>NC_135802.1:19263053-19615141 GCF_964213995.1 Mustelus asterias
TAGGAACAGGAGTAGGCCATTCAGCCACTCAAACCTGCCCTGCCATTGAGTAGGATCATGGCTGATCCGACATTCCTTATGTCCACTTTCCCCATAACCCTTGATTCCCTTACTGATCAAAAATCTATCTATTTCAGCCTTAAATATACACAAGGACTCTGCCCCCACAGCTCTCTGTGGCAAAGGCTCAAAACCCTCTGAGAGAAGAATTTCCTCCTCATCTCAGTCTTATATTTGCATCCCTTTATTCCGAGACTATGCCCTCTGGTCCTAGACCCATGTTTCTCTTGTAAAGTGAAAGGTAGGTGACTGTGTCCTGACTAATCTTGACCAGTTTGCAGTAACCCTTTTTAACTCAGGTGCATAACGCAGTGAGATAGACAAAGGTGACAAGAGTTGGGCAAAGGTCCAACACAACTTTATTGAACACTTTATCAAGGAAAAGCAATATTTATCAGGCTCTACTATTGTACTTTAAATGAACTCTATCAAACTCGTATCAATCTCTTCAAGGGACTCTTCAGTTAACAGTCTTAAATCTCTCAGTAAACAGTTTCAGATCTGCACTAGCTATCTACTTCTGACATGTGCTTCTGAGGATTCACTAGACCCTATTCCACAGGTCCCCATCATTCTATTTGAACTGTTTGTGTGAAAGGACTGGTAACACGCATTCAATAAGTCTGGGACAGGCTGCTCCTCGGCCTTTGAGGGTTGGCTGATGTTTCAGGATCTGCAGTCTTCCATTTGGACTTCTCCTTTTGTCTCGGGCTGGTTCCGGTCTTTGGGTCGTCTCACCAGGGTGGTCTTCTGGATCTAGCCAGTCTGATGATGCTCACCATGAGGTTTAAGGGACTGGAGATGCTGTGCTACTCGGTTGCAAATCGAAGACACCATTGAAGAAGATTGTGATGTTAGTGTACCTTTAAGAATTTTTTCTTTTAATCATCTTCTCTGCAGTTGTAAGCAAACCTTTTCAGTTTTTGTATCATTGTTGCCGGGCCATCTGCTTTTTATTGCAACTTTAATGGCTTAAATGGGGTTTTGTTTATTATTACTCTGGGATTTTTTATGACCTTGCATTGTGAGGGGGAAGATTGATTGACAAGTCAAAGTCAGGTTCCTCCCCAGGAAGAAAGTATAAGGATTCATTTTCAGTTTTAGTTTTAGGAGGGTGGACATCAGATCAAAAGCAGTGTTGCTCTCTCTCTCTCCCTGGTATTATAGAGTCTGCAGTGGCTGGAAGTAAGGTTCCTGGCCTTCCTGGAGTAGAAAATCTGCTGTTGGAGGTTGGCTTGACAAGAGTTCCTGGTGTTTTGGGAAGCTGTTCTGACTCCGAGCTTGTCTGTGTGCCTCAGGAGAACTGCAGCATTCAACCGAAGGACTAAATTCCAGTATCACGTGAGCATTAGTTGTTGCTGTGTTAAACCTGTGGAAAGGGTTTTGTTTATGGGATTGGTTTCATTGAAATAGCGTTTAGCTGTTAAGATTTATACAATATCATGATTGTTTTGTTTTTGTTTGTAGTTAGGTTCGTTCTGGTAAAAGTTCTTGCTAATTTTCTTTCTTTACATGTTAACTGTATTCTTAATAAGCTTTGTTTGATAAAAACTCCCTAGTGGGCCACTTGACTCATACCTGTAGTAAAACATCTCACACTTACCCTAGCTAAATTCAAGATACAAAACTTATGATCCAGGCAGATTCCATAAAACACTTTGGAGTTTTTGATCTGAATTATAACAGGGTTCAAAAGCAGAGAGAGCTGGAGATGTAGGTTGCCCCTTTTAACCCGTCTTCACACACTTCTCGAAGATTCTGTTGCAAGTATACAATGCTTAACATTGGCCCCAGCTATTTGCAATCTATATTAATGACTTGGATACAGGGGTTGAATTTGATTTTGACTTGATTTGATTTGATTTATTATTGTCACATGTATTAACATACAGTGAAAAGTATTGTTTCTTGAGCGCTATACAGACAAAGCATACCATTCATAGCGAAGGAAGCAAGAGTGCAGAATGTAGTGTTACAGTCATAGCTAGGGTGTAGAGAAAGATCAACTTAATGCAAGGTAAGTCCATTCAAAAGTCTGACAGCAGCAGGGAAGAAGCTGTTTTTGAGTCAGTTGATATGTGTAGACCGAGTCAATGGATGGGAGGCTGGTATGTACTATCGCCAAATTTACAGGCGACACTAAAATAGGTGGAAAAGCAAATTGTAATGAGGAAATCAGAAAATTACAAATGGATATGGAAAGTATAGGTGAGTGGGCCAAAATCTGGCAGATGGAATTTAACATGGGTAAGTGTGAAGTTATCTATTTTAGTCGTAAGAATAAAAAGGCAACTTATTATCTTAATGGAGAGAAACCTCAAAATGCTTCAGTGCAGAGGGATCTGGGTGTTCTTGTGCATGAATCACAGAAAGTCAGTCTGTAGGTGCAGCAGCTAATAAGGAAGGAAAATGGAATTTTGACATTCATGACTAATGGAATTGAGTATAAAAGTAAGGAAGTGCTGTTGCAACTGTATATATAGGGCATTGGTGAGACCGCATCTGGAGTACTGTGCACAGATTTGGTTCCCTTACTCTAGGAAGGATGTAAATACATGAGAGGACTTCAGAGAAGGCTCACGAGATTGATTCCTTATGAAGAGAGATTGAACAGTTTAGGCTTATACTCGAGGAGTTTCGAAGAATGAGAGGATAGCTAATTGAGGTACATAAGATGCGAAAGGGGATTGACGGGGTAGACGTAGAGAGGATGTTCGCCCTTGTTGGACATCCTAGAATGTGAGGCCATAGTTTTAGGATAACGTGTGGCAGATTTAAAACAGAAATCAGGAGGAATTTGTTCTCTAAAGGGTTGTGAATCTGTGGAATTCTCTACCCCAGATCATGGTGGACACCAGAACACTAAATAAATGTAAGGAGCAGATAGATAGGTTTCTGAAGTGGAGATGAGGCCAAGATGAGATCAGCCATAATCGTATTGAATGGCAGAGCAGACCAAAGGGTCTGAATTGCCTATTCTGGCTCCTAATTCTATGTTCTTATAGAACATAGAAAAAATACAGCACAAACAGGCCCTTCGGCCCACAAGTTGTGCCGGTCATGTCCCTACCTACCTAGGCTTATATATAGGCTTACCTATAACCCTCAATCCTATTAAGTCCTGTGTACTCATCCAGAAGTCTCTTAAAAGACCCTATCGAGTTTGCCTCCACCACCACTGATGGCAGCCGATTCCATGTCCATGTTCACTTCAGGGCGACGGCCTGTCCAGCCTCAGCTTCCAAGTTGGCAGGGGGAGACCAGAGACAGGGTACAAAGAACAGAGAACAGTACAGTACAGGAACAGGCCCTTCGGCCCTCCAAGCCTGTGCCGATCATGATGTCTGCCTAAACTAAAACCATATGCACTTATGGCATCCGTATCCTTACATTCCCATTCTATTCATGTATTTGTCTAGATGCCCCTTAAATGCCACTATTGTCCCTGCTCCCACCACCTCCCTGGGCAACGCGTTCCAGACATTCACCACCCTCTGTGTAAAAAACTTGCCTCGCACATCTCCTCTAAACCTTTCCCCATGCACCTTAAACCTATATCCCCATGTACTTGACTTTTCTACCCTAGGAAAGAGCTTCTGACTATCCATTCTGTCCATGCCCCTCATAATCTTGTAAACCTCTATCAAGTCGTCCCTCAACATCCGTTGTTCCAGTGAGAACAAACCAAGTTTCTCCAACTCTCCTCATAGCTAATACCAAGCTAAGCCCAAAATGAAATGTCCAGACCTCGGGTAAAAGGTGTGAAGGGGGAAGGGGGCAGTCTCCTTTTAACATCAGGTGCCACCTTTCCTTGGCAGATGGAAGGATGCTGATGACACAAGAGGGCAGCACGGTGGCACAGTGGTTAGCACTGCTGCCTCGCAGCAGGGATCCGGGTTCAATTCCTGCCTCAGGTCACTGTGTGGAGTTTGTACCTTCTCCCTGTGTCTGCGTGCGTTTCCTCCAGTACTCCGGTTTCCTCCCACAGTCCGAAGATGTGCGGGTTAGGTTGATTGGTCATGCTAAATTGCCCCTTAGTGTCAGAGGATTATGGGGATAGGGCTTGGGTGGGATTGTGGTCGGTGTAGACTCAATGGACCGAATGGCCTTCTTCTGCACTGTTGAGATTTTATGGATCTATGACACCTCTGCAGCATCTGAATTCCTCAAGACAGGTTTTCAAAATGGAACCTTAATCTTCATGAACATTTTCTATCATGTATCTTTGCTCTTGTATCTTAGGTTATTCTCAGGGGTGAGTCCGAATCTCCGTATCTTTATGGAGTGTTTATGCAGCCCGGAGATTCAGATTAGCTTTCAGTAAAATGCCTGGGATAACAAGCAGAGTAAGAAGTTTAACAACACCAGGTTAAAGTCCAACAGGTTTATTTGGTAGCAAAAGCCACACAAGCTTTCGGAGCTCTAAGCCCCTTCTTCAGGTGAGTGGGAATTCTGTTCACAAACAGAGCTTATAAAGACACAGACTCAATTTACATGAATAATGGTTGGAATGCGAATACTTACAACTAATCAAGTCTTTAAGAAACAAAACAATGTGAATGGAGAGAGCATCAAGACAGGCTAAAAAGATGTGTATTGTCTCCAGACAAGACAGCCAGTGAAACTCTGCAGGTCCACGCAACTGTGGGAGTTACAAATAGTGTGACATGAACCCAATATCCCGGTTGAGGCCGTCCTCGTGTGTGCGGAACTTGGCTATCAGTTTCTGCTCAGCAACTCCGCGCTGTCGTGTGTCGCGAAGGCCGCCTTGGAGAACGCTTACCCGAATGTCAGAGGCCGAATGCCCGTGACCGCTGAAGTGCTCCCCAACAGGAAGAGAACAGTCTTGCCTGGTGATTGTCGAGCGGTGTTCATTCATCCGTTGTTGCACCGCTCGACAATCACCAGGCAAGACTGTTCTCTTCCTGTTGGGGAGCACTTCAGCGGTCACGGGCATTCGGCCTCTGATATTTGGGTAAGCGTTCTCCAAGGCGGCCTTTGCGACACACGACAGCGCAGAGTCGCTGAGCAGAAACTGATAGCCAAGTTCCGCACACACGAGGACGGCCTCAACCGGGATATTGGGTTCATGTCACACTATTTGTAACTCCCACAGTTGCGTGGACCTGCAGAGTTTCACTGGCTGTCTTGTCTGGAGACAATACACATCTTTTTAGCCTGTCTTGATGCTCTCTCCATTCACATTGTTTTGTTTCTTAAAGACTTGATTAGTTGTAAGTATTCGCATTCCAACCATTATTCATGTAAATTGAGTCTGTGTCTTTATATGCTCTGTTTGTGGACAGAATTCCCACTCACCTGAAGAAGGGGCTTAGAGCTCCGAAAGCTTGTGTGGCTTTTGCTACCAAATAAACCTGTTGGACTTTAACCTGGTGTTGTTAAACTTCTTACTGTGTTTACCCCAGTCCAACGCCGGCATCTCCACATCATAACAAGCAGAGACAGGCTGCCTGGGAATTATTTGTAAAGTTATTCACATTTACCCCATTCCACTTTGCAATCTTTGAGAAGAAGAAAGCTTCTATCTGACCTCATTTGAAGCATAATAGTGTAATTGCTCGCGGTGATATCATACAATCTGTCACCTTCAAAACAATAATAGAGTCACAAGCTAATGCTCACTTTTTAGAGAGTGTTTGTCAGCAAGTAATCTATTCTTTGTATTATTCTTTGCTACAAGGGTTAATCTCCCATCTTTTGCTATCTGCTTTGATCTCAGCTTAATGAACCGACTCAGCAATGTCTGCTCCTTCCACTGGTTGCTATGGCTTACTGGATTTTCATAACTGACAGTAGCGTTCAAAAATAATTGCCTACCATCCATTTGAACCACACACTGTGTGCTTTCCCTTAAAGTGCTTTGATTCCTTCTCTCAAGCCTACAGTTCTGAGTGAGTTTGAGTCTCTCTTGTAACATCGCAATCTGATACAGCTGGGACACAGAATTTTTAAAAATTCCTAATTTTAGCGCAGCTGGCTCTCAACTCCGACAATCTGAAATTTCTGCCGGCACTTTTCCCATCTCCTGACACGACGCAGACGGAGGAATGTCAGACGTGTCCTGAACAATCGTTCTTAAAATTTATTAGTGTCACAAGTAGGCTTACATTAACACTGTAATTAGGTTACTGTGAAAATCCCCTAGTCGCCAACACTCCGGCGCCTGTTCGGGTACACTGAGGGAGAATTTAGCACGGCCAATGCACATAACCAGCATGTCTTCCGGACTGTAGGAGGAAACCGGAGCACCCGGAGGAAACCCACGCAGACACGGGGAAAATGTACAAACTCCACACAGACAGTGACCCAAGCCAGGAATCGAACATGATTTCCTGGTGCTATGAGGCAGCAGCGCTAACCACTGTGCCACAAAGTAAAACTCGATGATGAATTCCCTGGATAAACTTTGTCCTTTTGTAAATGAAAAGACTTAGTTTCATATGGTATCATATTTCCTGTCTCAGGGGAATCTCAAAGCTGTACTTTGAAATGCAGAGGCAGATATTATGTAGGGAATCGCAGGAGCTATTTGACATATGGTAAATTCCACCAAATAGCAGTGAAATCCATGGTTAATTCAGCTGTTTTTGCTTAGACATTGAGCAATGGTCAGGGCATGTTATCCTTCTGGACATGTTGTCAGTCAGATAAGCAGTTAACATGGAATGTTTCAATTCAATATTGAGCATTTAGCTTTCTCCCAGCTTGCTGCTAATTCATCACGGTTACATTATCATTTCGCAGACTCTGCAAGAGAAGTTTGAATATTTCATCGAGTTGTTGCATTTTTTCGTTTCCAAGTATTTCCTTATTCATTTTCAGTGTGCCAGTTGACAATGAATTTCAATGAGGGCGGCACGGTGGCACAGTGGTTAGCACTGCTGCCTCACTTCAATTCCCAGCTTGGGTCACTGTCCATGTGGATTCTGCACGTGCTTCCCATGTCTGCATGGGTTTCCTCCGGGTGCTCCGGTTTCCTCCCACAGTCTCAAAGACGTGCTGGTTAGGTGCATTGGCCATGCTAAATTCTCCCTCAGTGTACCCGAACAGGCACCGGAGTGTGGAGACCAGGGGAATTTCACAGTAACTTCATTGCAGTGTTAATGTAAGCCTTACTTGTGACTAATAAATAAACTTTACTTTTAACTTTATTTCACTTGGTTTTGCTCCTCAACAAAATCCACCCAAACACATTCCTGTCACCAGTTTGATGTCACAAGAGATGCTTACCATTTCTCGGACTAATTCAGTCTCTTTCTCATAATGGCCTTGTTCGTTTTTCTCCTTGTTTTTCTCTCGAGGGCTAAAATTAATACCTCAATTCCACATTGCTTACACCAAGCTCAGAGATTCAGCCCTCGGAATGGTGATGATATTCCTGCCTCTGAGTCCTGTGATGTTAGCGTGCCTTGAAGGGATTTTTTAAAGATCATGCTCACAACCTTAGGTGATGTCATTGTTGGGAGGAAGAAAAACAAGTCAGGTGACAAGAGTTCAGTTTCAGGAGTTGGACGTTAGATTCATAGAATCCCGACAGTACAGAAGGAGGCCATTCGGCCCAACGAGCCTGCACCGACAACAATCCCACCCTATCCCGGTAACCCCAGATATTTACCCTGCCAATCCCCCTGACAGAAGGGTCAATTTAGCATGGCCAATTCACCTAACCCGCGCACCTTTGGACTGTGGGAGGAAACTGGAGCGCCCGGAGGAAACCCACGCAGACACTGGGAGAACGTGCAAACTCCGCACAGACAGTGGCCCGAGCCAGGAATTGAACCCGGGTCCCTGATGCTGTGAGGCAGCAGAGCTAACCACTGGGCCACCATCAAGCATCAAGCTGAAAGAAAAGTCTCTCTCTCCCTGTTTTCTTTTGGATATTCTGTTGCTTTTCTGAAGGGTGAAAATCTGCTTTGTGGGAGGCTGGGCCAGAGTCTCACTGGTGTTTTGGGAAGCTGCCTTATCTTCAACCTGTTCTGAGTGAATTAAGACTGAATGGGCTGAAGGGCCTCTTCTGCGCTGTATGATTCTCTGAAAAGCAGCCAGCAAGGACCCCATGCACCCCGAGCACGCTCTCTTCCTCCGTCGGGAAAAAGACACAAAAGTCTGAGATCCCTGCTGCCATCAGACCTTTGAATGGACCTATCTCGTATTAAGTTGATCTTTCTCTGCACCCTAGCTATGACTGTAACACTACATTCTGCACTCTCTTCTTTCCTTCTCCCCGATGTACTCAACGTATAGAACCAAAAGAGAAAATGCTGGAATATCTCAGCAGGTCTGGCAGCTTCTGTAAGGAGAGAAAAGAGCTGGCGTTTTTAGCTTTTAGCTTTGACAAAGTGTCATCTGAACTCGAAACGTCAGCTCTTTTCTCTCCATACAGATGCTGCCAGACCCGCTGAGATTTTCCAGCATTTGCGCTTTTGGTTTCAGATTCCAGCATCCGCAGTAATTTGATTTTACTCTATGTACGGTATGTGCAAGAAACAATACTTTTCACTACGTGCCAATACATGTGACAATAATAAATCAAATCAAATCAAAGCCTCAGGACCATAGTGTTCCATAACCAATGGAATCTTTTTGATGTGCAGCCACTGTTGGGAAATGTGACAATCAATTGTGGCACCGCAAGATCCCACAAGCAGCAATGTGGAAATGACCAGACAATCCATTTTCAGATCTGTTTTTCAGGGTGCTGATTTGTCTAAGATATCTCTTAAATGGGCAGCTGGGAGAACAGGATGTGTACATGAAGTGTTTAATCAGGCCTAATGCCTTTGTGTTTACTTAGGTTTCCCCAGGGCTTTCAGGGGAGAGTTTTGATTAGGTTGATTGACAGGGACAGAGTCATGTGCTTAATGGGAGGAGCTAAGCCTGCAGGCAAACAAAAACAGTTTATTTTTCATTTTAAAACAAGCAATTACTGCCTGGTTCTGATGTCTTTGTCTCTCTCTCTCACTAGGGGTTGTCTGAAAGCTCTAAAACTGACAACCTAATTACAAGCAAGTATGCCTGTGCTCTGCTAACTAAATTTAGAGAGGAGGTTTAAGTGAGTGGGGATCTCATAGAAGCTTATAAAATTCTAAGAGGGTTAGACAGAGTAGATTCAGAAAGAATGTTCCCAATGGTGGGGAGTCCAGAACTAGGGAGCATAGTTTGAGGATAAGAGGTAAACCTTTTGGAACTGAGGTGAGGAGAAATTTCTTCACCCAGAGAGTGGTGAATGGAATTCACTACAGAAAGTAGTTGAGACCAAAATGTTGTCTGATTTCAAGAATAAATTAGATATTGCTCTTGGGGTTAAAGGGATCAAGGGATATGGGGGGAGGAGGGGGAATCAGGATATTGAATTTGATGATCAGCCATGATGAAAATGAATGGCGGAGCAGGCTCGAAGGGCCGAATGGCCTCCTCCTGCTTCTAGTTTCTATGTTTCTTAGTCCTACCAATGTTGTTGATACCCACATGGATCATATAAATTGGATTCTTCCTCTCCCATTCCAAGTTCTTCCCCAATCCCGAGGAAATGTCCTTAAGTGGCTTACTCTTGCTTCTAGTTTCTATGTTTCTGTGTAAGCCTATAAGAGAAATATTGCTTGAACTGGAACACATAAGGATAGGTGAGCAGTTAAGAATTGCATCTTGTCATGTTTAAGTATTGTTCAATTGTTAAATGTTGAGCTAATTCATTTGTTATAGTTGAACTGTGTTGTTAAATAAAATTTGTTTTGATAAAAGCTTCCCAGTGTGTCAGTGGAATTAAGCCTGGAGTGAAACATTTTATCCTCACACTAATGCCAAGATAGCAAACGTTTGGGGTCTAGTTTGACTTTATAATACACCACAGGGTTTCTGGTCTGATACCCTAACACTTGTCTATTGTAACACAATGGCAGATTTAATTTTAAACTTGTTTGTCACTGGACATCAGCATCAGGGGCTGAGTTGAGCGGGCCACTCTACATCAGCCTAGGTTATTTAGTCCCTGGAGCAGGACTTGAACTCACAACCTTCCGGCATCACAAGAAGGCTTAAGCATTCACACACTGATATCATTTCTGTAGTTATTTCTAACAGCTATTTGGAATCAGGAGCTTTTGGAGCGCTGCTCCTTCATCAGGTGAGTGGAGAGGTAGGTTTCACAAACACCTACATGGACATCAAGAACAGGCTACAAGATAGAGTCCATATTCTCAACTTGCGCTCAGCAGACGGGACAACGGAACTACGCCTCTCCACTCACCTGATGAAGGAGCAGTGCTCCGAAAGCTCGTGATTCCAAATAAACCTGTTGGACTTTAACCTGGTGTTGTGAGACTTCTTACTGTGCTTATCTCAGTCCAACGCCGGCATCTCCACATCATAGTTATTTCTGGGATTGCAGTAATAGGACAATATATATCACTGTTGCTGATCATCACAGCCACTCTTTGCATTACTCCTGTGTTAGCCGCTCTGAAACGTATCCACATCAACCACCTTGTTTCCGCTGTAACACGCAGGAAAGAAATGCAGCGACAGTCATGATCACCTCGCCTCTGAGTGTGGGTAGAAGCCCAGTAAATGCTTTCCGTGATTACGATGGAGATGGGTCAAAGCACAGAGCAGGATAAAGGATCCTTGAGAAGCTTCTGTCAACCACAATACTTTGCCCAGTTAGAGTGATGGAGCTTCTTGAGTGGCAGGTCAGCCGAACGAAATATTTCTGAGAAGTGGATAACAGTCTCTCTCTTAACCATTTGATTGATTTACTTGCTCTGTTCCAAGTTCTTTGTCAGTGAGGTAGAGGCCATTATGCTCTGAGTTTCAGGCTGGTTTTAGCACTCTGCCAGTACCGGAGAGTGCTGGGTGCCTGGAACGCGCTGCCAGAGGAGGTGGTGGAAGCAGGCACACTAGCAACATTTAAGAGGCATCTAGATGGGCATGAATAGGGAGGGAATAGTGGGAAATGGACAGAGTAAGGACAGAAAGTCTATTTTGATTTAGTATGGGCATCATGATCGGCACAGGCTTGGAGGGCCAAAGGGTCTGTTCCTGTGCTGTACTTTTCATAGAATCATAGAAATCATAGAAACCCTACAGTACAGAAAGAGGCCATTCGGCCCATCGAGTCTGCACTGACCACAATCCCACCCAGGCCCTACCCCCATATCCCTACATATTTTACCCACTAATCCCTCTAACCTACGCATCTCAGGACACTAAGGGCAATTTTTTAGCATGGCCAATCAACCTAACCCGCACATCTTTGGACTGTGGGAGGAAACCGGAGCACCCGGAGGAAACCCACGCAGACAGTGACCCAAGCCGGGAATTGAACCCAGGTCCCTGGAGCGGTGAAGCAGCAGTGCTAGCCACTGTGCTACCGTGCCACCCTTTGTTCTTTGTTCCACCTTTCCTTTTATTTGATACTCACCAGCCGGGACTGCATTCCGCTTTCAGCAACACTCTGCATCGTGACTCATACTTCCTGTGCACTGATCATGATTATCTGCTCTGTCCTCCTATGGCATGGTGGCACAGTACACTCCTGCCGCAGCGCCAAGGACCCGGGTTCGATTCCGGCCTTGGGTCACAATCTGCGAGGAGTTTGCACATTCTCCCCGTGTCTGTGTGGGTTTCCTCCGGGTTCCCCAGTTTCCTTTCACACTCCAAGGATGTGCAGGTTAGGTGGATTGGCCATGCTAAATTGTCCTTCAGTGATGAGTGGGTTAAATACGTGAAGATAGGGCCTGTCAGAAAGTTGGTGCAGACTTGATCGGCTGAATGGCCTCCTTCTGTACTGGAGGGATTCTATGATTATTTATTTGGGGTACAATGCATTCAGTCTCAGGGTTGGGGAGTGGGGGGACCCTGGAACAACCCCATCTTGTTATACGAGGGGAAGCTAAGGTGGACTCGGGGTGAAAAGGTGGCATGAATCTTCTTCCGTTTTAGATGATGTACGTTGAGAAATTAGCTATTCTGTGCTTTGATTCTCTCGTGGTGATGTGAGATCAGAGTTCAGTGAGACAGCACGGAGGCAAATCAGAATCAGTACGGATAATGCCCAATTAAGATATTTGCTTTAAGTGAGCCTTCTTCATTTTTTCTTAATCTGGCTTTGCGTTTGTTTCGAAAGAAACCCAATGCCAGAATTCTACCGCCCGCCCGCCACAGAATCGGAGCGGACGAGGAGCAGACAATGGAAATGTCCGTTGACCTTGGGCGGGAATTTCCTGTCTCGCTTGAGCGAGTCCATAAAATCCCACCCCATGTGTTGAAGTGGAGCGAGAATCTAAAGGATTACACTGGAAGCCACACCAAACAGATCGGCAGGTTTAGTTAAAAGATATACGAAAGTAGTTTGGATTGTACTTTTCTTGAAGTGTTTTTGACATTTTACGTTTGTGGATACAAACACAAAGGGGGGAACTTTTCTGTCTCGCCCCCCCCCCCACACAAATCGTAACAGGTGGAACAGGACCATGCAGAGGCCCGTTGACCTCGGGCAGGATTTCCAATCTTGGGATGAGCGCAGCCAGAAGATCCCGTGGGAAATGTCACCAACGCTCCAAAATCTCTGCGCGCGTGCAGTTCTGACCTCTTGAAAATCTACAATTTCTGTTGTTCCACCATTAACAAAATGTGCCTTCACTTTGCCCGGCACGGTAGCACAGTGGTTAGCACTGCTGCTTCACAGCTCCAGGGACCTGGGTTCGATTCCCGGCTAGGGTCGCTGTCTGTGTGGAGTTTGCACGTTCTCCTCGTGTCTGCGTGGGTTTCCTCCGGGTGCTCCGGTTTCCTCCCACAGTCCAAAGATGTGCGGGTTAGGTTGATTGGCCATGCTAAAATTGCCCCTTAGTATCCTGAGATGGGTAGGTTAGAGGGATTAGCAGGTAATATGTGTAGGGATATGGGAGTAGGGCCTGGGTGGGATTGTGGTCGGTGCAGACTCGATGGGCCGAATGGCCTGTTTCTGCACTGTAGGGTTTCTATGATTTCTATGATTTCTATGATTACCCTAAGGCTTCGCATTCCTTCCCTAAACCAATCTGGTTCTCTACCTCTGTCCCTTTAAGATATTCCTTGTTTGATCATCCTGTTTTTCACCTGTTCTAATGTCCCTTTACATGACACAGCATCAGCGATTGGTTGGACAATGCTCCTGTGAAGTGCCTTGGGGTGTAGCGCAATGATGTTAAAGTGCTGCATAAGAGCAAGTTGTTCTTAATGTCGAGGTGTGCTTCTATTCCATTTGGCTTTGTTTCCGTTGAGTTACAGGTTAAAGGCTAATTTTATTGATGCCTAATTTCCATTTCAATCCCTACAGTGCAGAAGGAGGCCATTCGGTCCATCGAGCCTGCACCAAGAACTACAATCCCATCCAGGCCCTATCCCCGTAACTCCATGCATGTACGCTGCTACTCCCCCTGACACTGAGGGCAAAGTTTTCCCATCCCGCCCACTGCGGGAATCGTAATGGGCGGGACACAGACAGTGCAGAAGTCCATTGACCTCAGGTGGGATTTTACGGCTTTGGGGCAAGCGCGACCTGAGGGTCACTTTAGCATGGCCAATCCACCTCACCTGCACATATGTGAGGACTGTGGGAGGAAACCACAGCACATTGAGGAGAACGTACAGATTCCATACAGAAAGTGACATGAGGCCGGAATCAAACCCGGGTCCCTGGCGCTGTGAGGCAGGAGTGTCATAGAATCCCTCCAGTGCAGAAGGAGGCCATTTGGCCCATTGAGTCTGTACCGACCACAATCGCACCCAGGCCCCATTCCCGTAACCCCATATATTTACCCTGTTAATTCCCCTGACACTAGGGTGAATTTAGCATGGCCAATCAACCTAACTCGCACATCTTTGGAGTGTGGGAGGAAACCCACACAGACACGGGGAGAATGTGCAAACTCCACACAGACAGTGACCTGAGGCCGGATTCGAACCCGGGTCCCTGGCGCTGTGAGGCAGTGGTGCTAACCACTGTGCCACCGTGACTCTCTACATTATCACTGCTTTCTCCATCCTTTGTTCTCCTTTTCCATTGAGTTTCGTTAAAAAAAATCTTTCCACATTTGGCCTGCTCATTATTTCATTTTTTTGTTCTTGTTGCCTTTGATCTATCTTTGTTTTTCTCTGTTCATTTTCACATTTGCATCAGCAGCTCCCGTGGGTTTGTGCTCTCTGCCCGTTTCAATATAATATTAAAAACAAACCAAGAAAAAAAATTCATCATTAGCCACTCGAGGATAAGGAAGATCAGAGATTAATTACTTCAACACTGATTGATTTTGACTGCAATCCTTTAATTGTCTGCCACTCAGACACCATTGTGAAATGTAGCAGACATTCTGAGGGGCTGTAAATTGTTGTGTATATTCTTCCAGCCCCAAAAGTAATGGGTGGGATTTTCCGGCCACACTCGCTCCCCTCAAGACCAGAAATTCCCGCCCGGGATCAAAGGACCTTTGCATGGTCCACCCCTCCCCTCCCCCCCCACCCTTGCCATCACCACCACCCATCCGCTATTATTCCCATGGCGGGCAGGACGGGAAAATTTCTGCCCTGTATTTTTGCATATGCTTGCCGTATAAGTCGATTATGGCAGAGAGCACAACCCCACGGGAGCTGCTGATGCAAATGTCAGCTACGGCCTGCAATACTCGCATTAGTTATAGAGTCATAGAGGTTTACAGCATGGAAACAGACCCTTCGGCCCAACTTGTCCATGCCGCCCTTTTTTTAAACCCTTAAGCTAATCCCAATTGCCCGCATTTGGCCCATATCCCTCAATACCCATCTTACCCATGTAACTGTCTAAATGCTTTTTAAAAGACAAAATTGTACCCGCCTCTACTACTACCTCTGGCAGCTCGTTCCAGACACTCACCACCCTCTGCGTGAAAAAAATGCCCCTCTGGACACTTTTGTATCTCTCCCCTCTCACCTTAAACCTATGCCTCTAGTTTTCGCCTCCCCTACCTTTGGGAAAAGATATTGACTTTCTAGCTGATCGGTGCCCCTCTTTATTTTATAGACGTCTATAAGATCACCCCTCAGCCTCCTACGCTCCAGAGAAAAAGAGTCCCAGTCTATTCTATTTGACTATTTGACTGTGTCTTCCGGATTCTTAAGGGGGAGGGGAAACAGTCACAAGTCGTGGTACACATTGGTACCAACGACATAGGTAAGAGAAGGGACGGGGATTTAAAACAGGAATTTCAGGAGCTGGGCTGGAAGCTGAGAGCCAAGACAAAACATGTGGTCATCTCTGGTACGTTACCGGTGCCATGTGATAGCGAGTTGAGGAACAGGGAGAGAGTGCAGTTAAACATGTGGCTGCAGGGATGGTGTAGGAGGAAGGGTTTCAGATACGTGGATAATTGGAACACATTCTGGGGAAGGTGGGACCTGTACAAACAGGACGGGGTGCACCTGAACCAGAGAGGCACCAATATCCTGGGAGGGAAATTTGATACGGCTCTTCAGGGGGGTTTAAACTAATTTGTCAGGGGAGTGGGAAAAAGAGTTGTAGTCCAGAAGTCAGTGTTGAGGGTGGTGAGGTATTGGGGAAGGTATCAAGGTCAAGGGTGGGTACTGGTAGACAGGAAGGTAGGTTGAAGTGTGTCTACTTCAATGCAAGGAGCATCCGGAACAAAGTAGATGAACTTGGGGCGTAGATTTGTACTTGGGACTACGATGTTGTGGCCATTACGGAGACGTGGGTAGAACAAGGACAGGAATGGTTGTTGGACGTTCCGGGGTATAGATGTTTCAGTCAGTGTAGGGAAGCTGGTAAAAGAGGTGGAGGAGTGGCATTGTTAATCAAGGATAGTCGAACGGCTGCGGAAAGGCACTTCGAGGGGGATCTGCACACTGAGGTAATATGGGCTGAAGTTAGAAATAGGAAAGGAGCGGTCACGTTGTTAGGAGTTTACTATAGGCCCCCAAATAGTAATAGAGATGTGGAGGAAGAAATTGCTAAGCAGATTATGGATATATGTGGGGGTCACAGGGTAGTTGTCATGGGGGACTTTAACTTTCCAAATATTGATTGGAACCTTTGTAGGTCAAATAGTTCGGATGGGGCAGTTTTTGTGCAGTGTGTGCAGGAGGGTTTCCTGACACAATATGTGCATAGGCCGACAAGAGGTGAGGCCACATTGGATTTGGTTCTGGGAAATGAACTGGGCCAAGTGTTAGATTTGGTTGTGGGAGAGCACTTTGGAGATAGTGACCACAATTCAGTGTCTTTTGTTATTGCAATGGAGAGGGATAGGGCCGTATGGCAGGGCAAGGTTTACAATTGGGGGAGAGGTAATTATGATGCGATTAGGCAAGAATTAGGGGGCATAAGATGGGAACAGAAACTGACAGGGAAAGGCACTAATGAAAAATGGAACTTTTTCAAGGAACAAATACTGGGTGTCCTTGATAGGTATGTCCCTGTCAGGCAGGGAGGAAATGGCCAAGTGAGGGAACCATGGTTCACGAAAGAGGTGGAATGTCTTGTGAAAAGGAAGAGGGAAGCTTATGTCGGGATGAGGAAACAAGGTTCAGATGGCTCGATTGAGGGTTACAAGTTAGCTAGGAATGAGCTGAAAAAGGGGCTTATTAGAGCTAGGAGGGGTCATGAGAAGTCCTTGGCAGGTCGGATTAAGGAAAACCCCAATGCTTTTTACTCTTAGGTGAGGAATAAAAGAATGACCAGGGTGAGGTTAGGGCCGGTCAAGGACAGTAATGGGAACTTGTGTATGGAGTCAGTAGAGATAGGCGAGGTGATGAATGAATACTTTTCTTCAGTGTTCACCAAGGAGAGGGGCCATGTTTTTGAGGAAGAGAAGGTGTTACAGGCTAATAGGCTGGAGGAAATAGTTGTACGGAGGGAGGATGTCCTGGCAGTTTTGAATAAACTGAAGGTCGATAAGTCCCCTGGGCCTGATGAAATATATCCTAGGATTCTTTGGGAGGCAAGGGATGAGATTGCAGAGCCTTTGGCTTTGATCTTTGGGTCCTCACTGTCCACGGGGATGGTGCCAGAGGACTGGAGAATGGCGAATGTTGTTCCTCTGTTTAAGAAAGGGAATAGAAATGACCCTGGTAATTATAGACCGGTTAGTCTTACTTCGGTGGTTGGTAAATTGATGGAAAGGGTCCTTAGGGATGGGATTTACGACCATTTAGAAAGATGCGGATTAATCTGGGATAGTCAGCACGGATTCGTGAAGGGCAAGTCGTGCCTCACAAATTTGATAGAATTTTTTGAGGAGGTAACTAAGTGTGTTGATGAAGGTAGGGCAGTTGATGTCATATACATGGATTTTAGTAAGGCGTTTGATAAGGTACCCCATGGTCGGCTTGTGATGAAAGTAAGGAGGTGCGGGATAGAGGGAAAGTTGGCCGATTGGATAGGTAACTGGCTGTCTGATCGAAGACAGAGGGTGGTGGTGGATGGAAAATTTTCGGACTGGAGGCAGGTTGCTAGCGGAGTGCCACAGGGATCAGTGCTTGGTCCTCTGCTCTTTGTGATTTTTATTAATGACTTAGAGGAGGGGGCTGAAGGGTGGATCAGTAAATTTGCTGATGACACCAAGATTGGTGGAGTAGTGGATGAGGTGGAGGGCTGTTGTAGGCTGCAAAGAGACATAGATAGGATGCAAAGCTGGGCTGAAAAATGGCAAATGGAGTTTAACCCTGATAAATGTGAGGTGATTCATTTTGGTAGGACTAATTTAAATGTGGATTACAGGGTCAAAGGTCGGGTTCTGAAGACTGTGGAGGAACAGAGAGACCTTGGGGTCCATAAGCACAGATCTCTAAAGGTTGCCACTCAAGTGGATAGAGCTGTGAAGAAGGCCTATAGTGTGTTAGCTTTTATTAACAGGGGGTTGGAGTTTAAGAGCCGTGGGGTTATGCTGCAGCTGTACAGGACCTTGGTGAGGCCACATTTGGAATATTGTGTGCAGTTCTGGTCACCTCACTATAAGAAGGATGTGGAAGCGCTGGAAAGAGTGCAGAGGAGATTTACCAGGATGCTGCCTGGTTTGGAGGGTAGGTCTTATGAGGAAAGGTTGAGGGCGCTAGGGCTGTTCTCTCTGGAGCGGAGGAGGCTGAGGGGAGACTTAATAGAGGTTTATAAAATGATGAAGGGGATAGATAGAGTGAACGTTCAAAGACTATTTCCTTGGGTGGATGGAGCTATTACAAGGGGGCATAACTATAGGGTTCATGGTGGGAGATATAGGAAAGATATCAGAGGTAGATTCTTTACACAGAGAGTAGTTGGGGTGTGGAATGGACTGCCTGCAGTGATAGTGGAGTCAGACACTTTAGGAACATTTAAGCGGTTATTGGATAGGCAAAGGAAGCACACCAGGATGATAGGGAGTGAGATAGCTTGATCTTGGTTTCAGATAAAGCTCGGCACAACATCGTGGGCCAAAGGGCCTGTTCTGTGCTGTACTGTTCTATGTTCTATTCAGCCCCAACTCAAACCATCAAGTCCCGGTAGCATCCTAGTAAATCTTTTCTGCACTCTTTCTAGTTTAATAATATCCTTTCTATCATAGGGTGACCAGAAATTTCTGTGACCAACGTCTTGAACTCAGCTGGCCCTTTACCTTACTTTATTTTTAAGATATTGAGCTCTCCTTTCAAGTTCCTAAAAATGAAATAGCTCTGTTTGTTTACACATTTTTGTGATCTCTCTCAATCTCTCTCTGGTCAGAGTCTGACCACCTCCTCTTGATACTCAACGACTTGGCCCCGCATCCACAAGCATCCACTGCCTCCACCACCGACGCTCAGTAGCAGCAGTGTGTTTTATCTACAAGATGCACTGCAGCGATTCACCAAAGATCCTTAGACCTCCCAAACCCATGACCACTTCCGTCTAGAAGGACAAGGGCAGCAGATACATGGGAACACCACCACCTGCAAGTTCCCCTCCAAGCCACTCACCGCCCTGACTTGGAAATATATCGCCGTTCCTTCGCAGTCGCTGGGTCAAAATCCTGGAATTCCCTCCCTAACGGCATTGTGAGTCAATCCACAGAACATGGACTGCAGCGATTCAAGAAGGCAGCTCACCACCACCTTCTCAAGGGCAACTAGGGATGGGCAATAAATGCTGGCCAGCCAGCGACACCCATGCCCCACGAATGAATAAAAAATGACCCGATCCTGATTGAATCATAGTCAGAGGATTGGAGTCATTGACCGGAATGTTACGGCCACTCCCGCCAGTCGGATTTTTTTCATCCTGCTGCAGTGAACGAAGAGTTGGCTGGGCGCCAAGCTCTCCGACTTTGCTGCAGCGAGAGCGTGGAGTGAACGGACTGTAAGTGTTTCACATATGATCTGCAGAAGAGAAGGTTTGTGTAACCTGACCAATTAATGCACCGTCATCAGCAAAGGAAGGTGACACCGGTGGTGGCATTAAGCAACCAATATTAGTTCACCACCACCTCCTCAAGGGCAATGAGGGATCGGCAATAAATGCTGGCAATACCCACACCCTGTCAATGAATTTTAATCAAACCCAGCACTCAGTTTGCATTTCACTCAGCCCTGGATTTCATCACCGTTGAGCTAGCTGTGGGTGCCAGAGTAGAGGTGAAACAGAATCATAGAATCCCTACAGCTCAGAAGGAGGCCATTCGGCCCATCGAGATTGCACCGAGAACAATCCTACCCAGATCCCTATCCCTGTAGCCCTGCATACTTACCCTGCTAGTCCCCCTGACACTAAACGGTAATTTATCATGGCCAATCAACCTGACCCGGCACATCTTTGGACTGCAAATAGCCTGCCCTCGATTCCAAGGGGGCACTCAACCAAGAATGGCATCAAAGAGCTCAAGCAAAAGTGAAACCACCATTTAGTTGTTTGATAATACAGAACCTCAATGTTGCTGAAAAGAGACATGCTATCAAAGTTTTTTGTCTTGGATTCAACATGACAGATTCGCAAAATACCAATTATAAAGAAAACAACAGTGTATACGGCAGGACAAACATCTGGCTGTTGCCAGCCAATTGGCAATCTCTCCTCATGCAATATAAATTGTTGTTCCTTTTACAGTTGGTAATCTTGCGAATCAGTCGTGATGAGTGCACAATGAAAAGCTTTGACAGCGAGCCTCTATTTTTCAGCAATGCTACCATTTCTTTATCATTGCTAGGCAGAGCCCCTGGAATTCCTGACCTAACTGCACTGTGGAAATGATAACTCCACAGGCAGTCCTGCACCCCATCACCAACACCCCTTCCCCTGGGTAATAAATGTCTCCCTTGCCAGAAATGCACAGAGACCCTGAGGGCAAATATGTATTAAAACAATCTGAAAAAGAAACAGCTTTGTCCTTTTGTCAAAGCCACCCAGCTAAGGACATGGATTAAAGAGATTATAGCTAGGAGGTCCAGTGCATGGTCTTGATTTTGGATGATTTATTTTCTTTCTTTCGTAGAATGTGGGCATCACTGACAAGGCCATCATTTATTGCCCGTCACTAATCATCCTTGATGGGGCATTTACGAGTCAACCACATTGATATCAATCGCAAATCAAGACTAGGTAAGGATGGCAGATTTCATAGAAATTAGAAGCAGGAGGAGGCCATTCAGCCCTTTGAGCCTGCTCCACCATTCATTGTGATGATGGCTGATCATCGAATTCAATATCCTGGTCCTGCCTTTCTCCCATATCCCTTTATCCCTTTAGCCCCAAGAGCTGTATCTAATTTCTTCTTGAAATCACACAATGTTTTGGCCTCAACTACTTTCGGTGGTAGTGAATTCCACACATTCACCATTCTCTGGGTGAAGAAATTTCTCCTCACCTCAATTCTAAAGGACATTAGTGAACCAGGTGGGTCTTTACGACAATGGCTATCATTAGATTTTTAATTCCAGATTTTTATTGAATTTAAATTTTACAATCTGCCGTGGTGGGATTCGAACCTGGGTCCCCAGAGCTTTACCCTGCACCTTTGGATTACTAGTCATGTGACAATATCATTGTGGCACTGCATGGTAGGATGAAAACAAAGACACTTATGTCAGACTCCCATTTATTGCTCAGCCTTCGACACCATTATTCCTACAAAACTCATCTCCAAACTCCGAGGACTAAGGCTCGGCTCCTCCCTCTGCTACTGGACCCACAGACCCCAATCAGTAAGGATAGGCAGCAACACCTCCTCCAAGATCACCCTCAATGCCGGTGCCCCACAAGACTCTGTCCTCAGCCCCTTACTGTACTCCTTATACACCTATGACTGTGCGGCCAAATTCCCCTCCAATTCAATTTTCAAGTTTGCTGACGACACCACCGTAGTGGGTCGGATCTCAAACAATGTCGAGATGGAGTACAGGTATGAGATCGAGAATCTGGTGAATTGGTGCGGCAACAATAATCTCTCCCTCAATGTCAACAAAATGAAGGAGATTGTCATCGACTTTAGGAAGCATAGTGGAGGACATGCCCCTGTCTACATCAACGACAACGAAGTGAAAATGGTCAAGAGCTTCAAATTTCTAGGTGTCCAGATCACCAACAACTTGTCCTGGTCCCCCCACGCTGATGCACCAACACTTCTACTTACTAGAAGACTAAGGAAATTTGTCATGTCTGCTACGACTCTTACCAACCTTTACACTTGCATTCTTTCTGGTTGTACCACAGCTTGGTATGACTCCTGCTTTGTTCAAGACCACAATCAACTACAAAGAGCTGTGAACGAAGTCCAGTCCATCTCACATACCAGCCTCCCATCCATTGACTCTGTCTACACTTCCCACTGCCTCAGAAAAGCAGCCAGCACAAACAAGGGTGCCACACATCCCGGACATTCTCTCTTCCACCTTCTTCTGTCAGGAAAAAGATACAAACGTCTGTGGTCACGTACCAACCGACTCAAGAACAGTTTCTTCCCTGCTGCCATGAGACTTTTGAATAGACCTACCTCGCATTAAGTTGATCTTTCTCTACACCCTAGCTATGACTGTAACACTACATTCTATACTCTCTCCTTTCCTCCTCTATGAATGGTATGCTTTGTCCGTATAGCGCGCAAGAATCAATACTTTTCACATTTTATTTTTGTCACATGTATACCAATACATTTGGCAATAATGAATCAAATCAAAGAGAAATCAAATCAACAAGTCCAAAATAGAAAAGTCATCATCCTTACATCCCTCACCCCACCCTATTTCTTTAATCTCCCGCAGACCACCCCTTGCGAACCCGGCTTCTTCTGCATCTTTCGCCTCACCATTGGCTGCCACGTCTTGAGAAGTCAAACATGAGTGTGAAACAAGAATGTCATGGTCTCATGGCGGAACAGAGTGAGACCTAATAGGCTGAATGGCTTAGTTATACTCCTACATCTTATGGCTTTATATGATTGCAGGAAGAAAGGGAATGGATTTTAATTTTTTCAGGCAGTGGAAGCATAACTCATCCCCTTAAATCCTTTTTAATACCTTTGAAGTGTCTTTTCTCCTATTGGTATTAAGTTTATAGATGTGTAATTCCCAGGGATTTGACTCTTTGCTATTATGAATCTCTTTTCTGTCAGTTTCACTATTTCCTTTTGCCTTTGTAAAGAATTCATTGCTCAGGCCTTGACATTTCATTCAGTCTCTCATTGTGTCACGACGATGTTTTTTTAATAACCCTTACTCCAGTGATAGCATCTTCCATGGAAACACTGTCAAACATGATTGTGGAACTGGGAATAAAGTTGCAAGTTTGCTTTGCAAGGGCAGTGGCAAAGAACCCATTTAAAAATTAAGCAGCCCACTCTTCTTCTGTGACTAATCTATCAAGAAAGATGTATGATATTCATTAAGACACATTATTATAGAACATAGAACATTACAGCGCAGTACAGGCCCTTCGGCCCTCGATGTTGCGCCGACCAGTGGAACCAATCTAAAGCCCCTCTAATCTACACTATTCCAATATCATCCATATGTTTATCCAATAACCATTTGAATGCTCTTAATGTTGACGAGTCCACTACTGCTGCAGGCAGGGCATTCCATGCCCTTACTACTCTCTGAGTAAAGAACCTACCTCTAACATCTGTCCTATATCTCTCGTCCCTCAATTTAAAGCAATGTCCCCTCGTGCTAGCCATCACCATTCGAGGAAAAAGGCTCTCACTATCCACCCTATCTAATCCTCTGATCATCTTGTATGCCTCTATTAAGTCACCTCTTAACCTTCTTCTCTCTAACGAAAACAACATCAAGCCCCTCAGCCTTTCCTCATACGATTTTCCCACCATACCAGGCAACATCCTGGTAAATCTCCTCTGTACCCTTTCCAACACTTCCACATCTTTCCTATAATTATACCAATAATTCTCCCAAATTAACATGTCGACTGTCGAAGAAGTAGTAACACTTGGACTGGTTTTTGGAAACGAATCCACTAGACTATGTTTGTAGCTTACCCTACTTAGGGGGTGGCACAGTGGCACAGTGGTTAGCACTGCTGCCTCACAGCACCAGGGACCCGGGTTCGATTCCCGGCTTGGGTCACTGTCTGTGTGGAGTCTGCACGTTCTCCCCGTGTCTGCGTAGGTTTCCTCCGGGTGCTCCGGTTTCCTCCCACAGTCCGAAAGACGTGCTGGTTAGGTGCATTGGCCATGCTAAATTCTCCCTCAGTGTACCCAAACAGGTGCCGGAGTGTGGCGACTAGGGGATTTTTGCAGTAGCTTCATTGCAGTGTTAATATGAGCCTACTTCCGACACTAGTAATAAATAATAGACTAAAAGGGTTCTTGACAGGGTGGATGTAGAGAGGATGTTTCATCTTGTGGGAGAGTCTGGAACTAAGAGTCACTGTTTAAAAATAAGGGATGTCTAATTTAAGACAGAGATGAGGAATTTTCTTTTTTCTCTGAGGGTTGTGAGTTTCTGAAACTCTCTTCCTGAAAAGGCAGTGGAAGCAGAATCTCTAAATATTTTGAAGGCTGAGCTAGACAGACGTTTGATTAACAAGGAGGTGAAAGGTTATCTGTGTTAGGCAAGGCTGTGTTGCTGAGAGTTACAATCAGATCAGCCAAGATCTTATTGAATGGTATGGCAGATTTGAGGGACCGAATGGCACCGCAGTGTGGCAACTAGGGGTATTTCACAGTAACTTCATTGCAGTGTTAATGTAAGCCTATTGTGACACCAATAAACAAACGTTAAAGTTTAGGAAGAAATGACTGGGGAGCAATTTACTGGTGCTTGGTCTGTAGCTATTTCTTATGATTTGCACGAGGCCCAAACAGTAATAAATCACCTTCAAAGAAAGCTATGAATTCCTACAAGAAAGTGTCTGGACATTTCAGTAAGGGAGCATGATGCAAGATTAAACTAAAATATCACCAAAAGTAATCACAACATGCCAACTTTTTGAAAACTTCAGACTTTATTTCTGAGGCTGAACATGTGTCAGACTGTGAGGGAGACACTGACTCGATCATTATACATTACTCCAAAACATTCCGTGCCATGGTTAACGTGGAATACCAATATTTTCCTAGAATTCAGAAACTCCTCTCACTTAAATGAATTTCATAACTATTTATCACTTTTTTTATCTTCCAGTTAATCCAGGGAACCTGAGTGCCCCCACTGGGGAACGGGGGGGGGGGGGGGGGGGGGGGGGTTGGCAGGGAGGGGTCCTCACAGTCTATAAGCACTCCCAGGGGAAACTTTTCCTGCCATGCCTGCCACGGGAATCGCAGTGGGCTGTGGGGGCAGATCTTGCAAAGATCCATTGACCTCAGGTGGGATTTTCCGCATTTGGGGTGAGTGTGGCTGGAAAATCCTGCCCCCAGTCTATGGGTAACTCACGTCTGTGGGTCCTCCAGGTCCATATTAGTCCAGTCTATGGGTACTCCAGTCTCTGGCAACTCCCAGTCTATGGGTGCTCCAGTCTATGGGTACTCCAGTCTATGGGTACTCCAGTCTATGGGTACTCCAGTCTATGGGTACTCCAGTCTATATTACTCCAGTCTGTGGGTACTCCAGTCTCTGGGAACTCCCAGTCTATGGGTGCTCCAGTCTATGGGTACTCCAGTCTATGGGTATCCCAGTCCATGGGTACTCCAGTCTATGGGTACTCCTGTCTATGGGTACTCCAGTCTATGTTACCCCAGTCTATGGGTACTCCAGTCTATGGGTACTCCAGTCTATATTACTCCAGTCTGTGGGTACTCCAGTCTCTGGGAACTCCCAGTCTATGGGTGCTCCAGTCTATGGGTACTCCAGTCTATATTACTCCAGTCTGTGGGTACTCCAGTTTATGTTACTCCAGTATATGGGTACTCGAGTCTATGGGTACTCCAGTCTATGGGTACTCCAGTCTATGGGTACTCCAGCATATGGGTACTCCAGTCTATGGGTACTCCAGTCTATGGGCACTCCAGTCTATGTGTACTCCAGTATATGGGTACTCCTGTCTATGGGTACTCCAGTCTATGGGTACTCCAGTCTATGGGTACTCCAGTCTATGGGTACTCCAGTCTATATTACTCCAGTCTGTGGGTACTCCAGTTTTTGTTACTCCAGTCTATGGGTACTCCAGTCTATGTTACTCCAGTCTATGGGTACTCCAGTCTATGTTACTCCAGTCTATGGGTGCTCCAGTCTATGGGTACTCCAGTCTATGGGTACTCCAGTCTATGGGTACTCCAGTCTATATTACTCCAGTCTGTGGGTATTCCAGTTTATGTTACTCCAGTCTATGTTACTCCAGTCTATGGGTACTCCAGTCTATGGGTACTCCAGTCTATATTACTCCAGTCTATGGGTACTCCAGTCTATGTTACTCCAGTCTATGGGTACTCCAGTCTATGGGTACTCCAGTCTATATTACTCCAGTCTATGGGTACTCCAGTCTATGTTACTCCAGTCTATGGGTACTCCAGTCTATGGGTACTCCAGTCTATATTACTCCAGTCTATGTCACTCCAGTCTATATTACTCCAGTCTGTGGGTACTCCAGTCTCTATTACTCCAGTCTCTGGGTACTCCAGTTTATGTTACTCCAATCTATGTTACTCCAGTCTATGGGTACTCCAGTCTATGGGTACTCCAGTCTATATTACTCCAGTCTGTGGGTACTCCAGTCTATATTACTCCAGTCTGTGGGTACTCCAGTTTATGTTACTCCAGTCTATGTTACACCAGTCTATGGGAACTCCAGTCTATGGGTACTCCAGTCTATGGGTACTCCAGTCTATATTACTCCAGTCTATGGGTACTCCAGTTTATGTTACTCCAGTCTATATTAATCCAGTCTATGGGTACTCCAGTCTATATTACTCCAGTCGGTGGGTACTCCAGTTTATGTTACTCCAGTCTATATTACTCCATTCGTTGGTGCTCCAGTTTATGTTACTCCAGTCTATGTTACTCCAGTCTATGGGTACTCCAGTCTATGGGTACTCCAGTCTATGTTACTCCAGTCTATGGGTACTCCAGTCTATGGGTACTCCAGTCTATATTACTCCAGTCTGTGTGTACTCCAGTCTATGTTACTCCAGTCTATGGGTACTCCAGTCTATGGGTACTCCAGTCTATGGGTACTCCAGTCTATATTACTCCAGTCTGTGGGTACTCCAGTCTATAGGTACTCCAGTCTATGGGTACTCCAGTCTATATTACTCCAGTCTGTGGGTACTCCAGTCTATGGGTACTCCAGTCTATGGGTACTCCAGTCTATATTACTCCAGTCTGTGGGTATTCCAGTCTCTGGGAACTCCCAGTCTGTGGGTACTCCAGTCTATGGGAACTCCAGTCTATGGGTACTCCAGTCTATATTACTCCAGTCTATGGGTACTCCAGTCTATGGGTACTCCAGTCTATGGGTACTCCAGTCTATATTACTCCAGTCTGTGGGTACTCCAGTTTAGGTTACACCAGTCTATGGGTACTCCAGTCTATATTGCTCCAGTCTATGGGTACTCCAGTCTATATTACTCCAGTCTGTGGGTACTCCAGTTTATGTTACTCCAGTCTATGTTACTCCAGTCTATGGGTACTCCAGTCTATGTTACTCCAGTCAATGGGTACTCCAGTCTATGGGAACTCCGGTCTATATTACTCCAGTCTATGGGTACTCCAGTCTATATTACTCCAGTCTGTGGGTACTCCAGTTTATGTTACTCCAGTCTATGTTACTCCAGTCTATGGGTACTCCAGTCTATGTTACTCCAGTCTATGGGTACTCCAGTCTATGGGAACTCCAGTCTATATTACTCCAGTCTATGTTACTCCAGTCTATATTACTCCAGTCTGTGGGTACTCCAGTTTATGTTACTCCAGTCTATATTACTCCAGTCTATGGGTACTCCAGTCTATATTACTCCAGTCTGTGGGTACTCCAGTTTATGTTACTCCAGTCTATGTTACTCCAGTCTATGGGTACTCCAGTCTATGTTACTCCAGTCTATGTTACTCCAGTCTATGGGTACACCAGTTTATGTTACTCCAGTCTATGGGTACTCCAGTCTATGTTACTACTGTCTATGTTACTCCAGTCTATGGGAACTCCAGTCTCTGGGAACTCCCAGTCTATGGTTGCTCCAGTCTATGGGTACTCCAGTCTATGGGTACCCCAGTCCATGGGTACTCCAGTCTATGGGTACTCCAGCATATGGGTACTCCAGTCTATGGGTACTCCAGTCTATATTACTCCAGTCTGTGGGTACTCCAGTTTATGTTACTCCAGTATATGGGTACTCCAGTCTATGAGTACTCCAGTCTATGGGTACTCCAGTCTATGGGTACTCCAGCCTATGGGTACTCCAGTCTATGGGTACTCCAGTCTATGGGTACTCCAGTCTATGGGTACTCCAGTATATGGGTACTCCAGTATATGGGTACTCCTGTCTATGGGTACTCCTGTCTATGGGTACTCCAGTCTATATTACTCCAGTCTGTGGGTACTCCAGTTTTTGTTACTCCAGTCTATGGGTACTCCAGTCTATGTTACTCCAGTCTATGGGTGCTCCAGTCTATGGGTGCTCCAGTCTATATTACTCCAGTCTATGGGTACTCCAGTCTATATTACTCCAGTCTGTGGGTACTGCAGTTTATGTTACTCCAGTCTATGTTACTCCAGTCTATGGGTACTCCAGTCTATGGGTTCTCCAGTCTATATTACTCCAGTCTATGGGTACTCCAGTCTATGTTACACCAGTCTATGGGTACTCCAGTCTATGAGTACTCCAGTCTATATTACTCCAGTCTATGTCACTCCAGTCTATATTACTCCAGTCTGTGGGTACTCCAGTCTCTATTACTCCAGTCTGTGGGTACTCCAGTTTATGTTACTCCAATCTATTTTACTCCAGTCTATGGGTACTCCAGTCTATGTTACTCCAGTCTATGGGTACTCCAGTCTATGGGAACTCCAGTCTATGTTACTCCAGTCTATGGGTACTCCAGTCTATGGGTACTCCAGTCTATATTACTCCAGTCTATGGGAACTCCAGTCTATGTTACTCCAGTCTATGGGTACTCCAGTCTATGGGTACTCCAGTCTATATTACTCCAGTCTATGGGTACTCCAGTCTATATTAATCCAGTCTATGGGTACTCCAGTCTATATTATTCCAGTCGGTGGCTACTCCAGTTTATGTTACTCCAGTCTATATTACTGCAGTCTGTGGGTACTCCAGTTTATGTTACTCCAGTCTATGTTACCCCATTCTATGGGTACTCCAGTCTATGGGTACTCCAGTCTATATTACTCCAGTCTGTGGGTACTCCAGTTTAAGCTATTCCAGTCTATATTACTCCAGTCTGTGGGTACTCCAGTTTATGTTACTCCAGTCTATGTTACTCCAGTCTATGGGTACTCCAGCCTATGGGTACTCCAGTCTATGTTACTCCAGTCTATGGGTACTCCAGTCTATGTTACTCCAGTCTATGGGTACTCCAGTCTATGGGTACTCCAGTCTATATTACTCCAGTCTGTGGGTACTCCAGTCTCTGGGAACTCCCAGTCTATGGGTGCTCCAGTCTATGGGTACTCCAGTCTATATTACTCCAGTCTGTGTGTACTCCAGTCTATGTTACTCCAGTCTATGGGTACTCCAGTCTATGGGTACTCCAGTCTATGGGTACTCCAGTCTATGTTACTCCAGTCTATATTACTCCAGTCTGTGGGTACTCCAGTCTATATTACTCCAGTCTGTGGGTACTCCAGTTTATGTTCCTCCAGTCTATGTTACTCCAGTCTATGGGTACTCCAGTCTATGTTACTCCAGTCTATGTTACTCCAGTCTATGGGTACTCCAGTCTATGTTACTCCATTCAATGGGTACTCCAGTCTATGGGAACTCCAGTCTATATTACTCCAGTCCATGGGTACTCCAGTCTATATTACTCCAGTCTATGGGTACTCCAGTCTATATTACTCCAGTCTGTGGGTACTCCAGTTTATGTTACTCCAGTCTATGTTACTCCAGTCTATGGGTACTCCAGTTTATGTTACTCCAGTCTATGTTAATCCAGTCTATGGGTACTCCAGTCTATGTTACTCCAGTCTATGTTACTCCGGTCTATGGGTACTCCAGTCTATGTTACTCCAGTCTATGGGTACTCCAGTCTATGGGAACTCCAGTCTATGGGAACTCAAGTCTATGTTACTCCAGTCTATGTTACTCCAGTCTATGTTACTCCAGTCTATGGGTACTCCAGTCTATGTTACTCCAGTCTATGTTACTCCAGTCTATGGGTACTCCAGTCTATGTTACTCCATTCAATGGGTACTCCAGTCTATGGGAACTCCAGTCTATATTACTCCAGTCTATGGGTACTCCAGTCTATATTACTCCAGTCTATGGGTACTCCAGTCTATATTACTCCAGTCTGTGGGTACTCCAGTTTATGTTACTCCAGTCTATATTACTCCAGTCTATGGGTACTCCAGTCTATATTACTCCAGTCTGTGGGTACTCCAGTTTATGTTACTCCAGTCTATGTTACTCCAGTCTATGGGTACTCCAGTTTATGTTACTCCAGTCTATGTTAATCCAGTCTATGGGTACTCCAGTCTATGTTACTCCAGTCTATGTTACTCCGGTCTATGGGTACTCCAGTCTATGTTACTCCAGTCTATGGGTACTCCAGTCTATAAGAACTCCAGTCTATGTTACTCCAGTCTATATTACTCCAGTCTATGGGTACACCAGTTTATGTTACTCCAGTCTATGTTACTCCAGTCTATGTTACTCCAGTCTATGGGTACTCCAGTCTATGTTACTCCAGTCTATGTTACTCCAGTCTATGGGTACTCCAGTCTATGTTACTCCAGTCTATGTTACTCCAGTCTATGGGTACTCCAGTCTATGGGTACTCCAGTCTATGTTACTCCAGTCTATGGGTACTCCAGTCTATGTTACTCCAGTCTATGGGTACTCCAGTCTATGTTACTCCAGTCTATGTTACTCCAGTCTATGGGTACTCCAGTCTATGTTACTCCAGTCTATGGGTACTCCAGTCTATGTTACTCCAGTCTATGGGAACTCCAGTCTATATTACTCCAGTCTGTGGATACTCCAGTCTATATTACTCCAGTCTGTGGGTACTCCAGTCTATATGACTCCAGTCTATGGGTACTCCAGTCTATATTACTCCAGTCTGTGGGTACTCCAGTTTATGTTACTCCAGTCTATATTACTCCAGTCTATGGATACTCCAGTCTATATTACTCCAGTCTGTGGGTACTCCTGTTTATGTTACTCCAGTCTATGTTACTCCAGTCTATGGGTACTCCAGTCTATGTTACTCCAGTCTATGGGTACTCCAGTCTATGTTACTCCAGTCTATGGGTACTCCAGTCTATGGGAACTCCAGTCTATGGGAACTCCAGTCTATGGGTACTCCAGTCTGTAGGTACACCAGTTTATGTTACTCCAGTCTATGTTACTCCAGTCTATGAGTACTCCAGTCTATGGGTACTCCCAGTCTGTGGGTACACCAGTCTGTGGGTACTCCTAGTCTATGGGTACTCCAGCCTATGGGTACTTCCAGTCTGTGGGTACACCAGTCTGTGGGTACTCCTAGTCTATGGGTACTCCAGTCTATGTTACTCCAGTCTATGGGTACTCCAGTCTTTGTTACTCCAGTCTATGGGTACTCCAGTCTATGTTACTCCAGTCTATGCATACTCTAGTGTATGGGTACTCCTAGTCTATGTTATTCCAGTCTCTGGGCACTCCAATCTATGTTGCTCCAGTATATGGATACTCCAGCCTATGGGTGCTCCAGTCTATGGGTACTCCAGTCTATGTTACTCCAGTCTATGTTACTCCAGTCCATGTTACTCCAGTCTATGGGTACTCCAGTCTATGTTACTCCAGTCCATGTTACTCCAGTCTATGGGTACTCCAGTCAATGTTACTCCAGTCTATGGGTACTCCAGTCTATGTTTACTGTACACAGTATACAAAGTGTGGCCTTACCAATGTCTTGTACAACTTCAACAAGACGTCCCAACTCCTGTATTCAATGTTCTGACCAATGAAACCAAGCAAGCCTAATGCCTGCTTCACCACCCTGTCTACCTGTGACTCCACTTTCAAGGAGCTATGAACCTGTACCCCTAGATCTCTTTGTTCTATAATTCTCACCCAATGCCTGATCATTAACTGAATAAGCCCTGCCCAGATTCGATCGACCAAAATGCATCATCTCCCATTTATCTAAATTAAACTCCATCTGCCATTCGTCAGCCCACTGGCCCAATTGATCAAGATCATGCTGCAGTCCAAGATAACCTTCTTCACTGTCCACTATGCCACCAATCTTGGTGCCATCTGCACACTTACTAACCATGCCCCCTAAATTCTCATCCAATTTATACAAATCATATAAATAACAAATAACAGTGGACCCAGCACCGATCCCTGAGGCACACCGCTGGTCACAGGCCTCCAGTTTGAAAAGCAACGCTCTACAACCACCCTCTGTCTTCTGTCGTCAAGCCAATTTTGTACTCAATTGGCTACCTCACCCTGGATCCCGTGAGATTTAACCTCAATGAACAACCTGCCATGTGGTACCTTGTTAAAGGCCTTGCTAAAGTCCATGTCGACGACGTGACTGCCACACTGAGTGCGGTGAATTGAGGAGAATACAGAGGGTAGAGAGTGCAATACCTGCACAAGACGACCTGAGCAGACCGAACAGCGGGAGGCAGTGAAGGAGGAAGATGATAAGTCATCTCCAAAGTTCTCCTTCCAGAATGTGCTGCAAGGCTTTTGTGTCCTCCCCACCACCATGCCTGCCCACCAGCCCCCGCCCACCAATGTCCCCACCCCCCAGAGGCTGAGAATGGGTCAAGACTGAATATCTTTGCCTGAGCTAGCAGAGCTCGGTAGACCTTTAGACACCTAGGGAATCAAGGACATGGAGATTGGGTGGAAAAGTGGATTCGAGTTTGAGGATCGAGCATGATCATGAGCATAATAGACCATGTCTGAGATGTCGTATGGCCCAGTGATACTTCTATTGCTCATGTTCTTAACAGGCCACAGATTGATTGAAGCTCCCAGTGCTAAGTTGATAGGTTTTTTGGGAAATCTACATGCTATTTATTGTTCATTCACGAGATGTGTGAGACTGACAAATCATCCATCCCTAATTGCTGTGAGTGCTTGCTGGGCCATTTCAGAAAGCTGTTAACAACCGATCACATTGCTGTTGGTTAGGAGTCACAGACCAGAACTGTTCAGTATGTTTCCTTCCCTATCAGGCAGTAGTGAACCAGATGGGGTTTTACGACAATCTGGTCATTTTGATGGTCACCATTACTGAAAACCAGTTTTTGTTCCCGATTTATTTAATTAACTGAATTTAAATTAAAACAGGGGGATTTGAGCTCATAATTCCAGATTCTAAGGTTATTAGAATTTTTACAGATGCACCATAGAAAGCATTCTTTCTGGATGTATCACAGCTTATTATGGTTCCTGCTCTGTCCAAGACCGCAAGAAACTACAAAGGGTTGTGAACGTAGCCCAGTCCATCACGCAAACCAGCCCTCCATCCACTGACTCTGCCTACACTTCCCGCTGCCTCGGCAAAGCAGCCAGCATAATCAAGGACCCCATGCATCCCGGATAAACTCGCTTCCACCTTCTTCCATCAGGAAAAAGATACAAAAGTCTGAGGTCACGTACCAACCGACTGAAGAGCAGCTTCTTCCCTGCTGCTGTCAGACTTTTGAATGGACCTGCCTCATATTAAGTTGATCTTTCTCTACACCCTAGCCACAGAATCATCGAATCCCGACAGTGCAGAAGGAGGCCATTCGGCCCATTGAGTCTGCACCGACCATAATCCCACCCAGACCCTATCCCCATAACCCCTCATATTTACCCTGCTAATCCCCCTGACACTAGGGTTAGTTTAGCATGGCCAAATCAACCTAAATCGCACATCTTTGAATGTGAGAGGAAACTGAAGCACCTGGAGAAAACCCACACAGACACGGGGAGAACGTGCAGACTACGCATAGATAGTGACCCGAGGCTGGATTTGAACCCAGGTACCTGGCGCTGTGAGGCAACAGCGCTAACCACTGTCACATGATTGTAACACTACATTCTGCTCTCGCTCCTTTCCTTCTCCCCTGTGTACTCTATTAACGGTATGCTTTGTTTATATAAAGCGCAAGAAACAATACTTTTCACTGTATAGCAATACATGCGATAATAATAAATTAAATCAAATCAGTAACATCACCACTGCTCCAACTAAATGTAAAACCCTGTCCATCCTATGCAGTTGTCATAGAAAACCTCTTTAAAAATTTTTCGTGGGAGGTGTGTGTTCCCTAACAGGATCAGCATTTGTTGCCCTTCCCTGATTGCTAAGCAGCTTGCTCAGCCATTTCAGAGGGGCAGTTAAGAATCAACCACATTGCTGTGAGTCTGGAGTCTGGTAGGCCAGACCGGGTAAAGATGGCAGATTTCTTTCTCTAACGGGCATAAGTGAACCAGATGGGTTTTGATGGCAATGGATGATAGTTCCATGGTCACCATGGCTGAGACAAACCTTCCAATTCCAGATTTGTTATTTGAATTCAAGTTACTAAGAAAAGAGACAAGCTATCAAAGCTTTTCATTCTGCACTCATCAGATAGCTTGTAAGAAATTACCGACAGTAACAGAGGACAGCAATTTACACAACATAAGGTTATTGTTCTTCCTGTTGTTGTTGGCAATTTCTTGTGAGCTGTCCTGCTGAGCACACAATGAAGAGATTTGATAGCTTGTCTCTTTTTCAGCAATACTGAACCTCTGTACCACCAAACAATTATTTGAATTCGAGTTGCATCAGCTGCTATTATGGGATTTGAATTTATATCATCAGAGCATTAGCCTAAGCCTCTGTCCAGTGATATTACCCCAGCGCCACTCTAGTTATTCCATGAGCACACAGTCACTCTGCTGTACAAAGGAGACCATTCAGCCCTTTGAAAGAGCTAGTTCCAAAGGTTACTTGTCTCGGAGGTCGGTCGGCAAATAAACTGGGGGTGTGCCACAAGTACGAGCTGCCAACAATTATGTTTTTGTAAAGGATAGTGCTGTCTAACTGTGTTGTGAATCTAAGCTAAGTTCAGCTGGTTTGTCACAGACAGAAGATTGAAGTTATAATGATCCTGTTTTGCACAAAACAGTGTAGTCTTTCACAGCCGGAGGCCAAGTTGGTAATTTCACAGTACGTTCATTGCAGTGTTAATGCAAGCCTTACTTGTGGCTAATAAATAAACTTTATAAATAAACTCGTAGGTAGACATTTTTGTTTTTGTGCTAGATAGTGCAATTCTAGAATTCTGAAAGAGAAAATTCATGGCATTGACTAGTAATATATTTAGTGCGCTATAGACTCCCTGAATGAAGCCAGTGAAAATGGATATACTCTAGTATATTATACAATGTCATGGAGTCATAGAGTCATAGAGGTTTACAGCATGGAAACAGGCCCCTTGACCCAACTTGTCCATGCCACCCAGTTTTTACCATGCATGCATTTGGCCCATATCCCTCTATATCCATCTTACCCATGTAACTATCTAAATGCTTTTTAAAACACAAAATTGTACCCGCCTCTACTACTACCTCTGGCAGCTCGTTCCAGGCACTCACCACCCTCTGTGTGATTTAATTGCCCCTTGGGACCCTTTTGTATCTCTCCCCTCTCACCTTAAACCTATGCCCTCTAGTTTTAGACTCCCCTACCTTTGAGAAAAGATATTGACTATCTAGCTGATCTATGCCCCTCATTATTTTATAGACCTCTATATGATCACCCCTAAGCCTCCTACGCTCCAGGGAAAAAAGTCCCAGTCTTACCAGCCTCTCCTTATAACGCAAACCATCAAGTCCCAATAGCACCTAGTAATCTTTTCAGCACTCTTTCTAGTTTAATAATATCATTTCTATAATAGGGTGACCAGAACTGTACACAGTATTCCATGTGTGGCCTTACCAATGTCTTGTACAACTTTAACAAGGCATCCCAACCCCTGTATTCAATGTTCTGACCAATGAAACTAAGTATGCCGAATGCCTTCTTCACCACTCTGTCCACCTGTGACTCCACCTTCAAGGAGCTATGAACATGTACCCCTAGATCTCTTTGTTCTGTAACTCTCCCCAACGTCCTCCCATTAACTGAATAAGTCCTGCCCTGGTTCGATCTACCAAAATGCATCGTCTTGCACTTATCTAAATTAAACTCCATCTGCCATTCGTCAGCCCACTGGCCCAATTGATCAAGATCCTGTTACAGTCCTAGATAACCTCCTTCACTGTCCACTATGCCCCCAATCTTGGTGTCATCTGCAAACTTACTAACCATGCCCCCTAAATTCTCATCCAAATCATCAATATAAATGCCAAATAACAGTGGACCCAGCACTGATCCCTGAAGCACACCGCTGGCCACAGGCCTCCAGTTTGAAAAACAACTCTCTACAACCACCCTCTGTCTTCTGTCATCAAGCCACTGTGGGAGGAAACCAGAGCACCCGGAGGAAACCCACGCAGACATGGGGAGAATGTGCAAACTCCACACAGACAGCGACCCAAGCCGGGAATCGAACCCGGGTCCCAGGCGCTGTGAGGCAGCCGTGTCACCCACTGAGCCACCGTGCCGCCCCATCCCGGTTGTTTCTATACGTCTTCGACAGGTTGATCGTGGTGGAGATCTGGAAGGTGGAGAGCACCCTGAGTCCTGGAGATAACAGTGAAATGAGGAAAGGAACAAATAAATCAGAGTAAAACAGAATAAGGGGAAACACATTTGCAATTCCTCATATATCGATCTCCTCACTGCTTCTTTCAAGCACAACAGCCCTTATTAAATTGTGATATTATCTAGTTGCACGTCATCCTTTGAAGGCTATACCTCGTGGCTTAGCTCCCGTATCTTCTGGAACAGGAGCGTTTCTCCCCCACCAAGAGAGTAGCGCTAATCCTGCAGCTTTCCATCAACATAACTCCTGTGTAATCAGTGAATTTCCGCTCCTGACTGCCTCTGCCCAATAAGTCAATAAGTGAGTGACAAGTTAATGCTCATAAAGTCCTCGTGACAGTCTATTTAATAGGAACAGAGTGCCGGACTATTAGACTGCTGCTACTCACCCAAGTTCAGTGTTATAATTACACCGCTTCAAGCCTTCCCACATCAAAGGTCCACTTGAAACGCTAACCTGCTGTTTCTCTTCACTGAACCTGCCGTGCGCCTCCAGCATTTCCAATATATCTTTTTTCACTTCACAGGATTTTCTGTTTCTTTCCGTGCCAGGGGATGGTGGACGCGGGGGCACGGTTGTAAAGTCATTTTAAAGTTAATTTATTAGTGTCGTAAGTAGGCTTATATTAACACTGCAATGAAGTTGCTGTGAAAATCCCCCAGTCGCCACTCTCCGGCGCCTGTTCGGGTTACACTGAGGGAGAATTTAGCACGGCCAATGCACCTAAACTAGCACATCTTTTGGACTGTGGGAGGAAATCGGAGCACCCGGAGGAAGTCCATGTAGACACGGGGAGAGTCCCTGTGCAGACTCCGCACAGACAGTGACCCAAGCCGGGAATCGAACCCGGGTCCCTGGGGTTGTGCGGCAGCAGTGCTAACCACTGTGCCACCGCGCTGCCCCTGTCGAGGCTTCGTCTGTTCTGTATTTCTAGGCAGGCGCTAATTAAACTATGAAGTGCTCATTGGAAGCGCCTTCAGTCTTGTCTTCACTGCGTTATACTAAAGGAATCAATACAGATTTTAGGTTAGATGCACATAATAAAACCATAAGGAATCGGAGTAGGAGTAGGCCGTATGGGGCCTCAATGCTGCTCTGCCATTCAACAAGGCCGTGACCAATCCATACCTCAACTCCCCACAGTCTTGGGTGTGGGGGAGGGGGGGGGGGCGATCTTACCTTTTCGCTCTGACAGCCAATGGACAGCAAGAGATGGTAAGATTGCGAGAGAGCCAACAAATCAGGTTCGTGCCCGATTACTCGCCTCTCGTGATCTTACCGGCACCGGATATCCGGTGAGCTCCTTTGGACGTGAGGCTGATTATAACATTTAAATGTGATGGTAAATAGCATTTAAATATTACAAATGAGCCTGGGATTGACTCTTCCGGGCTCCCCTGCCCGTGTGACCTCGCCGAGGGAGGTTCTCTACCTCGAGGATCACGTATGGCCCCCACCATCAATGGAGACCAGACGTGATGGCCTCGCAGGTAGAATCAGAGGCCATTGAGGGCGCCCCCCCAGGTGGTTGGGGGGCATAGAAGGATGCCCTTTGGGTAGTGACCACCGACACCGGGCAGTGCCAAGAGGGCTGCACCAAGGGGGCAGGGCCTGAGGGAATTGGGGCCTGAGGGAAGCAGGGCCAAGGGCAGGCCATTCAGTGGTGGGGAGGGACGACAGCTGCTGCTCTGCAACAGCAGTCAGTGTGGTGGTGGGGGGTGGATTCGGCCGTGATTGGTCTCTGTGGGGAGTGATCGGTCACAAACGCCTGCAGTAGCTGAGGAAGGCAATGACAGGTCTCTGTGCGCATGTGCAATCTGCACATGCGCAATGGTTCCTTCTGCAGCTATCAGCCAGCTTTCGGGTGATCTAGTCCCCGCTCATTCCCCCTGCTGGCAGAAACCAAGTTTTGCCTAATTTTTTTCACTAAGTCAGGTAAGATTCAATTCTTAACTCACCCAAGAGTAGGCACACATTTCTTCCATTTTCACGCACGTTCGGGACTCAGAATTTTCTTGGTAAGATTGCCCCTTAGAGTTTTACAGCACAGAAAGAGGCCTTTTGGACCATCGTGTCTGTGTTGGCCATCAAACAACTATTAATTCTAATCCCACTTCCAGCATTTGGTTCATAGCCTTGTATGTGATAGTGTTTCAAGTGCAGATCTAAATTTGTGGCTGCCTGTTCCCCATATTACTTGATAACCTTAGAGTGCACAAATCTATCAATCTCCATCCTAAATGTGATCAAAGACTGAGTACTTGCAGCCTTATAGGATAACAGAATAAAGAAGTGGCGGCATGGTGGCACAGTGGTTAGCACTGCTGTCTCACAGCGCCAGGGACCAGGGTTCGATTCCCGGCTTGGGTCACTGTCTGTGTGGAGTTTGCATGTTGTCTGTATGGGTTTCCTCCGGGTGCTCTGGTTTCCTCCCACACTCGGGTTAGCTTGTTTGGAAAGTTGAATTGCCCCTAACTTCACTGTGATGTTACCAGGGATGAGGGGAGATTTAAGACATTCAGGCTTTTTCTTCTTTGGAGTAGAGAAGTTTAAGAGTTGCAAGTAAGAGTTCTGATGCAGTAAATGGTGGTGGATCGTCTCAAATAATTGATTGTCTCAATAAACAAAGAAATAACAGATGCGTGTAAAACTGGTACGGCAATTATTATGGGGGATTTTAATCTACATGTCAATTGGTCAAACCAGGTCGATCAAGGCAGCTTTGAGGAGGAGTTCATAGAATGTATCCACGAAACCTTCCTTGAACAGTATGTAATGGAACCTACAAGGGAGCAAGCAATCTGGTCCTGTGTAATGAGACAGGAATAATTAATGATCTGACAGTTAGGGATCCTCTCAGAAGAAGCGATCACAGTATGGTTGAATTTAAGATACAGATGGAGTGTGAGAAAGTAAAATCCAATACCAGTGTCTTGTGCTTAAACAAAGGAGACTACAATGGGATGAGGGAAGAGTCGGCTAAGGTAGACTGGGAGCAAAACCTTTATGGTGGGACAATTGAGGAACAGTGGAGGACTTTCAAAGCGATCTTTCACAGTGCTCAGCAAAAGTATATACCAGTGATAAGGAAGGACTGTACAAAGAGAGATAATCAGCCATGGATATCTAAGAAAATAAAGGAGGGTATCAAATTGGAAGAAAGTGCATACAAAGTGGCAAAGATTAGTGAGAAGCTAGAGAATTGGGAAACCTTTAAAGATCAACAGAGCGCCACAAAAAAAGCTATAAAGAAAAGTAAGATGGATTATGAGAGTAAACTAGCTTAGAATCTAAAAACAGATAGCAAAGGTTTCGACAAATATATAAAATGGAGAAGAGTGCCGAAAGTAAACATTGGTCCTTTAGAGGACGAGAAGGGAGATGTAATAACTGGAAATGAGGAAATGGCTGAGGCATTGAACAGGTATCTTGTGTCGGGTCTACACAGTGGAAGACACAAATAACTTGCCAAAAATTGATGAAAAGAAGGCTATGGCAGGTGAGGACCTAGAAACTATCATTATCACGAAAGAGGTAGTGTTGGGCAAGTTAATGGGGCCAAAGGTAGACAAGTCTCCTGGTCCTGATGGAATGCATCCCAGGGCACTAAAAGAGATGGTGGGGGAAATAACAAATGCTCTCGTGGTAATTTACCAAAATTCGCTAGACTCTGGGGTGGTTCCCGCAGATTGGAAAACAGCAAATGTGACGCCACTGTTTAAAAAAGGAGGTAGACAAAAGGTGGGTAACTATAAACTGGTTAACTTTACTTCTGCAGTAGGAAAATGCTTGAATCAAGAAAGAAATAGCGAGACATTTAGATGTCAATTGTCCCATTGGTAGCATGGGTTCACGAAGGGCAGTTCATGTTTGACGAAGTTGGTGGAATTCTTTGAGAACATTACATGTGAAGTGGACAATGGGGAACCTGTGGATGTGATGTATCTGGATTTCCAGAAGGCATTTGACAAGGTGCCGCACCAAAGACTGCTACATAAGATAAAGGTGCATGGTGTTATGGGTAATGTATTAGCATGGATAGAGGATTGGTTAACTAACAGAAAGCAAAGAGTGGGGGTAAATGGGTGTTTTTCTGGTTGGCGATCAGTGACTAGTGACGTGCCTCAGGGATCAGTGTTGGGACCGCAATTGTTTACAGTTTACATGGATGATTTGCAGTTGGGAGCCAAGTGTAGTGTGTCAAAATTCACAGATGGCACTAAGATGAGTGGCAGAGCAAAGTGTGCAGAGGATGCTGAAAGTCTGCAAAGGGATATAGATAGTCTAAGTGAGTGGGCGAGGGTCTGGCAAATGGAGTACAATGTTGGTGATCAGTTGGTAAATGTGAGGTCATCCATTTTGGTAGGAATAACAGCAAAATGGACTATTATTTAAATGGTAAAAATTGCAGCATATTGCTGTGCAGAGGGACCTGGGTGTCCTTGTGCAAGAATCACAAGGAGTTGGTTTGCTGGTGCAGCAGGTCATTAAAAAGGCAAATGGAATTTTGTCCTCCATTGCTAGAGGGATGGCATTTAAAAACAGGGAAGTTATGTTGCAGCTGCATAAGGTGCTGGTGAGGCCACACCTAGAGTACTGTATACAGTTTTGGTCTCCTTACATGAGAAAGGATATACTGGCACTGGACGGGGAGATTCACTAGGTTGATTCTGAAGTTGAGAGGGTTGGCTTATGAGGAGAGACTGAGTAGACTGGGGCTATACTCATTGGAATTCAGAAGAATGAGGGGAGATCCTGTAGAAACATATAAGATAATGACAGGAATAAATAAGATAGAAACAGGGAAGTTGTTTCCACTGGCGGGTGAAACTAGAACTAGGGGGCATGGCCTCAAAATAAGGGGAAGCAGATTTAGGACTGAGTTGAGGAGGAACTTCTTCACACAAAGGATTGTGAATCTGTGGAATTCCCTGCCCAGTGAAGCAGTTGAGGCTACCTCATTGAATGTTTTTAAGGCAAGGATAGATAAAGGAATTAAGGGTTATGGTGAGCAGGCGGGTAAGTGGAGCTGAGTCCACGAAAAGATCAGCCATGATCTTATTGAATGGCGGAGCAGGCTCAAGGGGCCAGATGGCCTACTCCTGCTCCTAGTTCTTATGTTCTTCTGTTCTTATGTCTCCACTTTACAGCAAGGTAGCAACAAAGATGGGGCCAAAATATAAGATATTCTTCAAAGGAGCTAAGATGAGGTTGGAATATAATGTTTGAGGCTGGATAGACTGAGGAATTCTCTGACAAAATCTCTGTTGAAGTACAACATGTTAAAATCTTTGAAAAGGGAATTTGTTGAGAAATATTGAATGGAAAAATAGACTGGAAGATGGTGACGATATAGAGTAAAGCAGGCCCTGCCTGAATAGGCAGCTGCCTGCCTTTGTGTTGTAACAATCTGTCGACTGTATAGTTCTCACATTGCAGTCAAAGCCATAGAACTATAGAAAAGTTACAGCACAGAAGGAGGCCATTCAGCCCATCTTGTCCATGCCAACCCGATGAGGCCCAGGTGTCCTTTCCAATCCCACCTTCCTCAACCCGGCCCATAGCCCTGTAGCTTACAGCACTTAAGGTGCAGATCCAGGCACTTTTTAAAAGACCTGATGAAGGAGCAGTTCTCTTAAAGCTTGTGCTACCAAATAAACCTGTTGGACTTTAACCTGGTGTTGTGACTCTTCTTACCTTTTAAAAGAGTTTAGGGTCTCTGCCTCCACCACCAACTTATAGAGTCATAGAGGTTTACAGCATGGAAACAGGCCCTTCGGCCCAACTTGTCCATGCCACCCTTTTTCCCAGGGTGGAAATGGCTGCCACGAGAGGACACAGGTTTAAGGTGCTGGGGGGTAGGTACAGGGGAGATGTTAGGGGGAAGTTTTTTACACAGAGGGTGGTGGGCGAGTGGAATCGGCTGCCGTCAGTGGTGGTGGAGGCAAACTCAATAGGGTCTTCTAAGAAACTCCTGGATGAGTACATGGGACTTAATAGGATGGAGGGTTATAGATAGGCCTAAAAGGTAGGGATATGTTCGGCACAACTTGTGGGGCCGAAGGGCCTGTTTTGTGCTGTAGTTTTCTATGTTTCTATGATATGGAGATGTTGGTGTTGGACTGGTGTTGGGCACAGTAAGAAGTCTCACAACACCAGGTGAAAGTCCAACAGCATTCTTTGGTATCACAAGCTTTCGGAGCGCTGCTCCTTCATCAGGTGAGTGGAGAAGAGACTCACCTGATGAAGGAGCAGTTCTCTTAAAGCTTGTGCTACCAAATAAACCTGTTGGACTTTAACCTGGTGTTGTGACTCTTCTTATTTTTTAAAAGAGTTTAGGGTCTCTGCCTCCACCACCAACTTATAGAGTCATAGAGGTTTACAGCATGGAAACAGGCCCTTCGGCCCAACTTGTCCATGCCACCCTTTTTTTTTAAAACCCCTAAGCTAATCCCAATTGCCCACATTTGGTCCAAATCCCTCTATACCTATTGTACCCATGTAACTATCTAAATGCTTTTTAAAAGACAAAATTGTACCCGCCTCTACTACTACCTCTGGCAGCTTGTTCCAGACACTCACCACCCTCTGTGTGAAAGAATTGCCCCTCTGGACACTTTTGTATCTCTCCCCTCTCACCTTAAAACTATGCCCTATAGTTTTAGATTCCCCTACCTTTGGGAAAAGGTATTGACTATCTAGCTGATATGTGCCCCTCATTATTTTATAGACCTCTATAAGATCACCCCTCAGCCTCCTACGCTCCAGAGAAAAAAGTTCCAGTCTATCCAATCTCTCCTTATAACTCAATCCATCAAGTCCCGATAGCATCCTAGTAAATCTTTTCAGCACTCTTTCTAGTTTAACAATATCCTTTCTATAATAGGGTGACCAGAATTGCACACAGTATTCCAAGTGTGGCCTTACCAATGTCTTGTACAACTTCAACAAGACATTCCAATTCCTGTATTCAATGTTCTGACCGATGAAACCAAGCATGCTGAATGCCTTCTTCACCACTCTGTCCACCTGTGACTCCACTTTCAAGGAGCTATGAACATGTACCCCTAGATCTCTTTGTTCAGTAACTCTCCCCAACGCTCTACCATTAACTGAGTAAGTCCTGCCCTGGTTCAATCTACCAAAATGCAGCACCTTGCATTTGTCTAAATTAAACTCCATCTGCCATTCGTCAACCCACTGGCCCAATTGATCAAGATCCCATTGCAATTGGAGATAACTTTCTTCACTGTCCACGATGCCACCAACCTTAGTGTCATCTGCAAACTTACTAATCATGCCTCCTATATTCTCATCCAAATCATTAATATAAATGACAAATAACAGTGGACCCAGCACTGATCCCGGAGACACACTGCTGGTCACAGGCCTCCAGTTTGAAAAACAATTCTCTACAACCAACCTCTGGCTTCTGTCAAGAAGCCAATTTTGTATCCATTTAGATACCTCACCCTGGATCCTGTGAGATTTAACCTAATGCAACAACCTACCATGCGGTACCTTGTCAAAGGCCTTGCTAAAGTCCATGCCCTCATCTACCTTCTTGGTTACCGCTTCAAAAAATGCACATAGATGACCTTGTTGATCCTTAAGAGGCCCCACTCTCTCCCTTGTAACTCTTTTGCCCTTTATGTATTTGTAGAAGCTCTTTGGATTCTCCTTTGCCTTATCTGCCAAAAGAATCTCGTGTCCCCTTTTTGCCCTCCTGATTTCTCTCTGAACTCTACTCCTACACTCCCTATACTCTTCAAGGGATTCACTTGATCCCAGCTGCCTATGCATGTCATGTGCCTCTTTCTTCCTCTTGACCAGGGCCTCAATACCCCAAGTCATCCAGTGTTCCCTACTTCTGTCAGCCTTGCCCTTCACTCTAAGAGGAATGTGTTTACCCTGAACCCTGGTTAACACACTTTTGAAAGCGTGTCACTTACCAGACATCCCTTTGCCTTCCCACAGACTCCCCCAATTAACTTTTGAAAGTTCCTGCCTGATACCATCAAAATTGGCCTTGCCCCAATTCAGAATTTTAACTTTTGGTCCAGACCTATCATTCTCCATAGCTATCTTAAAACCAATCGAATTATGGTCACTGGTCCCAAAGTGATCCCTCAATAACACTTCTGTCACCTGCCCTTCCTTATTTCGCAAGAGGAGGTCAGGTTTTGCCCCCTCTCTAGTCGGGCCATCCACATACTGAATGAGAAATTCCTCCTGAATACACTCAACAAATTTCTCTCCATCCAAGCCTCTAATACTATGGCTGTCCCAGTCAATGTTGGGAAAGTTAAAATCTCCGACTATTACCACCCTATTTTTCTTGGAGCTATCTGTAATCTCCTTACATATTTGCTCCTCAATTTCCCGCTGATTATTTGGGGGCCGATAGTACAACCCTATCAAAGTGATTTCCCCCTTCTTATTTCTCAGTTCTACCCATATCGACTAAATGTTCCAGGGTGCAGATGCTATAGGAAAGATAAAACAGGAGGTAAGGGAGGAAGGGGAGTTGCACTTTTGATTAGGAAAAGCATCACGGCCGTACTGAGAGGGGATATATCCGAGGGTTCAGCCACTGAGTCTATTTGGGTAGAACTGAGAAATAAGAAGGGGGAAATCACTTTGATAGGGTTGTACTATCCAATCTGTCCTCAAAGCTACACTATTCCAGCCCTGGCAACATTCTTGTGAACCTCCCCTGCACTCCCTCCAGTTAACGGTCGGCAGAGTTTTCAGGGGCTTTGGAGTGGAGATTTCGGGCTGAATTTTCCCAGCCCTGTGACAGTGGGCTTAGAGCTGGAGGAGCCGGGAAAATGGGAAGTGGGGGGAAGTACTTCATGGGGGCAGCTGCTTGGGAATGTCCTGTGGCCGTGAAAGACGCTAAATAAATGAAAGTTTTCTTTTTGTCTCCATGGATAGTGCCTGGCCCACTGAGTATTTCCAGCGATAAGCTAGTTGGAAGATATTGTGTTCTCACCACCGCACAGCCAGAAGAGCAGAAGCTGCTGCCTTTTATCCCTGAACATGCTTATATGTTGTTTGTTATTTAGCATTGCCCTGGAGCGACACAATGGTACAGTGGTTAGCGCTGCTGCCTCACAGCATGAGGGACCTGGATTCCCAGCTTGGGTCACTGTCTGTGCGGGGTCCGCACACTCTCCTCCTGTCTGTGTGGGCTTTCTCCGGGTGCTCCGCTTTCCTCACACAGCCCAAAACATGTGTGGATTAGGTGCATTGGCCATGCTAAATTCTCCCTCAGTGTACCCGAACGGGCGCCAAGGATTTTCAAAGTAGCTTCGTTGCAGTGTTAATGTAAGTCTAATTTAGCATGGCCAATGCATCTAACCAGCATGTCTTTCGGACTGTGGGAGGAAGCCGGGGCACCCAGAGGAAACCCACGCAGACACGGGGAGAATGTGCAAACTCCACACACAAAGTAACCCAAGCCGAGAATTGAATCCGGGTACCCTGGCGCTGTGAGGCAGCAGTGCTAACCACTGTGCTACCGTTCCACGTCTGCGTGAGTTCCTCCGGGTGCTCCGGTTTCCTCCCACAGTCTGGTGGTGAGGTGGATTGGACATGTTAAATTCTCCCTCAGTGTACCCGAACAGGCGCCAGTGTGTGGCGACTAGGGGATTTTCACAGTAACTTCATTGCAGTGTTAATGTAAGCCTACTTGTGACACCAATAAATAAACTTTTAAATAAAAATGATTGTGCCTGAGTTGGTCAAATGAGTTTAGCCACTTATGCCTTTGTTGAGACTGTGCAGATGTTAAATCAGTGAGGTGCTCTTATTGAGGTGCTCTCGATGAGGTGCTCCCAGTGAACTTAGAAAAACAATACATTGTGTGGGGCTGGTACAGTGATTAGTTGTAAGTATTCGCATTCCAACCATTATTCATGTAAATTGAGGTTGTGTCTTTATATGCTCTGTTTGTGAACAGAATTCCCACTCACCTGAAGAAGGGGCTTGCAGCTCCGAAAGCTTGTGTGGCTTTTGCTACCAAATAAACCTGTTGGACTTTAACCTGGTGTTGTTAAACTTCTTACTGTGTTTACCCCAGTCCAACGCCGGCATCTCCACATCACAGTTAAAGCTGTCATGGGTTTGCAGCAAGTGTCAAATGGCTGTGAATTGGATTGGTGAATGGAATTAATCCACATACTTGTGGCAGATAGGGAAAATGAAAGCTGCCACTAAGATCATTGTTGGCTGTAGACATTAAATCTATAATAGGGTGCAGAGAAACTAACTGAGGTAAACTGAAGTCCTGCCCACCTCCACAACCAGGGTCACCAGTCTCTTAGTGCTGCCAATGCGGAACTCAAAGGGTGGGAATGCTGCGGATTATGTTTGTATAAGTGCGATACAATGGCAAGGGCGTTACTCATCACTCCATTTCTAAAATCGCGCTTTCCATCTTGTTTCACTCCCCTCCCCCCACCCACCCCACTAGGGCCACCTGTCACATTCCTCAGGTTGTCCTTTGACACTCTGCACCTTTGTTCTGCTATTTAAATATTCCGATTTTTCAATGGACGCTATTGGCACCGTTCTTAGCCTTTATCATCATCATTTATATTCCCTTTGTCCTTTTGTCCATTCCATCCCTATCAATTGTCGCACTCGCTCACTCTTACAGTATAAATCCTGCCCTACTTCTCTTGTCTTTAGCTCTGACGAAGAGTCACCTGGACTCTAAACGTTGGCTCTCCGCAGGTGCTGTCAGGCCTGCTGAGATTTTCCAGCAATGGGATGGTTTTAATTTCAATTTGTTCTCTGGATGTGGTTTACAGAGTGGACGTGGGAAAGATGTTTCCATTAGTAGGAGAGACGAGGATCCGAGGGCGCAGCCTCAGAATAAAGGGACGACCCTTTAGAGCTGAGATGAGGAGGACTTTCTTCAGCCAGAGAGTGGTGAATCTGTGGAATTCATTGCCGCAGAAGGCTGTGGAGGCCACGGTATTGAATGTATTTAAGACAGAGATAGATAGGTTCTTGATTGGTAAGGGAATCAAAGGTCATGGGGAAAAGGTGGGAGAATGGGGTTCAGAATCATCAGCCATGATTGAATGGAGGAGCAGACTTGATGGGCTGAATGGTCTAATTCTGCTCCTATATCTTATGGACTTGTGGTTTCTGCCAGCAAGGCCAGAATTTATTGCATGCATGAGAGATGGAATGACTTGGGAGATGCAAGAGAGGCAAAATTGACTGGACAGCAATAGCATTAGGGGCTTGGATAGAGAGAAATTTGTTGAGTGTATTCAGGAGGAATTTCTCATTCAGTATGTGGATGGCCCGACTAGAGAGAGGACAAAACTTGACCTCCTCTTGGGAAATAAGGAAGGACAGGTGGCAGAAGTGTTAGTGAGGGATCACTTTGGGACCATAATTCAATTAGTTTTAAGATAGCTATGGAGAATGATAGGTCTGACCCAGAAGTTAAAATTCTAAATTGGAGCAAGGCCAATTTTGATGGTTTAGACAGGAACTTTCAAAAGTTACTTGGGGGAGGCTGTGGGAAGGCAAAGGGACGTCTGGCAAGTAGGAGGCTTTCAAAAATGTGTTAATCAGGCTTCAGGGTAAACACATTCCTTTTTGAGTGAAGGGCAAGGCTGGTAGAAGTAGGGAAGCCTAGATAATTCAGGATATTGAGGTCTTGGTCAAGAAGAAGGAGGCATATGACATGCATAGGCAGCTGGGATCGAGTGGATCCCTTGAAGAGTATAGAGAGTGTAGGAGTAGAGTTAAGAGAGAAATCAGGAGGGCAAAAAGGGGACACGAGATTGCTTTGACAGATAAGGCAAAAGAGAATCCAAAGAGCTTTTACAAATATAGGAAGGGCAAAAGAATAACTAGGGAGAGAGTCGGGCCTCTTAAGGATCAACAAGGTCATCTATGTGCGGATCCACAAGAGATGGGTGAGATCCTAAATGAATATTTCTCATCAGTATTTGCTGTTGAGAAAGGCATGGATGTTAGGGAACTTGGGGAAATAAATAGTGATGTTTTGAATAGTGTACATATTATGGAGAAGGAAGTGCTGGAAGTCTTAAAGCGTATCAAGCTAGATAAATCCCCATGACCTGATGAAGTGTATCCCAGGACAATGTGGGAATATAGGGAGGAAATTATGGGTCCCCAAGCAGAGATATTTGAATCATCGATAGTCTCGGGTGAGGTGCGTGAAGATTGGAGGGTGGCAAATGTTGTGCCTTTGTTTAAGAAGGGCTGCAGGGAAAAGCCTGGGAACTACAGGCCGGTGAGCCTCACATCTGTAGTGGGTAAGTTGTTCGAAGGTATTCTGAGAGACAGGATCGACAGGCATTTAGAGAGACAAGGACATAGGGACAGTCAGCATGGCTTTGTGACTGGAAAATCGCATTTCACTAATTTGATTGAGTTTTTTGAAGGGGGAACCAAGAAGGTAGATGAGGGCAGTGCAGTTGACATCATCTACATGGACTTTAGCAAGGCCTTTGGCAAGGTACCGCATGGTAGGTTGTTGCATAAGGTTAAATCTCACGGGATCCAGGGTGAGATAGCCAACTGGATACAAAATTTGCTGGATGACAGAAGACAGAGGGTGGTTGTAGAGGGTTGTTTTTAAAATTGGAGGCCTGTGACCAACGGTGTGCCTCAGGGATCGGTGCTGGGTACACTGTTATTTGTCATTTATATTAATGATTTGGATAAGAATTTAGGAGGCATGGTTAGTAAGTTTGCAGATGACACCAAGATTGGTGGCATAGTGGACAGTGAAGAAAGTTATCTCCAATTGCAACGGGATCTTGATCAATTGGGCCAGTGGGCTGATGAATGACAGATGGAGTTTAATTTAGATAATGCGAGGTGATGCATTTTGGTAGATCGAACCAGGGCAGGACTTACTCAGTTAATGGTAGGACATTGGGGAGAATTTTAGAACAAAGAGATCTAGGGGTACAGGTTCATAGCTCCTTAAGAATGGAGTCACAGTTGGACAGCGTGAAGAAGGCATTCAGCATGCTTGGTTTGATTGGTCAGAACATTGAATACAGGAGTTGGGACGTCTTGTTAAAGTTGTACAAGACATTGGTCAGGCCACACTGGGAATACTGTGTACAGTTCTAGTCACCCTATTTTGGAAAGGATATTATTAAACTGGAAAGAGTGCAGAAAAGATTTACTAGGATGCTACCGGGACTTGATGGTTTGAGTTATAAGGGGAGGCTGGATAGACTGGCAATTTTTTCCCTGGAGCGTAGGAGGCTTAGGGGTGATCTTGTAGAGGTCTATAAAATAATGAGGGGAATAGATAAGGTAGATAGTCAACATCTTTTCCCAAAGGTAGGGGAGTCTAAAATTAAAGGACATAGATTTAAGGTGAGAGGGGAGAGATACAGAAAGGTCCAGAGGGGCAACTTTTTCACTTAGAGGGTGGTGAGTGTCTGGAACAAGCTGCCAGAGGTAGTAGTAGAGGCGGGTACAATTTTGTCTTTTAAAAAACATCTAGGCAGTTACGTGGCTAAGATTGGTTTAGCGGGATATGGGCCTAACACGGGCAATTGGGGCTAGCTTAAAAACTGGGTGGCATGGACAAGTTGGGCCAAAGGGCATGTTTCCATGCTGTAAACCTCTATGACTCTCTGACTCTAATTTCCGAGAGGCAATAACTGGATTAGAACAGAAAAAGCAAAAGGATTGCAACAGTGAATGAGAAGTTGGAGGCTGGAAGTAAAGGGATCAATCAGCTATTGGATCATAAGCTTCCCCTTCTATCCTTCCTGGGGCTGCAAGTGGGAGATAGATTTGTCTGCTTCAGTCTCTATAATCTGGCCAGACAAGACAATGGTACATTTTGGGCCGGGGATAGTATTTTATCCTTCATTGTTCCCATCAATTGTACTTCTGCAGAAGTAGCAAACAATTGCAATAACTGGTTATGGGCAATGCCGATTAAACCTAAATGTTTATTTAATATGGTACTGTGCGGATGAGATAATTTTCCGTGTGTGCTGGAATCTCGGTGGCTTGGGGAATTGGGATGTTTGCTGTACTCATTGTTATTAGTGAAGCTGTACAGTAATCAGTCAGGACTCTGGGCGAGTTTGTTGTTGACAGTACACCATCATAATGCTTCATCACTCTCCACTGCTGCCAGCAATGAAAAATAATATTTACAACCGTATGCGTTCAGTTCCACTGGGACGGTCACACCACAAAGGAGACTTCAGATCTTCCAATTTGTGCAGGAACTTGAAAGATCCTTTTTAAGTCCTTTCATCACAGGAACCTGAATAAAGAGATTAACTAAACCATCTTCCCACTAATAAAATGTGCTCTCGCATCCCAGTTATTCAAAAGGATCGTTTTATTTCCAAAACTCTTTTCATATGTATATCTGAATGGGAGTGCTGAGATGGCTGTAAATTTCATTTCAAATTGTCAATTTTTAATAAAAATTCTTTCATGGGATGTAAGCAATCTCAAGGGCAATTAGGGATGAGCGATAAGTGCTGGCCTTGCCAACAACCCATGAAAGAATTAAAACAAAATGTCATTGATTGGGTAATTCTTGGATATAGCACTTGGGGCAAAAGGGATCAAAGGTTATGGGGAGAAAGCAGGATTAGGCTATTGAGTTGGATGATCAGCCATGATCGTGATGAATGGCGGAGCTGGCTCGAAGGGCCGAATGGCCTCCTCCTGCTCCTATCTTCCATGTTTCTATATTTCAACAATGGAATATTTTCCCCTCTCTGTTGTGGAGACAAGGATCTGGAATTTTCAGTGAACATTTACACCTCTTGAACACTGTCCCCACTCTAATCAAATCCACTTATCCAATGGGAATTGGAGCAGATCGTGGTCTTAACATGGTTAACATGGGCGGCACGGCAGCACAGTGGTTAGCACTGCAGCCTCACAGCACCACGGACCCGGGTTAGATTCCCAGCTTGAGTCACTGTCTGTGTGGAGTCTGCACGTTCTCCCCGTGTTTGCGTGGGTTTCCTCCGGGTGCTCCAGTTTCCTCCCACAGTCTGAAAGATGTGCTGGTTAGGTGCATTGACCCGAACAGGCGTCGGAATGTGGTGACTAGGGGAATTTCACAGTAACTTCATTGCAGTGTTAATGTGAGCCTTACTTACGACTAATAAATAAACTTTTTACTTTAGATCGTGGCTCTGTGCAACAATGTAAATAGGATGAATCTGCAGTCCATTTTACATCTCTCCCCATTTCCATTTCCATTGCTGCATAAAGGCTCGGTCTAACTAAGAGAAGGTTAAAAAGGAAGATCAAGATATCCCTGAAATGTTGGAAGGGTTTTTCAAGATGGCAATTAGTCAGAAAGTAGTTCAGTCCTGTAAGGTCAAGAGCAGGCATAAGCAGTCTCAATGGGTAGATGGCTTCATTCTGCACTGTTCAATTCTATGTGAAACCACTAGGAGTTTTCTACAGACCCCCAAATGGTGAGAGGTTGAGAGAAGAATATATATGTAAAAACTGGGTGGCATGGACAAGTTGGGCCGGAGGGGCTGTTTCCATGGTGTAAACCTCGATGACCTCTATGAGAAAAATGACTCGTTAACGGGTAATTGAACTTTCAGGGCAGTGAATGCATGAAAACTCACCGACCTCAGGTTCCCCTCCAAGACACTCACCATCCTGACTTGGAAATATATTTGCCGTTCCTTCACTGTCACTGGGTCAAAATCCTGGAACTCCCTCCCTAACAGCGCTGTGGGTGTACCTACACCACATAGTTTGCAGCAGTTTAAGAAGTCAGCTCACTACCATTTCCTGAAGGGAAAATTGGGATGGACAATAAACGCTGGTCCAGCCAGCGACACCCACACCCTGTGGAAGAATATATAAAGCAAATTGTCATGGGCACCAATGGATCCTGTAAAACTCCCCCTCATTAACACCTGTAAACTTGTGATAAAATTAGGAGAGTTACCTGCAAATTAGTCAAACAAGAGCATGATGGTCCTGCTCACAAATTCATATCTTTCTGCTAATGTCTCTAACTCCTCTGTCACCAACCCTATGTTTGATCTGTCCCACCAACAGGACAGACTCACTAGAAATGGCCGCAAAGCGGTGTATGGTTGGGAGAGACTAAAAAATGATGAAGGGAGAGACGTAGCAGTAGGTGTAGAAGGGATATGAGGGAGAATCTTTTTACGCAGAGGGTGGTGGGTGTCTGGAATTCACTGCCTGAGTTGGTGGTGGAGACAGAGACCCAAAACTCTTTTAAGATGTACCTGGATCTGCACCTTCAAGTGCTCTAAGTTACAGGGCTAAGGATGCAGAAAGATGGGATTAGAAAGGGCACCTGGTTGTCCTCGGGCTGGCATGGACAAGATGGGCTGAATGGCCTCCTTCTGTGCCGTAATTTTTCTATGGTTCCATGGTTCTACATAGGGATATGGGGGTAGGGCCTGGGTGAGATTGTGGTCGGTGCAGACTCGATGGGCCGAATGGCCTCTTCCTGCACTGTAGGGTTTCTATGATTCCTATGATTCTATAATGTGGCCCTCACCAGTGACATTTTTAAAAATTTGTTCTTGGGATATGGATATTGTTGACAAAAACAGCATTTATTCCCTTCCCTAGTTTCCTGTAAGAAGGTGGTGGTGAGCTACCTTCTTGAACTACCATGTGGATTCCCGCCATGCTGTTAGAGCAGGAGTTCAGCATTTTGATCCAGCAACAGTGAAGGAATGGTGACATTGCTGCCAAACTTGGCCCGTGACAGATTGTGAGGGATTCAATCCAAGGGGAAAACATACTTGACCTCCAATCCTGTCACAGATGGATCTTTGATTTGATTTGATTTATTATTGTCACATAGAACAAAGAACAAAGAACAATACAGCACAGGAACAGGCCTTTCGGCCCTCCAAGCCCGCACCGCTCCCTGGTCCCAACTAGACCATTCTTTTGTATCCCTCCATTCCCACTCCGTTGATGTGGCTATCTAGATAAGTCTTAAACATTCCCAGTGTGTCTGCCTCCACCACCTTGCCCGGCAGCGCATTCCAGGCCCCCACCATCCTCTGTGTAAAATGCGTCCTTCTGATATCCGTGTTAAACCTCCTCCCCTTCACCTTGAACCTATGACCCCTCGTGAACGTCACCACTGTAGCGGGAACCCCTTTTTAACTCCACCCAACAGGCTCACTTTGGGCTTGGCACACCGATTGTCCAAACCCCACCACTGCCCGGGTGATCCTCTCCCTCTTACCGGTGGACTCACAGCCACCTTGCGCCTACTCCGCTAGAGTAGCGCCCCTGAGAGAGAGAGAGAGAGAGGAAAGGAAAGCCTCTGCCCACCTTTACCTGGCAGCCTTTCCTGAGTGGGCAGTTTCGAAGCGCCCAGAGTACCCTCAGTTCTGGACTCCGGAATTATGGTAAGGGATATTTAATATTGTGACTTGGTCAGAGATCGTTGGTGAGAAATTGAAAAGATCAAAACGGACTCCAATGGAAGTCAAAGATATATCTATATTTGTTAAAACATCAAGGTCAATCACCAAACACCAGGAAAACAACACACAATGCCTTATGCTCTATAAGACTATAGCTATGGAAGGAATACTAAAATGGGCACAACGGGAATGCTTACTTTACACAAGTTTACCAGTATCTTAAACTATGAAAGGTGCATGCAAAAGCCCCCCCGCCTTTCCCCAAAGCCTCATCCACTATGATGATCTCGGGAGCTTCGCGAATTACCAGAGGATACTCACAATCCTAGTTTAAATTGCTCAGTGGACTTCGGGCTGCGTGCTGGAGACGAACGAGAGGCAGGAACAGGAGAAGAGAGAGGAGAGAGAGAGACCAGAGCTTGCTTGTCCCTTTTTTAAAACCTGAACCAGTCATTCTCTCACACAAAACAGTTTCTGATCATTGGTAGTTTCGATTGACTGGAACAAAAAGGGCCGGAACTGTCGGGACCGCCCTTAATCAATATTTTAATGTCTTTTAAATGTTCTCTGAGTCAGCCTGATTGGAATCTCATCAGCGAGCTGAGTCTTGATGTTGTCCGTGGATGGAATGATCTCTGTTCTCATTATCTTGCTGCTGGGCTATTTGCTCCTCGTCTGCTGGCCATGGTATCTCCTTTGTTTCCTGTAGATTAGATCATCCCTGTCTCGACCTTCTCGTTATTCCCAGCCTCTTGCATATTCATGTGGTTGTAAAGTTCCTGACAGCCAGCCGGCCATTTTCCTTATCCCTGGGTTCTTTAATCATGGAGGATTTGCCCTAAAACTTACACCACCAACCTGGGAAAAAGCTTCCCACCGTTCACCCTATCTATGCCTTTCATAATTTTATACACCTCTATTAGGTCACCCCTCATCCTCCGTCTTTCCAGTGAGAACAACATGTATTAGCATGTATTTCCAGTGAGAACAACATGTATTAGCATACAGTGAAAAGTATTGTTTTTTGCGCGCAATACAGACAAAACATACCGTTCATAGAGAAGGAAAGGAGAGAGTCAGAATGTAGTGTTACAGTCATAGCTAGGGTGCAGAGAAAGATCAACTTAATGCAAGGTAGGTCCATTCAAAAGTCTGACAGTAGCAGGGAAGAAGCTGTTCTTGAGTTGGTTGGTATGTGACCTCAGACTTTTGTATCTTTTTCCCGACGGAAGTAGATGGAAGAGAGAATGTCCGGGGTGCGTGGGATCCTTAATTATGCTGGCTGCTTTGCCGAGACAGCAGGAAGTGTAGACAGAGTCAATGGATGGGAGGCTGGTTTGTGTGATGGATTGGGCTACATTCACGAGCTTTTGTAGTTCCTTGCGGTCTTGGGCAGAGCAGGAGCCATAGCAAGCTGTGATACAACCAGAAAGAATGCTTTCTATGGTGCATCTGTAAACGTTGGTGAGAGTCGCAGCTGACATGCCAAATTTCCTTAGTCTTCTGAGAAAGTAGAGGCTTTGGTGGGCTTTCTTAACTATAGTGTCGGCATGGGGGGACCAGGTGACCTGGACACCTAAACACTCGAAGCTCTCGACCCTTTCTACTTCGTAGGCAGGGGCATGTTCTCCTTTATGCTTTCTGAAGCCGATGACAATCTCCTTCATTTTGTTGACATTGAGGGAGAGATTATTGTTGTTGTACAAGTTCACCAGATTCTCTATCTCATTCCTATACTCTGTCTCGTCATTGTTTGAGATCCGACCCAATACAGTGGTGTCGTCAGCAACCTTGAAAATCGTATTGGAGGGGAATTTGGCCACACAGTCTTAGGTGTATAAGGAGTATAGAAGGGGGCTGAGAACACAGCCTTGTGAGGCACCGGCGCTGAGTATGATCGTGGAGGAGGTGTTGTTGCCTATTCTTACTGATTGTGGTCTGTGAGTTAGGAAGTTCAGGATCCAGTCGCTGAGGGAGGAGCCGAGGCCCAGGACATGGAGATTGAAGATGAGTTTTGTGGGAATAATAGTGTTGAAGACTGAGCTGTAGTCAATAAATAGGAGTCTGACATAGGTGTCCTTGTTATTTAGGGGTTCAAAGGTTGAGTGCAGGGCCAGGGAGATGGCATCTGCTGTGGACCTGTTGCGGCAGTAGGCAAACTGTAGTGGATCCAGGTAGTCCGAGAGGCTGGAATTGATTCGTGCCATGACTAGGATCTCCAGAAGAGGCCGAGGTGGATCATCCACTTGTCACTTCCGGCTGAAAGTTGTTGCGAATACTTCAGCCTTATCTTTTGCACTGATGTGCTGGGCTCCCACATCAATGAGGACAGGGATATTTGTGGAGCTTCCTCCTCCAGTGAGTTGTTTAATTGCCCACCATCATTCACGGCTGGGTGTGGCAGGACTATAGAGCTTGGATATCATCAGTTGATTATGGGATTGCTTAGCTCTGTCTATCCCCTGCTGCTTATGCTGTCTGGCACACACGTAATCCTGTGTTATATCTCCACTGGGTGGACACCTCATTTTCAGATTTGCCTGGTGCTTCTCCTGACATACCAGTCTGCACTCTCCATTGAACCAGGGATGTTCCCCTGACTTGGTAAAGTAGAAAGGGGGATATTCCTGTGGGCATCACGGTGGCACAGTGGTTAGCACTGCTGCCTCACATTGCCAGGGACCGGGGTTTGATTCCCGGCTTGGGTCTGTGTGGAGTCTGCATGTTCAAAATTTACATCTTATAAAATTACACTTAGCACATCAGATGTCCAAGTTCCAAGTATCATTTCAAACATTATACAAGTTCAAAGGTATCCCAATGCAGTCTACTGTTTTATACTGTGATAGTTACAAGCACTTATACCACGGATGACTTACTCCACTGTTTCTGTTTATTTGATAGAAATGTCCATCAAATACTTATTTGTCTTACGTGTCTGCGTGAGTTTCCTCCGGGTGCTCCGGTTTCCTCCCACAGTCCAAAGATGTGCGGGTTAGGTGGATTAGCCATCCTAAATTGCCCCTTAGTGTCAGGGGGACTAGCGAGGGTAAATACATGGGGTTATGGGTATAGGGTCTGGGTAGGATTGTGGTCAGTGCAGACTCGATGGGCCGAATGCACTGTCAGATTCTATGATTCTATTTTCTTTTTTTATTCATTCGTGGGACATGGGCGTCGCTGGCTGGCCAGCATTTATTGCCCATCCCTAGTTGTTCAGAGGGCAGTTGAGAGTCAACCACATTGCTGTGGCTGTGGAGTCACATGTAGACCAGACCGGGTAAGGACGGCAGATTTCCTTCCCTAAAGGACATTAGTGAACCAGATGGGTTTTTCCGACAATCGACAATGGTTTCATGATCATTAGTAGACTCTTAATTCCATATGTTTTTTATTGGATTCAAATTCCACCATCTGCCAAGGCAGGATTCGAACCTGGGTCCCGAGAATATTAGCTGAGTTTCTGGATTAATAGTCTAGCGATAATACCAGGAGGCCATCGGCGCTCCTTATGATGCCATCAGACTTCATGGGATCCAGAATCGATGTTGAGAATGCTGGTCTTCACCATTACTGAGACGAGCATTCTGATTCTGGATTTATTAACTGAATTTAAGACTGGGCCTCTGGATTACTGGTCGAGTGACTTTACCACTCAGTTTTGGTTTCGTCTGGGACTTGGTTCTAGTCCTTACTATAGCTTTGATACAAACACGGATAGAGAGGTTACATTCCAGAGTTGAGGTGAGAGTGACTGTCCTTGACATGAAGGCAGCACTGGAGCGAGTGCCATTAAAGGGCCCTGGAAGAACTGAAGTCAATTGAGTAAACTGGTGTGACAATCTGGGTAACAACTTGACTCGAGTTTTCATTGGCCCAAACAATCTCACAGACAGTATAATACTTGTTTTCGTAAATAACTATCGCAAAATTGATTTTGTGTGTCAGAACGAGTTCCTCTGACAGGAACGGGAACGCAGGACTCATAGATCAAGATAAAACAAATAAATGACCAACTCCCAATCTGGACTAGCAGATTTGCCGGTGACCCCATGGCGGCTCAGATGAAGATACATCTGCCACGGAATTGGAGCGGGCGAGGGGCGGACAACGGAAATCTCCATTAACCTTGGACGGGAATTTCCAGTCTCGCTTATGAGGCAGGCCGTAAAATCCCGCCCAACTTGGGAACAATTGCTCCTGATAATGAAGCTTTCGATGTTCCTACTCATGTTTCAAACCGTGTTGTTTCAGATTGTCAATCAGAGTCGGGTGAAGATTTGACTCACGGCTTGTGATAAATAGGCTGAATATCAAACAATCAATCCAGAATGAAAATAAATGGAATTTCTGGCAGGCAGTAGATGGTCATCCGTCAACTGGAGGATAATAGAGTTTAAAGCGTCAATAATTTAGTGTTACCCTGACACTTATAATATTTAACCTATTTGTGGCTTGAACTTTCAATGATGATATTACACATACAATTGGAAAATATTGAGGAGAGGTTACCATGACATTTGTTGAAATTAAGTGCCAGTACTTTGTGGTTCCTAATACTAGTTATCATAGATCCATATTCATTAGCATATTAAAAATGCAACAAGGGGCGGCACGGTAGCACAGCGGTTAGCACTGCTGCTTCACAGCTCCAGGGTCCCAGGTTCGATTCCCGGCTCGGGTCACTGTCTGTGTGGAGTTTGCACATTCTCCTCGTGTCTGCGTGGGTTTCCTCCGGGTGCTCCGGTTTCCTCCCACAGTCCAAAGATGTGCGGGTTAGGTTGATTGGCCATGTTAAATTGCCCCTTAGTGTCCTGGGATGCGTAGGTTAGAGGGATTAGCGGGTAAAATATGTAGGGGTAGGGCCTGGGTGGGATTGTGGTCGGTGCAGACTCGATGGGCCGAATGGCCTCCTTCTGCACTGTAGGGTTTCTATGATTTCTATGATTCTATGAAGTCATTTTGCATGTACTTTTAGTTATCACTTTCGTTATCAAATCATGGACAGCGCAGTCGCATAGTTGTTAGCACTGCTGCCTCACAGTGTCAGGGACCCGGGTTCGATTCCCGGTTTGGGTCACTGTCTGTGTGGAGTTTGCACGTTCTCCCCGTGTCTGCGTGGGTTTCCTCCAGGTGCTCCGGTTTCCTCCCACACTCCAAAGATGTCGGGTTAAGTGCATTGGTCATGCTAAATTGCCCCTCAGTGTCAGGGGGACTAGCTAGGGTAAATGCATAGGGTTATGGGGATAGGACCTGGGTGGGAGTGTGGTCGTGACAGACTCAATGGGCCGAATAGCCTCCTTCTGCACTGTAGGGATTGTAGGATTCTAGAAACAAGAATGCCTTTCTGACCAATTATGAACTCTTATATAAACACAAAATACTGCGGATGCTGGAACCGGAAACAAAAACAGAAAATGCTGGAAAATCTCCGCGGGTCTGACAGCATCTGTGGGGAGAGAATAGAGCCAACGTTTCGAGTCTGGATGACCCTTTGTCGGAGCTCTTATTCTTCGGCAGTCCCTCAGGGTTGAGGATGATTTGCTTCCACTCCGGGGAGGTGGGTTCTGGGGTGGCTGAATAGTCCAATCCTGGAGCCGCGGACTCTGCCACAGGTGGGGCAGGTGGTGTTTGATGAGGTGGGTGGGTGGGAAGCTCTGGATTCTGCGCCCCCTTTCCGCTGTTTACGCTTGGCCTTCGCGTGCTCCACCCGAAGATGCTCAAGGTGGTTGGCGCCTTCATGGATGCTTCTTCTCCAGTTTGTGCATTCTAGGGCAAGCGATTTCCATGTGTCATCGGGGATGTTACACTTCGGGAGGGAGGCTTTCAGAGTGTCCCTGCAGCGTCTCCTCTGCCCTCCTAGTGATTGCTTACCGTTGCAGAGCTCGGAATAGAGCTTTGGCTTCGGGAGTCTTGTGTTCAGCATGCGGACAATGTGGCCAGCCCTTTGCAGCTGCTCTAGGGTGACCAGTGCCTCGAAACTGCGGATATTGCCCTGGGAGAGGACACTCACCCTTATCCTGCCGGTGGATTTGCAGGATTTTCCGGACGCAACATTGGTGATATCTCTCCAGGGATTTAAAGTGTCTGCTGTGTGTATTTCTTTTCCTCATTTTTTAAGGGAACAATCATCACAAAATAATGAACATGGTGTAGCTTTTCTCAGTCACTAAAAGGAGGCAAAGTAGCTGCAAGGGTCACAATTGGCAGATGGAACACAATGTGGAAAAGTGTGAGGTTATGCACTTTGGAAGGAGGAATGGAGGCATAGACTATTTTCTAAATAGGAAAATGCTTAGGAAATCAGAAACACAAAGGAACTTGGGAGACATTGTTCAAGATTCTCTTAAGGTTAATGTGCAGATTCAGTCGGCAGTTAGGAAGGTGATGCGCGATATAACCTCACGAGGCTAGAGGTGCTCGAGGAAATAGAGGCTTTTATTGACTACTACAATAGAGCTACCATATATAATACACGATCCCAGACTGAGGGGTCCCAGACAGAGCAGTGACCTTTATACCTCTCCCAGGAGGCGGAGCCCGACTGGGATGTACCATAATAACTATATTACAGGTAGAACAGCCCAACCCTAACCCCAACAGTAACATGTAGAACAGCCCAACCCTAACCCCAACAGTAACATATATACAGACTCATAGTACTGGCCAGACCCTGGCTCAGCACTACCTGGTGGGAACCAACGATGGTTCACCACAGAAGGCAAATGCAATATTAGCATTCATGTCGAGAGGTCGAGAATACAAGAGCAGGGATGTACTTCTGAGTCTGTATAAAGCTCTGGTCAGACCCTATTTGGAGTATTGTGAGCAGTTTTGGGCTCCATATCTAAGGAAGGATGTGCTGGCCTTGGAAAGGGTCCAGAGGAGGTTCACAAGAATGATCCCTGGAGTGAAGAGCTTGGTGTATGGGGAACGGTTGAGGACTCTGGGTCTGTACTCGTTGGGGTTTAGGAGGATGAGGGGGGATCTTATTGAAACTTACAGGATACTGCGAGGCCTGGATAGAGTGGATGTGGAGAGGATGTTTCCACTAGTGGGAAAAACTAGACCCAGAGGGCACAACCTCAGGCTAAAGGGACAATTCCATTCTCCCAGTTTCTCTGTCTCTATCTATCCTAATGATCCTACCTACCATGATGGACTCCTGACATGCCTTCCTCATCCCTTAACTGAGGGCTCTCTGCTGTCGTGGTTGACAGAGTCCACAACCATCTCCGACCCATTTTCCACATTCCAAAAATGTGCAGATTTAAATGCTAAATTGACCCTAGTGTAAGGGATTAGCAGGGCAAATATGCGGGGTTACTGGAATAGGGCCTGGGTGGGATTGTGGTCAGTGCAGACTCGATGGGCCAAATGCCCTCCTTCTGCACTGTAGGGATTCTATGATTCTATGATTCTTCTCTCTCCCCTTCCCCTCTTTCTCAGTACTGCCATAGTGGTCACCTTCCCCCCCCCCCCCCCCCCCCCCCACCGCCCCTCCCCACCACCACCCCCCCAACAACCTCTGCATCCAGTGGATCATCTTTTGCCATCCACGACATGTTCCAGCATCACGCCACAATCAAACATGTCTTCCCCACTCCTTTCAGAACTCTAAAGGGTCTGTCCCCTCTGTTACAACGCAGGTCACTCCTCAGTAACCCTCAACACCTCCTTCCCACCCCCTGGCACCTTCCCAGACAAACATCTTCCCTTTTACCTCCTCACTCTTCACCATCCAAAGCCACAAACACTGCTTCCAGGTGAGGCAGCAATTTAATGTCTATTTCTTTCTATTTATCATAACGTATTCTCAGCTCACAATGCAGCCTTCTCTCCAATGTGAAGACAAAATGCTGATTAGATAGATAGAATTTCATAGAATCCCTACAGTGCAGAAGAAGGCCATTCGGCCCATCGAGTCTGCACCGACAGCAATCCCACCCAGACCCTATCCCCATAAACCCCCGTATTTACCCTGCTAATCCCCCTCACACTAAGAGGCAATTTAGCGTGGCCTTGGGGACATTTCATTATGTTGAAGGTGTTGACACAGATATAAGTTATTTTTGTTGGTGTTGGTCCCTTGCAGAGTGATCAGTTCCGAGGGTAATGTGATCTGAGATTCCTGAGGCCGTCAGCAACATTTGAACCTATGCTTTTGGAGCAGGAGTAGGCCACTCGGCCCCTCGAGCATCCTCCGCCATTCAATCAGATCATCATAGAAACCATACGGTGCAGAAGGAGGCCATTAAGCCCATCAAGTCTGTACCGACCACAATCCCACCCTCAGCCTATCCCCATAACCTCACACATTAATCTCTCTAACCTCCACAGCTTGAGACACTAAGGGACAATTTAGCATGGCCCATCAACCTAACCCGCGCATCTTTGGAGTGTGGGAGGAAACCGGAGCACCCGGAGGAAACCCATGCAGATACGGGGAGAACGTGCAAACTCCACACAGACAGTGACCCAAGGCTGGAATCGAACCCAGGTCCTGGGTGTTGAGAGGCATCAGTGCTAACCACTGTGCCCCTGTGCCGCTTTTGTCGAACATCTCCATTCAGTCCTCAAGCACAACCCAATGGTGACTTGCCATTTTAACTCTTTACCTTGTTCTAATGTAGACATCTCTGTCCTCAGCCTGTTGCACTTGTGAATACAGCTCAAGGAGCTGTCCCTTATCTCTCGATTACACACTTTATAGCCTTCTGGACATAACTTTGAGTTCAGCGATTTCAGACCATAAACTCTGTCTTGTCTTTCCCTCTTTATTTCAGGATTTTGCTTTTGGATGTGGCTGTTGGTTATTTTGCCATTCACATCCACTGTGGACAAATCTTTTGTGTCCTTACTACAATCATTACCATTTCCTTTGCCTTTTGTACCAGTGTGGTGAACCATAGATGGTTACCACTATGGGTACTTGTACATATGTTACTCTGCTTGCTGTTGGGGTTAGGATTGGGGTGTTCTACCTGTTGGTATTGTTCTGTGGTACACTCTGGTTGGCTCCGCCTTCCTATAGGGGTATAAAGGTCACTGCACTTCCTAGTGACCCTTTAGTCTAGGATTGTATGGTTAAACAGTATGCTCTATTCTTGTTGCTAATAAAAGCCTTTCGTTCCCGAGTACGATCGAGCATCTCGAGTGAATTAATCGCGCATCAACCAGCTAATCAGTTAATCTCATCTTAAACAAACTTTTGTTCTTACCCCCCCCCCCACTTTAATTTGCTTAAATTTAATTGTGTTTTTATCACCGTTCATCTGTGAAGAAAAGGTCCGTGAGCTGGAATTTTAACTCCGTTTCTTTCTCCACAGATGCTGCCTTACCTGCTGAGCACTTCCAGCATTTTCTGTTTTTGTTTCCGATCATAGTAGGATCATATGAGGAACAGTTGAGGCGTCAGGGTCTATACTCAATGGAGTTTAGAAGAATGAGAAGGGGATCTAATTGAAATTTACAGACTACTGAGAGGCCCAGATAGAGTGGACGTGGAGAGGATGTTTCCACTAGTGGGAGAGACTAGAACTCGAGGGCACAACCTCAGAGTGAAGGGACGCGCCTTTAAAACTGAGATCAGGAGGAATTTCTACAGCCAGAGGATGGTGTATAGAACATAGAACAGTACAGCACAGAACAGGCCCTTCGGCCCACGATGTTGTGCCGAGCTTTATCTGAAACCAAGATCAAGCTATCCCACTCCCTATCATCCTGGTGTGCTCCATGTGCCTATCCAATAACCGCTTAAATGTTCCTAAAGTGTCTGACTCCGCTATCACTGCAGGCAGTCCATTCCACACCCCAAACACTCTCTGCGTAAAGAACCTACCTCTGATATCCTTCCTGTATCTCCCACCACGAACCCTATAGTTATGCCCCCTTGTAATAGCTCCATCCACCCGAGGAAATAGTCTTTCAATGTTCACTCTATCTAGCCCCTTCATCATTTTATAAACCTCTATTAAGTCTCCCCTCAGCCTCATCCGCTCCAGAGAGAACAGCCCTAGCTCCCGCAACCTTTCCTCATAAGACCTACCCTCCAAACCAGGCAGCATCCTGGTAAATCTCCTCTGCACTCTTTCCAGCGCTTCCACATCCTTCTTATAGTGAGGTGACCAGAACTGCACACAATACTCCAAATGTGGTCTCACCAAGGTCCTGTACAGTTGCAGCATAACCCCACGGCTCTTAAACTCCAACCCCCTGTTAATAAAAGCTAACATACTATAAGCCTTCTTCACAGCTCTATCCACTTGACTGGCAACCTTTAGAGATCTGTGGATATGGACCCAAGATCTCTCTGTTCCTCTACAGTCTTCAGAACCCTACCTTTGACCCTGTAATGCACATTTAAATTAGTCCTACCAAAATGAATCACCTCACATTTATCAGGGTTAAACTCCATTTGCCATTTTTCAGCCCAGCTTTGCATCCTATCTATGTCTCTTTGCAGCCTACAACAGCCCTCCACCTCATCCACTACTCCACCAATCTTGGTGTCATCAGCAAATTTACTGATCCACCCTTCCTCTAAGTCATTAATAAAAATCACAAAGAGCAGAGGACCAAGCACTGATCCCTGCGGCACTCCGCTAGCAACCTGCCTCCAATCCAAAAATTTTCCATCGACCACCACCCTCTGTCTTCAATCAGACAGCCAGTTACCTATCCAATCGGCCAACTTTCCCTCTATCCCACACCTCCTCACTTTCATCATAAGCCGACCATGGGGGACCTTATCAAACGCCTTACTAAAATCCATGTATATGACATCAACTGCCCTACCTTCATCAACACACTTAGTTACCTCCTCAAAAAATTCTATCAAATTTGTGAGGCACGACATGCCCTTCACGAATCCATGCTGACTATCCCGGATTAATCCGCATCTTTCTAAATGGTCGTAAATCCCATCTCGAAGGACCTTTTCCATCAATTTACCAACCACCGAAGTAAGACTAACCGGTCTATAATTACCAGGGTCATTTCTATTCCCTTTCTTAAACAGAGGAACAACATTCGCCATTCTCCAGTCCTCTGGCACCATCCCCGTGGACAGCGAGGACCCAAAGATCAAAGCCAAAGGCTCTGCAATCTCATCCCTTGCCTCCCAAAGAATCCTAGGATACATTTCATCAGGCCCAGGGGACTTATCGACCTTCAGTTTATTCAAAACTGCCAGGACATCCTCCCTCCGAACATCTATTTCCTCCAGCCTATTAGCCTGTAACACCTTCTCTTCCTCAAAAACATGGCCCCTCTCCTTGGTGAACACTGAAGAAAAGTATTCATTCATCACCTCGCCTACCTCTACTGACTCCATACACAAGTTCCCACTACTGTCCTTGACCGGCTCTAACCTCACCCTGGTCATTCTTTTATTCCTCACATAAGAGTAAAAAGCCTTGGGGTTTTCCTTGATCCGACCCGCCAAGGACTTCTCGTGTCCCCTCCTAGCTCTGCTAAGCCCCTTTTTCAGCTCATTCCTTGCTAACTTGTAACCCTCAATCGAGCCATCTGAACCTTGTTTCCTCATCCCTACATAAGCTTCCCTCTTCCTTTTCACAAGACATTCCACCTCTTCCGTGAACCATGGTTCCCTCACTTGGCCATTTCCTCCCTGCCTGACAGGGACATACCTATCAAGGACATCCAGTATTTGTTCCTTGAAAAGGTTCCACTTTTCATTAGTTCCTTTCCCTGACAGTTTCTGTTCCCAACTTATGCCCCCTAATTCTTGCCTAATCGCATCATAATTACCTCTCCCCCAATTGTAAACCTTGCCCTGCCATACGGCCCTATCCCTCTCCATTGCAATAACAAAAGACACCGAATTGTGGTCACTATCTCCAAAGTGCTCTCCTACAACCAAATCTAACACTTGGCCCGGTTCATTTCCCAGTACCAAATCCAATGTGGCCTCACCTCTTGTCGGCCTATCCACATATTGTGTCAGGAAACCCTCCTGTACACACTGCACAAAAACTGCCCCATCCGAGCTATTTGACCTACAAAGGTTCCAATCAATATTTGGAAAGTTAAAGTCCCCCATGACAATTACCCTGTGACCCCCACACATATCCATAATCTGCTTAGCAATTTCTTTCTCCACATCTCTATTACTATTTGGGGGCCTATAGTAAACTCCTAACAACGTGACCGCTCCTTTCCTATTTCTAACCTCAGCCCATATTACCTCAGTGTGCAGATCCCCCTCGAAGTGCCTTTCCGCAGCCGTTAAACTATCCTTGATTAACAATGCCACTCCTCCACCTCTTTTACCAGCTTCCCTACACTTAGTGAAACATCTATACCCCGGAACGTCCAACAACCATTCCTGTCCTTGTTCTACCCACGTCTCCGTAATGGCCACAACATCGTAGTCCCAAGTACCAATCCACGCCCCTCTGTATCTGTATCTGTGGAACTCATTGCCACAGAGGGCTGTGGAGGCTAGGTCATTGAATGCCTCTAAGTCAGAGATAGATAGCTTAACAGGTAGAAGGTGGGAGAATGGGGGTGAGAATCATATCAGCCATGTTTGAATGGCGGAGCAGATTTGATGGGCCAAATGGCCTAATTCTGCTCCTATATCTTATGGCCTTATAGTAGATGCATTGGTGTTAATTTTCCAAAATTCACAAGATTCTGGAAAGGTTCCATTAGACTGGAAAGTAGCAAATGTAACCTATTAACCTGTAACCTATTAAGGCAGCACAGTGGCACAGTGGTTAGCACTGCTGCTTCACAGTGCTACGGACCCGGGTTCGATTCCCGCTTGGGTCACTGTCTGTGTGGAGTTTCCACATTCTTCTCATATCTGCATGGGTTTCCTTCGGGTGTTCCAATTTCCTCCCACATTCCGAAAGACGTGCTGGTTAGGTGCATTGACCCGAACAGGCGCCGGAGTGTGGTGACTAGGGGATTTTCACAGTAACTTCATTGCAGTGTTAATGTAAGCCTACTTGTGACACAAATCAATAAACTTCAACTATTCAAGAAGGGGAGGAGGCAGAAAACTGTCGGTCAGTTCTTCCGTGCAGGTTGCTGCTTTTCCATTCGCGTTTTAACAATTATTTTCTGGCACATAATCTCAGTTCCTTTAAAGCAAAGTTAAAGTTTATTTTTTAGGCTTACATTAACACTGCAATGAAGTTACTGTGAAAATCCCCTAGTCGCCACACTCCGGCGCCTGTTTGGGTACACTGAGGGAGAATTTATCATGGCCAATGCACCTAACCTGCACATCTTTTGACTGTGGGAAGAAACCGGAGCACCCGGAGGAAACCCACGCAGACACGGGGAGAATGTGCAGACTTCACACAGACAGTGTATTGCTGATTCTACTGTCAATGTCACTGTTTTACTTCTTCAGTTAATTTCTCATTGTCAAGCTTCCTTTCTTCAAGCTCTTATCCCAATTCAATTCTTCACTGGACTGGTTCTTATTTTCTAATTGCTTTTTCATGGAGTTCAGCTTATTTTACATTGTCTCATTAAATTCTCCTTCTGAACTTCATTTTGTAAATTTTTGCAACTTTTGTTCAAGTTTGCTGGCATCTTGTTGCTTTAATGTCTCTTTTAATTCTTTTGGCTGATTCCTCTTCATGTTCAATAGATCCTAGTTTCTTTTGAAGTCTTTAATTTCTTTTATTTATTTATATATTAGTGTCACAAGTAGGCTTACATTAACACTGCAATGAAGTTGCTGTGAAAATCCCCTCGTCGCCACACTCCGGTACCTGTTCGGGTACACTGAGGGAGAATTTAGCTTGGCCAATGCATCTAACCAGCATTTTCTCTGAGGAAAATTCATCATGTTTTTAGGGGACATGTAGATGTCACAAATGGAACCGTCATTTCTACTTCTCTTAATTTCAGCTAAACCATTTGGCTTCACTGTAGGTTGGGTCTGTTTCTGACGAAGTGTTGACTTGTTTCTATTCTGCAATTCTCTCATTACCCTTCATTTGGTCACTCAGTGCCTTTTGATGCCCTCCTGCGAGGGGCTTTTGTTCCTGCCTTTTGGGGTCTTTCAGTGCCATCTTCCGTGAGGTCTTCATTACCCCCTCTGAGGTCTTACGTCGGTCGCCTCTTCCTTGAGGTCTTTGTTACTTATGGACCTTTTTTGCAGAGTTGCCCTCTATCTGGGGTCTTCTCCAATCTTCCTGTCCATTGCCCCCTGTTTTTTCTGGTGGTTGCTGCTTTAAGTGCATTGGCACATTAAATGCATTACCACTTTAAATGCATTACCTCTTTAAGTGCATCACCGCTTTAAGACTGTCAACTTTTTTTAAAAGCTGTTAGCAGCTGCTGACTCTCTCTTTGTGCTTTTCCTGTATTTTTGAAGTTTTGGTTGAATCCCGGTTGCTCCTTTTTGAACCTTTTACAACTTCTCTTCCACTGCCAGAAAGCCCTTCTAATGACCTCTGCAGTTTTTTCTTTGACTGCATGGAGAGTCCGTCCATCCTTCCCTCCCCGATGTGCCGGTTGGCTTCCCCCTGTTGATTTCAACAGGAGATCCAGCATGTTCCATCTGGGGACGTTTTTAAAAAAACTTTTCAACTTCTATTTTTGAAGAATAGTTTGGGGCCTTCTACTCAAAACTTCAGAACTTTGCTGCCTGCAGTCCCTCAGTGCAGGGATCGCTACGCGTACCCCCTCCAGGCTCTGCTCAGATTGGCAGCCTCAGCACCTTCAGTCTCCTGCACTTCTTAAGAACTTGCTGCAGGTCCTTGGGACATTTTTCCCTTTACAGTTTCAACACTGCTCTCTGCCCGCTCCTCTCGTCTTTCCTTCAAAAAACTCTGCAGCGACTCTTCTGTCTTTTTTTTAACTTAACTTCCACTTTTCCTTCAACTCAAAATCAAAGCTCTTACTTCTGAAGATTATTTTCTTCCAATTTTGTTTTCTTTTATACATCTCTAAACTTTTGACTGCATCGGCCAATTCAGTTCATCCTGACTCGAAACGTTGGCTCTATTCTCTCTCCACAGGTGCTAAAAGTAAGGATGATATACTTCACTTATACAGGACTTTGGTGAAACAATGTGGGGCAGGATTTTACAACCTTGCTTGTCCAGAAACTGTAAATTCCTGCCCCAGGTCCATTGTCCGCCCCTCACCTGCTCCGATTCCCATTGCGGGGCAGGATGATAGAATTTCAGCCCACATCTCAAAAATTGCATGCAGTTTTGACCTCCCTCTTAAAGGAAGAATGTAAATGCGTTGGCGGTGGTTTAGAGGACATTTATTGGATGGATATGTGCAATGCGTTGGTTGTCTTATGAGGAAAGGTTGGACAGGCTGAGTTTGTTTCCAATGGAGTGTTTCCACAGTGCCGGAGTTCCAGGTTCAATTCCTACCTTGGGTCACTGTCTGTGCAGAGTCTGTATGTTCTCCCCGTGTCTGCGTGGGTTTCCTCTGGGTGCTCCGGTTTCCTCCCAGAGTACGAAAGACATGTTGATTAGGTGGATTGACGATGATAAATGCCCGGGATTACAGGGATAGAGCAGGAGTTGGGAATGGGCAAGATGCTGTTTCGGAGAGTTAGGGCAGACTCGATGGGCTGAATGACCTCCTTCTGTAGGAATTCTATGGTCCTAAAGGCAGATCACAAAATTCAATTGCCTCCTCCGAGGTGTATGATGATCTGACCTTTAGACCTTCTTCATTTCTACTCACTAGGAAGGCTTATCATCCCTTGGTTTAGTGTGAGCTGCAATTACATTCTCTCCCTTTGTCTTTACCTGATTTTCCTTTAGCTTTTCATGATTGCCTCAGTTAAAAATAAACCAATATTTCTCATTGCATAATTCACATATCATAGAATCATAGATTGTGCAGAAGAAGACCAATTGGCCTATCGGGTGTGCACCGACTCTCTGACAGAGCGTCCTACCCAGGCCTTCTCCCCTGCCCTATCCCTGTAACACAATACATTTAGCATGACCAATCCACCTAACTTAGACATCTTGGGACACTAAGGAACAATTTAGCATGGCCAATCCGCCTAACCTGCAAATCTTTGGCCACTAATGGGGCAATTTAGCATGGCCAATCCACCTAACCTACACATCATGGGAGTGTAGGAAGAAATCGGAACACCCAGAGCAAACACATGCAGAAACGGGGAGAACGTGCAAACTTCACATAGACAGTCATCCAAATCGGGAATCGAACCTGGGTCCATGGCGCTGTGAGGCAGCAGTGCTAACCACCGTGCCATCCTGCTAGCAAGGAGTTAAATTTGTATTTGGAGTGGGGTAATCCCGCTGTATAATTTACCTGGTGTTTAACAGTCCCTACATATAGTAGGTTATTCTCTGCTAGATTCCTGGAGAATTTGTGATTTGCTTTATTAGCCTTCCTCTACAAATGACAGATTAATCAGCAACTTCTCCTTTTTCCTCAGTTCTCCACTTTCCATAAAACGATACTTCCTGTTCTGCAATTAAACTGTGCAATTACCAATCTAGACTTATTGCCCCATTCTCAAAAAAAGAATCGCCTTCTGGCAGATTCCATTATTAAAATCATTTGCTTTCCGCATGTTTTAATGGACTAAGAAAGGGTAATTCAGCGTCTATTATTATTGAAATAAACTGAAGATGGTTAGATGGGCACACTTTATGCTATTTTGCGTTCCAACTAAATTACAGATTTATTTTTTATTATGTAAACATGTAACGTAACTATTTAGCTCTCAGTCTCCTTCCCATATGATAGTTTAAGTTTCTAATGTTCATTTATTAGTGTCACAAGTAGGCTTACATTAACACTGCAGTGAAGTTACCATGAAAATCCCATAGTCACCACACTCCAGCGCCTGTTCGGGTACACTGAGCGAGAATTTAGCATGGCCAATGCACCTAACCAGTTATTCGGACTGTGGGAGTGCACCGGAGGACCCAGAGGAAACCCACGCGGACATGGGGTGAATATGTAGACTCCGCACAGACAGTGGACAAGCCGGGAATCGAACCCAGGTCCCAGGCATTGTGAAGCAGCAGTGCTAACCACTGTGCCACCGTGCCACCCCTATGGCCTCTTTGAGGGAGGGAGTACCGAATTAAAATGCTCGCTGCCACCAAAACGTTCTAACCTGCTGCAATGACTTCAATCAGGCCATTGAGGTTGGCCTATTGGTGCATGAACTCTCTGATTAAGGATCCAACTGATGGGCTAATCAGGGAGTCTTTGCCTTGTATTTAACAGGGAGTGTCGGTTCATCTGACAGCCTGGAGGTAGACTGCTGACTGATAGCACTCTGTGTACTGCTGTTGGAATTGTAAATAAAGGGATTTTGGTGAAGGGACTTCTACCTCTGCAGACTTATTACACCTGCCTGCTGACCTGGCTTACATGAAGTCAGCTTTTGTCAATAGATCCATCAGTTTCGCAAATCCTTTTTTATCTCGACCTGACATTTTGGATGACATTTTCTTGCTTCATTCACTTACCATTCCAGGCCCGATCTGCGGAGCTGAGTTACAGAAAACTAACCGAATGTAGGATAGGTCAACACTGAGGCGATATCATTTGAGAACAAGCTCTTTGATCAAGGGAGCTTTTCTTTGAAGGGAAGCTCAAAGTGACAAGAATCTGAAATTCAGATTAAGGAGGTGCAGAGATCTTTTTGAACTGATGTTTAGTTATAAGCTGGATAATCATAAATTGAGAGTGGGAGGAGAATTATATAAAGCGGGGAGCAATTGGTTTGAATGTCCCTTTTCTGTCCTGTACATAGTATATAATTCCACCTACAATTCTACCCACTTTAAAAGTAAGTTCTATTGTTTCTTCTTCCATTCCCGTGATATCATTCCCTTCACTTTATATTATTGTTATGTGAGTTCCTCAGCTGCCATTTTATAAATTTTTGCCTTTGCCTTTGAGAGCACATTTAAATTCTCCTCGTGTCTGCCTGGGTTTCCTCCGGGTGCTCCGGTTTCCTCCCACAGTCCAAAGATGTGCGGGTTAGATGGATTGGCCATGTTAAATTGCCCCTTAGTGTCCCCATGTGTGTAGGAGGATCAGTCATGGTAAATACATGGGGTTACATGGATAGGGGGTTGGGTAAGGTGCCCTGTCAGAGAGTTGGTGCAGACTCGATGGGCTGAATGGCCTTTTTCTCACTGGAGGATTCTACGAAATCTGAAGACTGTTGGCAATGTTCCTTATTCTCAGTAGGATATTCATTTCATAGAATCTTAGAATCATAGAACACCTACAGTGCAGAAAGAAACCATTCGGTCCATCGAGCCTGCACTGACATCAATCCCACCCAGGCCCTGTCTCCGTGTTTACCCTGCTAGTCCCCCTGACACTAAGGGGCAATTTAGCATGGCCAATCAACCTAACCCGCACATCTTTGGACTGTGGGAGGAAACCGGAGCACCCGGAGGAAACCCACGCAGACACGGGGAGAACGTGCAAACTCCACTCAGACAGTGACCCAAGCCGGGAATCGAACCCGGGTCACTGGCGGTGTGAGGCAGCAGTGACAATCACTGTGCCACCGTGCCGCCCACTGACTTCTACTCTTCTGGAAAATCATGAATGATTGAGTTAATTAGGTAACTAATTAATTTTCTCACATTGTAACAAGATACCTGTGATTCCAAAGGGTCATTTTGGAGAATGGATTTAATTGTCAACTTTCTGTGATCTTCTCAACTGGACGTTGCTGTATGCATCATCGGGTTCTGTTCCAACATTTCCTTTTATTGAACAGTTTTGGATAAGCAATCTGACTTCAGTTTTGGCTTCAACTAAACTGGAGCAAACATGGAGAACTCATTGAGGAAGATTTGACTCAAAACTCTGTTTTTCTCTCCACAGATGCTACCAGATCTGCTGAGTATTTCTTGACTTTCTGCTTTTTAAAATTATATAACTCATTGCTGGAACTTAATGAATGGAACGGTCCCTTAGAATCATAGACTCCCTACAGTGCTGTGGGAGGTCATTTGGCCCAACGAGCCTGCACTGACAACAGTCCCACCCAGGCCATATCCCCGTAACCCCACATATTTAAAGTTTATTTATGAGTCACAAGTTGGCTCACATTCACACTGTAATGAAGTTACTGTGAAAATCCCCTAGTCACCACACTCCGGAGCCTGTTCGGGTACACTGAGGGAGAATTTAACATGGTCAGTTCACCTAACCTACACAACTTTGGAGTGTGGGAGGAAACTGGAGCACCCGGAGGAAACCCACGCAGACATGGGGAGAATGTGCAAACTCCACACAGTCACCCGAGGCCGGAATTGAACCCGGGTCCCTGGCATTGTGAGGCAGCAGTGCTAACCACTGTGCCACCTTCTACTCATGTGGTTTACACACAGAAATGAGTTGCTCCACACTCAGACTGGAATGCAAAGGTAACTCCCAGCTCCTCTTCGGCATGATGTACTCTTTCAACACTTCTGCTTTGCCCCTCATCACCCCCACCTCCAATGTCAGGTGTGAGACCTGCCTTCTTTCTAAGGTTTTTTCTAAGATGAGGGCGTAGAAGGATGGGTTAGTAAATTTGTGGATGACACTAAAGTCGGTGGAGTTGTAGACAGTGCAGAAGGATGTTGCAGGTTACAGAGGGACATAGATAAACTGCAGTGCTGGGCTGAGAGGTGGCAAATGGAGTTCAATGCGGAAAAGTATGAGGTGATTCACTTTGGAAGGAGTAACAGGAATTCAGATACTTGGTAGTGTGGATGAACAGAGAGATCTCAGTGTCCATGTGCATAGATCCCAGGTTGGCACCCAGGTCGATAGGGTTGTTAAGAAGGCGTACGGAGTGTGAGCTTTTATTGGTAGAGGGATTGAGTTTCAGAGCCAGGAGGTCATGTTGCAGCTGTACAAAACTCTGGTGCGGCCGCACTTGGAGTATTGCGTACAGTTCTGGTCATCACATTATAGGAAGGATGTGGATGCATTGGAAAGAGTGCAGAGGAGATTTACCAGGATGTTGCCTGGTATGGTGGGAAGGTCTTATGAGGAAAGGCTGAGGGACTTGAGGTTGTTTTCGTTAGAGAGAAGAAGGTTAAGAGGCGGCTTAATAGAGGCATTCAAGATGATCAGAGGATTGGATAGGGTGGATAGTGAGAGCCTTTTTCCTCGGATGGTGATGGCTAGCACGAGGGGACATAGCTTTAAATTGAGGGGTGACAGATATAGGACAGATGTTAGAGGTAGGTTCTTCACTCAGAGAGTAGTAAGGGTGTGGAATGTCCTGCCTGCAGCAGTAGTGGACTCGCCAACATTAAGGGCATTTAAATGGTCATTGGATAAACATATGGATGATATTGGAATAGTGCTGGTTAGATGGGCTGGTTCCACAGGTCGGCGCAACATCGAGGGCCGAAGGGCCTGTACTGCGCTGTAATGTTCTATGTTCTAAGGTCGAGACCTTTCTTGAGGTCTAGGGGATTTTCACAGTAACTTGCAGTGTTAATGTAAGCCTGCTTGTGATGCTAATAAATAAATTTAAACTTTCTTTCCTATCTCTTGGGCGTTTCCCTTGCTCATCAGGTCAAACTTTCCCGAGGTTTCTAGCTGTCTCAGCCTTGGGCACATATATTTTCTTCCTCTTTCCATCTGTCCATCCCTTCTGCTATCTCCATGCTTGTTCTGTGTATGAAAACCATCTCATGCACTCTCAACCCCACTCCTCTTGTTTCATGTATAAGGACAGCAGTCTTTTTCACTGTGTGTTTCTGTGAGAGGCTTTATTGAACTGACCTTAAGATGTCAGTCCCCCCGAGACTGCCCCATGGCATTGTCACATGACTACAGAAAGCAAGGAGTGTCAGTCAGACTCGTTATAATTCAAAACCCAACACCCACAGTACAGCTGACCACCCAAAGTTCTTTGCTGGTTCCAACGCTAAGTAATGTTATAAATTCTCCCTTGCCTTCAGGTACTGGCCCCATTCTTTCTGAAGCTGCTGTCATAATCCATCCTCAAAAAACCCACTCTTGGCCCATCTGCCCTTGCAAACTATTGCCCAGTTCCCAACATCCATTTTCCTTTTCAAGTTCCTAAAACATATCCAAAGATAGAATAGAATCATAGAACCTCTACAGCACAGAATGAGGCCATTCAACCCATCGAGTCTGCACCGACCACAATCCCATCCAGGCTCTATCCCCGTAACCTCAAGCATTTACCTTAGCTAGTCCCTCTGACACTAAGCAGCAATTTAGCATGGCCAATCCGCCTAACCAGCACATCTTTGGAGTGTGGGAGGAAACCGGAGCACCCGGAAGAAACCCATGCAGACACGGGGAGAACGTGCAAACTCCACACAGACAGTGACCCAAGCCAGGAATTGAACCCGGGTCCCTGGCGCATTGAGGCAGCAGTGCTAACCACTGTGTCAATGTGCCCGTCCCTGCAGGTTAAGTGGGCTGGCCATGCTAAATTGCCCCTTAGTGTCCCAAGATGTGTATGTTAGGGGTAATTAGTGGGGTATATGCATGGGATTACGGAGGTAGGGCCAGTGTAAGATGCTCTGTCGTAGAGTCAGTGCAAACCCGATGAGCCGCATGGCCTCCTTCTTCTGCACAGTAGTGATTTTATGATTCTATCTCCCGTCACCTCCAGAATTCAAGCCCTCTTTTTCTGTTGGTAAACCACATGTGAGTTGCTGCAAGTAGCTTCCAGCCCTTGTCACTGCACTGAAATAATCTGAATCAAAGTCACAATTGATATGGTCTGTGACTGCGACTATGGTTCTTCAACATCTTCTTCACCTCTGTAGTTAAAACCTTTACTGACATCTCTTCAGCGGCAGTGGTTACCATAGAACCATAGAATATTACAGCTCAGAAACAGGCCTTTTGGCCCTTCTTGTCTGTGCCGGACCATTTTTTGCCTCGTCCCACTGACCTGCACTTGGACCATATCCCTCCACACCCCTCTCATCCACGAACCTGTCCAAGTTTTTCTTAAATGTTAAAAGTGACCCCGCATTCACCACTTTATCCGGCAGCTCATTCTACACTCCCACCTCTCTCTGCATGAAGAAGCCCCCCCTAATATTCCCTTTAAACTTTTCTCCTTTCACCCTTAACCCATGCCCTCTGGTTTTTTTCTCCCCTAGCCTCAGTGGAAAAGCTGTGAGTTAGCACTCACAGCTCCGGGGACCTGGGTTCGATTCCCGGCTTGGGTCATTGTCTGTGTGGAGTTTGCACGTTCTCCCCATGTCTGCGTGGGTTTCCTCCGGGTGCTCCGGTTTCTTCCCACAGTCCAAAGGTGTGTGGATTAGATGCATTGGCCATGCTCAAATGTCCTGGGATGCGTTCATTGGAGAGATTAGTGGGGTAAATATGAGGGATTACAGGGATAAAGCCTGGGTGGGATTGTTGTGGGTGCGGACTCAATGGGCTGAATGGCCTCCTTCTGCACTGTAGGGATTCTGTGATTCTATGAATTCAGACAGAGAAAGAAACTGAGATTACATGCCCAAACAAGATTGCTGCAATGTGAATGGAATGATTCTATGATTAACTTTGTTTCTCTGTCCAAGGATGCTGCTTAGCCTTTCTTCTCCTTTATTCTTCCACGGTCATGTCTGTATCACTGGCATTTGTTGCCCACTCCTTATTGCCTTTGAACTGGGTGACTTGCTAGGCCATTTCAGAGGGCAGTTAGGAGTCAATCGGATTGCTGGAGATGTGCTGACGGATTCCCTTCCCTAAAGGACATTAGTGAAGCAGATGGGTTTTTAACAATCAATGATGGTTTTGTGGTCACTGTTACTGAGGCTAGCTTTCAATTTCAGATTTTATTAATTGGCTGAATTCAAATTCCCTTGTCTCCCAATTATTAGTCTGGCCTTCTGGATGACGAGACCAGTGACATTACTGCTCTGTTACCTTCTCCACACATTATCCACTCAACATTTCCAATATTTTCTCGTTTTATATCAAAATACAGTAAAAGGAGTTAACTTCACAGAATTATCATAAAATCTACAGCGCAGAAGGAGGACATTCAGCCCATCGAACCTGCACCGACAACAATCCCACCCACCGACAAACACTCCGTACGCCACCACGCTCCTCATCAATCCTGGCATTTGAATGCCCACCTGAAGATCCAACACGTCCTTTGGCAATGGTCCTTGTTCAGCGAAAGCCATCACTGCAGCTTTCCTGCAAAGAATAATCTGGCCCCGGGTTTGGCTGAAGCACATGACCTTGGAGAGGACATCACTTTTCCTCAGCCTCTCAGCAAGAAGCCGGCAAATCGACGGGTGGTCCGACAGGTAGGTTTCTGGGAGAAATGCAGGTACACGTTCCGGGAGGATGGAGACCTCCAACCCACTGGCCACCTTCGCGAACACTTCCACTTCCACCATCTTTCCAGTTGGGTACATTGAAGACCGTCCTATCCCCATAAACCCATATATTTACCCTGCTAATCCCCCTGACACGAAGAGGCAATTCATGGTGGCCAATCAACCTAACCCGCACATCTTTGGACTGTGGGAGGAAACCGGAGCAACCGGAGGAAACTCACGCAGACACAGGGAGAACGTGCAGACTCCACACAGACAGTGACAGGAATTGAATCAAGGTCCCTGGCTCTGTGAGGCAGCAGTGCCAACTACTGAGCCACCATGCCACCCATTAACTTACATTCTCAACAGCTAGTAGCCTGCAAATAGCTTCTAGAATATTCACAGGAGGGGATAATATTTGAGGAGTCAGTGGAATGATGAATAATGATGGACTGCATGTTTGGAGGTAAAATGCAATGATATTCTTGTGTCTATGACTTGTATTGAACTTTGTCAAGCAGTAAATGATTAATGGGTGATTGGAGGAAGGTGTTTAAAATTGTAGAGGAATGGTGCAGGATGGAAATAGATCAGCCCCAAGCTATGGAAAGCTCTGGGACAAACTGGGCATGAGATCAACAGTAAGAGATTCAGAACAGATCGCTGGAAAAAGGTTTTACAGAGGGTGTGGAATTCTAACAGGGTTAGACAGGGTAGATTCAGAAAGAACGTTCCCAATGGTGGGGGAGTCCAGAAGGGGTAAACCTTTTAGAATTGAGTTGAGGAGAAATTTCTTCACCCCAGAGGGTGGTGAATGTGTGGAATTCACTCCCACAGAATGTAGTTGAGGCCAAAACATTGTCTGATTTCAGGAAGAAATTAGATATAGCTCTTGGGTCTAAAGGAGTGAAGGGATATGGGGGGAAGAGGGGATCAGAATATGGAATTCGATGATCAGCCATGATCAAGGTGAATGACGGAGCAGACTCAAAGGGCCGAATGGCCTACTCCCACTTCTAGTTTCTAAGTTTCTATGTTTCTATGACTATCAGTGTTAGTGATAGGATAGATGTCATGGGTAGAAAATAAAATTGGGCAGCTCATAAAAGGGGGGTTTCCCACCAGGAGGATTAAGTTAAAATTGTTGACCGTATTAATATTTGAGAAAAGGTTAGCGAGGTGGTTATGGAAGAGATATATGGGAGCAGAGCAAACATTGTGAATGACTGACACTTCACTACGGTACTAAGGGACTGTTGCACTGTTGGGGGTGCTGTCTTTTAGGCAAGATGTTAAACCGAGGCCCCATTTGCCCTTCGGTGAACATAGATCTCATGGTATTATCTGAAGAAAAGCAGGAGGTCCTGATCAGCATTTAGCCTTCAATCAAAAACTGAAAGAGGTGATTTGGTTCTTTATTTCATTGATGTTTGTGGTCTGTCTGCAAATTGGCTGCAGTCTTCCCTTTATTAGACTCAATGACAACACTTTGGAAGGACTTCAATGGCTTTGTGGTAAAAAAAGACCAACGTCGCCATAGTTCCAGATGACCAGAGGTTGCTCTCTGCTTTCAGGGGGAGAGCTGACTGGTGGTGATTTAACCTGAGGATCACCACACCTGAGGCGAGGGGATAAGGTTGAGAAGACGAGGCCTTCATGAATAACCTCAGCAGATTCGGGGAATTGGACCCACACTGTTGGTGTCACTCTGCATCATGTATCAGCTGTCCAAGTTAAAGCACTTTGGGCTGTCTTAATGCCAGAAAGTGGATGTAGAAATGCTTAGAACAACAAAGAACAGTACAGCACAAGAACTGGCCCTTCGGCTCTCCAAGCCGGTTAGCTTAACGTCTGTAGTTGGGAAAATGCTGGAATCCATCATTAAAGAAGAAATAGCAGACCATCTGGATAAGAATGGTTCGATTAAGCAGACGCAGCATGGATTCATGAGGGGAAAGTCGTGCTTGACGAACTTGTTGGATTTTTATGAAGATGTGACTAGTGCGGTTGATGGAGGGGAATCGGTGGATGCAGTGTTTTTGGATTTCCAAAAGGCATTTGATAAGGTGCCTCACAAAAGGTTGCTGAAGAAGACTGGGTCACACGGAGTTGGGGGTAGGGTGTTAGTGTGGATTGGGGATTGGCTATCCGACAGGAAGCAGATAGTCGGAACAAATGGGTGCTTTTCTGGTTGGCGGATGGTAACTAGTGGCGTGCCGCAGGGATCGGTACTGGGGCTTCAACCAGTTACCATTTATATAGACGATCTGGAGGAGGGGACTGAATGTAGGGTAACAAAGTTTGCAGACGACACAAAGATAAGTGGAAAAGTGAATCGTGTGGAGGGCGTAGAAGGTCTGCAGAGAGATTCGGACAGGCTGAGTGAGTGGGCGAGGATCTGGCAGATGGAGTATAATGTTGACAAATGCGAGGTTATTCACTTTGGAAAAAATAATAGCAAATTGGATTATTATCTAAATGGAAAGAAATTACAACATGCTGCTGTGCAAAGGGACCTGGGGGTCCTTGTGCATGAGACGCAAAAACCCAGTCTGCAGGTGCAACAGGTGATCAAGAAGGCAAATGGGATGTTGGCCTATATCGCAAGGGGGATAGAATATAAAAGCAGAGATGTCTTGCTGCATCTGTACAGGGCATTGGTGAGGCCGCAGCTGGAATACTATGTGCAGTATTGGTCCCCTTATTTGCGGAAGGATATATTGGCCTTGGAGAGAGTCCAGAGAAGGTTCACCAGGTTGATACCAGAGATGAGGGGTGTTGATTATGAGGAGAGACTGAGCAGATTGGGTTTGTACTCGTTGGAATTTAGAAGGCTGAGGGGGGATCTTATGGAGACCTATAAGATAATGAAGGGGCTGGATAGGGTAGAGGTGGAGAGATTCTTTCCACTTAGAAAGGAAGCTAGAACTAGAGGGCACAGCCTCAAAATAAAGGGGGGTCAGTTTAGGACAGAGTTGAGAAGGAACTTCTTCTCTCAGAGGGTGGTGAATCTCTGGAATTCTCTGCCCACTGAAGTGGTGGAGGCTACCTCGTTGAATATGTTTAAATAACAGATAGATAGATTCCTGATCAGTAAGGGAATTAGGGGTTAAAGGGATCAGGCGGGTAAGTGGAACTGATCCACTTCAGATCAGCCATGATCTTATTGAATGGCGGGGCAGGCTCGAGGGGCTAGATGGCCAACTCCTGCTCCTATTTCTTATGTTCTTATGTTCTTTAGCCTGCGCCGATCATGATGCCTGCCTAAGCGAAAACCATATGCACTTATGGAGTCTGTATCCTTCCAATCCCATCGTATTCATGTATTCATCTAGTTGCCTCTTAAATTCTGCTATCGTACCTGCTCCCACCACTTCCCCGGGCAGCGGGTTCCAGACATTCACCACCCTCTGTGTAAAAAACTTGCCTCGCACATCTCCTCTAAACTTTTCCCCACGCACCTTAAACCTATATCCCCTAGTACTTGACTTTTCTACCCTAGAAAAGAGCCTCTGACTGTCCTCTCTGTCCATGCCCCTCATAATCTTGTAAACCTCTATCAGGTCATCCCTCAACCTCCATCGTCCACAGTGAGAACAAACTGAGTTCCTCCAACCTCTCCTCATAGCTTGTCTGTATGCTGTTCCCTCTTATTATTTAATTTGATTTGATTTGATATATTATTGTCACATGTATTGGGATATAGTGAAAAGTATTGTTTCTTGCATGCTATACAGACAAAACATACTGTTCACAGAGTACATAGGGGAGAAGGAAAGGGGAGGGTATATAATATAGTGTTGCAGTCATAGCTAGGATGTAGAGAAAGATCAACTTCATATAAGGTAGGTCCATTCAAAAGTCTGATGGCAGCAGGGAAGAAGCTGTTTTTGAGTCGGTTGGTACATGATCTCAGACTTTTTTATCTGTTTCCCGAAGGAAGAAGGTGGAAGAAAGTATGTCCAGAATGCGTGGGGTCCTCGATTATGCTGGCTGCTTTCCCAAGGCAGCGGGAAGTGTAGACGGAGTCAATGGATGGGAGGCTAGTTTGCGTGATGGGCTGGGCTTCGTTCGCAACCTTTGTAGTCTCTTGCGGTATTGGTCAGAGCAGGAGCCAGACCAATCTGTGATACATCTAGAAAGGATGCTTTCTATGGTGCATCGGTAAAACGTGGTGAGAGTTGTCGCGGACATGCTGTATTTCTTTCGCCTCCTGAGAAAGTAGAGGCTTTATTAGTCTTATGAGACGTTATAACCTTATGGTGTGGAACTGAGGCTAATTTTCAGTATATTTCTAAACATGCATAAGTATTTGTAAGAAAGTTTGCAACTATGACTCAAGTTTTTAGCACTTTTACTTTCTCTTCAAGGGGAGTAGTCTTGATAGAAATTCTCATTATCGCTAATAATTATATAACCTCCATGCTGACCTACCATATATTAAGTTACGTTGTGAAATTCATTATCAGCAATAATGAGATTTTATGGTTGATTATCTGCAGACAGCAGTCCTATCAGTCTCCCAGCTTCCTTGTCATATATTTCCTGTGATTTCAGATAGTATCTTTGGTATGTTGACCTTTCGCCAATCTGCTGATGTAAAATACAAGAACAAAACTTGTAAAATGTTTGAATCCGATCCTATCTGGAACGTCAGCTCATCTTGTTCAATAAAGTTAAGGTTCTCACTCTATTGACTGCTTATCAGACTTTTCAGATTGCTATCAAAATAATGAGTAGGAAATTTCACGCAGTGTCTTGGCACCAAATGACAAGAGAGAGAAGAAATATTTTCATTTTTATGTTGACTTTTATAAGCTCAGAAGGTCCGAAAGTAGAACTCACCAAGAACTTTGTGGCGTAATCGATTTATAGAATCCCTACAGTGCAGAAGGAGGCCATGCAGCCCATCGAGCCTGCACTGACAACAATCCCACCCAGGCCCTATCCCCCAACCCAATATATTTACCTTGCTAGTCCCCCTGACACTAAGGGGCAATTTTTTAGCATAGCCAAACCACCTAACCTGCAGCAGGGGCTTGATAGGGTAGATGATGAGAGGTTGCTTCCTCTTGTCGGCCTAGGACAAGAGGACATAATCTCAGAGGAAGGGGTTGCCCTTTTAAGACAGAAAGGAGGAGGAATCTCTTCTCTTAGATGGTGGTGAATCTGTGGAATTCTTTACCGCAGAGGCTGGGTCATTAAGTATGTTCAAGGCTGTGTGGTTAAGTATGTTCAATACTCTTGCACCATCCCTGATTTATATCACTCCAATATTGGCAGCTATGCCCTGGCCCTGCCTAACCTCTGGAATTCTCTCCATTAAACCCACTGCCTTGCTACCTCTTGTTTGGTTAAGTCCCTTGAACTGTCTTGGGACACTTTACTCCCTTAAAGATGTTATGTAATGACAGCATGTAGCCTTACTGTTGTTGTTGTGGCTGTTAATGCGCCGAGACTTTCAGGACAAGTGAATCATAGAATCCCTACTGTGCAGAAAGAGACCATTCGGCCCATTGAGTCTGCACTGATCACAATCCCACCCAGGTCCTATTCCCATAGCTCCACGCATTTACCCTAGCTAGTCCCCCTGATACTAAGGAGCAATTTAGCATGGCCAATCCACCTAACCCGCACAACTTTGGAGTGTTGGAGGAAACCGGAGGAAACCCATGCAAACACGGAGAGAATGTGCAAACTCCACACATACAGAGAGTTGGAATAAATGGATGCTTTTCCGGTTGGCAATCATTGACTAGTGGCGTGCCGCAGGGATCGGTGCTGGGGCCTCAACTATTTACCATATACATAGACGATCTGGAGGAGGGGACCGAGTGTAGGCTAACAAAGTTTGCGGATGACACAAAGATGAGTGGGAAAGCGAATTGCGTGGAGGACACAGAGAGTCTGCAGAAAGATTTGGATAGGCTAAGTGAGTGGGCAAGGATCTGGCAGATGGAGTATAATGTTGGTAAATGTGAGGTTATCCACTTTGGAAGGAATAATAGTAAAATGGACTATTGTTTAAACGGTGAAAAATTACAAAACGCTACTGTGCAGAGAGACCTGGGGGTCCTTGTGCATGAATCACAAAAACTCGGTTTGCAGGTGTAGCAGGTGATCAAGAAGGCAAATGGAATGTTGGCCTTTATCGCGAGAGGGATGGAGTATAAAAGCAGGGAGGTCATGCTGCAACTGTATAGGGTACTGGTGAGGCTGCATCTAGAGTACTGTGTACAATTTTGGTCCCCTTATTTAAGAAAGGATATATTAGTTTTGGAGGGAGTACGGAGAAGGTTCACCAGGTTGATTCCGGAGATGAGGGGGTTAGCTTATGAGGAGAGATTGAGTAGACTGGGCCTGTACTCATTGGAGTTTAGAAGGTTGAAGTGAGATCTTATAGAGACATATAAGATAATGAAGGGGCTAGACAGGGTAGAAGCAGCGAGGTTATTTCCACTTACAATGGAAACAAGAACTAGGGCGCATAGCCTCAAAATACGGGGGAGTCAATTTAGAACTGAGTTGAGGGGGAACTTCTTCTCCCAGAGGGTAGTGAATCTTTGGAATTCTCTGCCCAATGAAGCAGTAGAGGCTACCTCGTTAAATGTGTTTAAGTCACAGATAGATAGATTTTTAACCATTAAGGGAATTAAGGGTTATGGAGAGCAGGCGGGTAAATGGAGCTGAACCCACTATCAGATCAGCCATGATCTTATTGAATGGCGGAGCAGGCTTGAGGGGCTAGATGGCCTACTCCTGCTCCTATTTCTTATGTTCTTATGTTCTTACAGTGACCCCAGCTGGGAATCGAACCCAGGTCCCTGACGTTGTGAGGCAGCAGTGCTAACCACTGTGCCACGATGCCACCCCGAAGCATGGAGGAGAGGAAATCTTTCCCCATTTTCCCTGCATTAAAATAAGTGAAAAGTATTGTTCCTTGCGCGTTATACAGACAAAGCATACCATTCAGAGAGAAGGAAAGGAGAGAATGCAGAATGTAGCGTTACACTCACAGCTAGGGTGCAGAGAAAGATCAACTTAATGCAAGGTAGGTCCATTCAAAAGTCTCATGGCAGCAGGGAAGCAACTGTTCTTGAGTCGGTTGGTATGTGATCTCAGACTTTTGTATCTTTTTCCCGATGGAAGAAGGTGGAAGAGAGAATGCCTGGGATGCGTGGGGTCCTTAATTATGCTGGCTGCTTTGCCAAGGCAGTGGGAAGTGTAAACAGTGCCAATGGATGGAGGCTGGTTTGCATGATGCATTGGGCTAAATTCACGACCTTTTGTAGTTCCTTGCGGTCTTGGGCAGAGCAGGAGCCATACCAAGCTGTGATACAACCAGAAAGAATGTTTTCTGTGGTGCATCTGTAAAAGTTGGTGAGAGTCGTAGCTGACATGTCAAATTTCCTTTGTCTTCTGAGAAAATAGAGGCATCGGTGGGTTTTCTTAACTATAGTGTCGGCATGGGGGGAACCAGGATAGGTTGTGGGTGATCTGGACACCTTAAAACCTGAAGCTCTCGACCTTTTCTACTTCGTTCCTGTTGATGTAGACAGGGGCATGTTCTCCTTTACGCTTCCTAAAGTCGATGACAATCTCCTTCATTTTGTTGACATTGGGAGAGAGATTATTGTTGCTGCACCAGTTCACCTGATTCTCTATCTCATCCCTATACTCTGTCTTGTCATTGTTTGAGATCTGTCCACTACGGTGGTGTCGTCAGCAAACTTGAAAATCGAATTGGAGGGGAATTTGGCCGCACAGTCCTGGGTGTATAAGGAGTAAAATAGGGGGCTGAGAACACAGCTTTGTGGGGCACCGGTGTTGAGGATGATCGTGGAGGAGGTGTTGTTGCCTATCCTTACTGATTGTGGTTACTGACTTTCACAGTAACTTCATTACAGTGTTAATGGAAGCCTGCTTGTGACAGTAATAAATAAATAAAATCTTTGGACTGTGGGAGGAAACCCAGTAAGAAGTTTAACAACACCAGGTTAAAGTCCAACAGGTTTATGTGGTAGCAAAAGCCACACAAGCTTTCGGAGCTGCAAGCCCCTTCTTCAGGTGAGTGGGAATTCTGTTCACAAACAGAGTTCCCACTCACCTGAAGAAGGGGCTTGCAGCTCCGAAAGCTTGTGTGGCTTTTGCTACCAAATAAACCTGTTGGACTTTAACCTGGTGTTGTTAAACTTCTTACTGTGTTTACCCCAGTCCAACGCCGGCATCTCCACAGGAGGAAACCCACGCAGACTCGGGGAGAATGTGCAAACTCCACACGGGTGCCAGAATTTTACCACATCGCCTGCCTGAGGCTCACAAGATCCCGCCTGAGGCCAACGGAGAATGCTGTTCTACGAGCTGCGTCTGCCCCGATTTCAGGATAAAACTCCAGCAAGGACCAGTCAGCCAGTTACCCAAACTGGGAATCAAACCTGGGTCCCTGGTGCTGTGAGGCAGCAGTGCCAGCCACTGTGCCACCGTGTCACCCTCAATAATCTGAAGAGAAAAGATTCTCTGGGATGTGGCAGGGGTGTTGGGCCAGATGAACTGCTTTATCAGTGAGCAGGCAGGAACACAATGGGCTGAATGGCCTCCTTCTGTGGTCTAACCGTTTTGCGATTCTATTTATTAATAACCACCCATCTCACAAGCTAACTTTAAATGCCTAGCAGCTTCAAAAATATATATTTTATTCCCAATTATGTACATTTTCATTAGTTCAAGGAACAACTTTAACGCATCTAAATGTATTGTGTAAAGGTTTGGGCAAGAGATGTAGGGATATTTATTGTGTATATACTTATCAAAGTAAGGTGCAGAAAGAAGCACAAAGTAGGCTTCTTAGCTGAGACCATGGGGAACACTTTATTCTCGGTGTGCACTGTCCCACAGTCGCAACCTAGCCTACTTAACCAGGGTCCACCCTGGGAGGCGCGAGTCCCGCCTCAGGGCTCACAATGACCCACACTTTTAAAGGGGCTCCCCAACCCCGCCCCCTTCCCTCCCCCACCCCACCCTGCCTCCAACATACATATATGTCACAATTTTGGAATAGCTTTTTTATGCACCAATGACTTGGGACTCGCTGCCCACAAGGCTGGTGAAATTGGATGGGTCCTTTAGGAAAATAAAGCTGTGGGACAACGGGAAAAGAGTGAGGGAATGGGACAAACTGGATAACTCCACAGAGAGCTAGAATGGACTATATGGGCTGAATGGCCTCCTTCAGTACCACAATAAATCTACGAGGCTGATAAATATTTAGGGACCATGGGCGGGATTTCATGGCCTCGCTCGAGCGAGACCGGAGATTTTCGCCTGAGGTGAACAGACATTTCTGATGTCCGCCCCTCACCCACTCCGATTCCGTGATGGGCGTGGCGGTAGAATTCCGGCGCACATCTCACAACTACTTTCTGCTCATTTAAGTGAAGTTTGAAGTTTATTTATTAGTGTCACAAGTCGGCTTACATTAACACTGCAGTGAAGCTACTGTGAAAATTCCCTCGTTGCCACACTCCGGCCCCTGTTCGGATACACCGAGGGAGAATTTAGCATGGCCAATGCACCTAACCAGCACGTCTTTCGGACTGTGGAAGGAAACCGGGGCACCCGGAGGAAACCCACGCAGACACGGGGAGAATGTGCAAAATCCAAACAGACAGTGACCCAAGCCGGGAATGGAACTCGAGTCCCTGGCGTTGCGAGGCAGCAGTGCTAACCACTGTGCTACCCGTCAAGAGGCCCATTAAAAGAACGTTGTCATTATTGCCGTATAACTGCATGCAGCCACCTCTTACACACCCACCGGTGCAAATAAATCTCACGTTAAGCAGGGCGGATCTGTGCTTTGATTGGTGCTTTGCGTAACTATCTTCTGAATCAATTGAGTCTTCACAGGTTAAATAAACCCATTGCTCTTAATCTGTCATCATTCGCTGAGCAGGCCGCAAGCAACTGGAATAATTATTAACATATTAAAGTTTACAGCCAATTTTCCGTCCTATTTATCAGCTGCCTGGAGCATGTTCCTGAATATTAAAAGATTTTACCGGGTGTCTTCAGGTTAGCACTCTACGCTGGCACAGGATTTTAGCCACAAGATTTCTTGGCTATTCTTTCCTCGATGCAGCGACCGTTTCGCTGCCCTGACTTCACTAGGTTTCATGTCGCTGGATTAGGATGTCTATTGACACTGCTGATGACAGCACCATGTCAGGCAATGGATTGCAGTTAATGAGTCGGAGATGAGCTAAAGCAAGCAAAACATTGACACAGTAAACAGCAAAGCAAACAAAGTCTGTTTGCCAAGTCTTTTTAAATCGAGTCTACACAACTGAGAGAGCAGCAACCTCTCCACCTGAAAGCAGTGCGATACAGAACAATACAGCACAGGAACAGGCCCTTCGGCCCACTATGTTGCGCCAAACATGACGCCAAATTAAACTAATCCCTTCTCCCTACCCTTGGTCGATATCTAAAGTTTATTTATTAGTATCGAAAGTAGGCTTACATTAACACCTCAATGAAGTTGCTGTGAAAATCCCCGAGTTGCCACACTCCGGGGCCTGTTCGGGTACACTGAGGGAGAATAAGGGTCAATGCACCTAACCAGCACATCTTTCAGACTGTGGGAGGAAACTGGAGCACCCGGAGAAAACCCACGCCGACACGGGAAGAAGGTGCAGACTCCGCACAGTGACCCAAGCTGGGAACCGGTCCCTGGCACTGTGAGGCAGCAGTGCTAACCACTGTGCCACCGTGCCACCCTGGAATATCCCTCTATCCCTTGCATATTTATATGCTTATCTAAAAGCTCCTGTTGTATCTGCCTCCACCACCACCCCTGGCAGCGTGTTCCAGACACCTGGCACTCTCTGTGTAAAAAACCTCACATCTCCTTTGAAATTTCCCCCTCTCACCTTATTAGACAATTCAGCTCTGGGAAAAAAGATTCCGTCAACCTTATCTGTGCCTTTCATAATATTATAGATTTCTATCAGGTCTCCCCTCAGCATCCGCCGCTCCAGAGAAAACAACCCGAGTTTGTCCAGCCTCTCCTTATAGCTCACACCCTCTAATCCAGGCAGCATCCTGGTAAACCAGCAAAATACAGTGCATGGTAGAAAATGCCAATAAGGTACTTTAAAAACAGTGCCAGTCAGTTGCCGTGTAGGAACAGGTGTAGGCCATTTAACCCCTCGAGTCTTTGTTGATATTGTGAGGGCAATGGTGGCATAGAGGCAATGTCACTGATCTTTTAATCTAGAGGGTGAGGCTAATGTTCATAGAGTCATAGAATCCCTACAGTGCAGAAGGAGGCCATTCAGCCCATCGGGTCTACACCAACCACAACCCCACCCAGGCCCTATCCCCATAACTCCATGCATTTACCCTGGCTGGTCCCCCGACACCATGGTGAGTGGTAGAAGTTAAAATTCAATGAATAGAAATCTGGAATTAAAAGTTAATCTCAGTGATCATAGAATCCCTACAGTGCAGGAGGAGGCCATTCAGCCCATCGAGTGTGCACTGAATCTCTGATTGAGCATCTTACCCAGCCTTAACCCCATCACACCACACACTCGCTAATGTACACATTTCGGTACACTAAGGGGGAATTTACCATGGCCAAAAAACCTAAAAGAAAAGAGAAGCACGCTGCCAAAGCTTTTCATCTTGCAATCATAGAATCCTATAGTGCAGAATGAAGCCATTCGAGTCTGCACGGACCACAATCCCACCCAGGCACTATTCCCATGACCCCATGCATTTAGCCTTGCTAGTCCCCCTGACACTAAGTGGCAATTTAGCATGGCCAGTCCACCTAACCCTCACACCTTTGGAGTGTGGGAGGAAACTGGAGCACCCGGAGGAAACCCACGCAGACACGGGGAGAATGTGCAAACTCCACAAAGACAGTGACCCAAGCCGGGAATCGAACCCAGGTCCCTGGCGCTGTGAGGTAGCAGTGCTAGTCACTGTGCCACTGTGTCACTCCAGGACTCATCAGGATAAATGCAAGAATGCCAAATTTCAAACAATCACGACAATTTATACTCCAAGAGAAAGGACAAGTCAATTCTGATTGACCAAGGCTGTGGAGAAAGCAACCAGAAATGATATGCTCCCAGAGGGGTCCCGTGTCTGCTTAGCCCTGTTTGCTTCAGTCTATGCAAAGACTTCATTGTAAGATATTTCTGCCTATGCACAATTACATTTAAATGCCAGACTGTAGGTGTTAACTAACTCCACAAAGCTGAACAATTGCAGCTAGCTTGACTACCTGTAGAATGAGAAGGCAAGATGTGTTAGCTAAAAACTGACTGCATTCCTGAAGGGTACACAATGCAGGCAAACAACAGTTTCCCATAACAGCAGCTGCGAGGATTGTTTTTCTAGATGGAGACAGCATGCGAAAAACACTTCCAATAACAAGATAAGGGTTGAAATATATTTTGGATTTTGGAGTGTGTGGTTCCAGTGTTTTTTCAGTGCAGTTCAAGTTCAGTTCAGTTCAGGGCCTGCCTGAGAAGCCAATCCCCAAGTTCGCTTTTTTGCTTCTGTCATGTTAATTCTTTCAGTTTCTCTTCAATAAAAGAAAACCATTTTAAAACTCGTACCAGTGCTGTCCTCTCGTCTCTTCATTCCCAAGCAATTGGATAATTCAAAGAAGGTGCAAAGCTTGGACATATTCCTCTTGTTTGCAGAGAATGGGCACATGAATGTATGTCATTTCTAGGAATAGTAATCCAACCACATTTCAAGCTCAACAGATTATTCTTAAATTGGTTGTTAGTGTAGCTATTAACACACTCAGGGTTGACCAGCAAGTGCCTCTCAATTGCAGAATGACATTGTTTCGGCTTTCATAAGTGCAGGTTGGTTGAGTAAATGTCCGTTGCCTATTATGAACAATAGAGGGAGCAAACTGTTTGATTTGATCATCCAATTGTTGGGATATATGTCCTTCATACTTGGCACTGCGCTGACAGTGAAATTCATTCATAGTGTTGCTCAGTTGTATGGTAGACAGAATGCCATTTTGGGCTGGCAGCAGCAGCTTGTTAGTGGAAGACTTACAGCGCATTTATTTTTATTCATTCGTGGGACATGGGCATCGCTGGCTGGCCAGCATTTATTGCCCATCTTTCATTGCCCATGGAGGGCAGTTGAGAGTCAACCACATTGCTGTGGCTCTGGAGCCACATGTAGGCCAGACCGGCTAAGGACGGCAGATTTCCTTCCCTAAAGGACATTAGTGAACCAGATGGGTTTATACCAACAATCGACAATGGTTTCATGGTCATCAGTAGATTCTTAATTCCAGATATTTTTTATTGAATTCAAATTCCACCATCTGCCCGAGCGGGATTCGAACCCGAACCCCCAGAATGTTAGCTGAGTTTCTGGATGAATCGTCTAGCGATAATACCACAAGGCCATCACCTCCCCCAGATCTATAGATCTACATGTATCCCAATATGTACATTGACCGGTCAAGTTGGGTTTGTGGTAAACAGTATTGGAGAACCGATTGGTGGATTTTTCAATGAGCACATTAAGAAAAGGGAGTGAGTAAGTCTGCTTCATCTCAGAAGATTTGATTTGATTTGATTTATTATTGTCACATGTTTTGGTCCACAGTGAAAAGTATTGTTTCTTACGCGCGAGACAGACAAAGCATACCATTCATAGAATACATGGAGGAGAAGGAAAGGAGAGGATGCAGAATGTTTCAGTTATAGCTAAGGTGTAGAGAAAGATCAACTTAATATAAGGTAGGTCCATTCAAAAGTCTACTGGCAGCAGGGAAGAAACTATTCTTTTGAGTCAGTTGGTACGTGACCTCAGACTTTTGTATCCTTTTCTCGACGGAAGAAGGTGGAAGAAAGTATGTCAGGGCGCGTGGAGTCCTTGATTATGACTAGGATGGGATGAAACATAAGGAATCTTTTAAAAAATTAATTGTGGGATGTGGGCGTCGCTGGCTGGGCCAACATTTATTACCCATTCCTAGTTGCCCTTGAAGGCAAGCATATGGTATGCTTGCCTTTATAGGACGGGGTATAGAGTATAAAAGCTGGAGTCTGATGATGCAGCTGTATAGAACGCTGGTTAGGCCACATTTGGAGTACTGCGTCCAGTTCTGGTCGCCGCACTACCAGAAGGACGTGGAGGCGTTAGAGAGAGTGCAGAGAAGGTTTACCAGGATGTTGCCTGGTATGGAGGGTCTTAGCTATGAGGAGAGATTGGGTAAACTGGGGTTGTTCTCCCTGGAAAGACGGAGAATGAGGGGAGATCTAATAGAGGTGTACAAGATTATGAAGGGGATAGATAGGGTGAACAGTGGGAAGCTTTTTCCCAGGTCGGAGGTGACGATCACGCGGGGTCACGGGCTCAAGGTGAGAGGGACGAAGTATAACTCAGATATCAGAGAGATGTTTTTTACACAGAGGGTGGTGGGGGCCTGGAATGCGCTGCCAAGTAGGGTGGTGGAGGCAGGCACGCTGACATCGTTTAAGACTTACCTGGATAGTCACATGAGCAGCCTGGGAATGGAGGGATACAAACGATTGGTCTAGTTGGACCAAGGAGCGGCACAGGCTTGGAGGGCCGAATGGCCTGTTTCCTGTGCTGTACTGTTCTTTGTTCTTTGTTCTTTGAAAGGTGGTAGTGAGCTGCCTTTTTCAACCGTAGCTGTCCCTGTTGTGTAGGTACACCCACAATGCTGTTAGGGAGTGAATTCCAAGATATTGACCCAGGACAGTGAAGGATATATATTTCTAAGTCAGGATGGTGATTGACTTGGAGGAGAAGTTACAGGTGGTGGTGTTCCCAGGTATCTGCTACCTTTGTCTTACTAGATGGTAGTGGTTGTAGCTTTGGAAGGTTCTGCTTAAGGAGCCATGGTGAATTCTTATAGTGCATCTTTTAGGTGGTACACATGGCTGCCACTGTTCATCAATGGTGGAGGGATTGAATGGGGTGCCAATCAAGTGGGGTTCTTTGTCCTGGATGGTGTCGAGCTTCTTGAGTGTTGTGGGAGGTGCACCCATCCAGGCAATTGGGGAGTATTCCATCACACTCCTGACTTGTGTTGTCTAGATGGTGGACAGGCTTCGGGAGTCAGGGGGCGAGTTATTCTCTGCAGAACTCCCAGCCTCAGAGCTGCTCTTGTGGCCTCAGTATTTATATGGCTGGTCCAGTTCAGTTCCAGGTCAAAGGACAATGTCAGCAATGTGATATCCAGGCACAATCAACACGGGAAATTTCCAGTCACCTGCATTCTCCCCAGGAATAACACTGATGCCGCATTGGAGTATTCCATCACATATACAAACAGAAATACCTCCCACTTGTCGGTAGCAAGCTCCTATTTATTCCACCACTCTAGATAATAATTACACTTCAAAAATTATTCGAGCAGAAGCTTGGATAGTGAAATCGTTGGCTATAATTATCCGGAACTTTCTGATACCAAAGGGCAAAATTAAAATAACTCTGAATAAATACAGTAATAACATTTCCAACTTCAATAAGCCACACTCAGTAATTCATGGCCCTATCTCTGCAAACCAGAAAATATAATGGATTTTCAAGTGCTTCTTCAGTAAGTCAGAATTCTATTTATTTGTGAGACATATTTTCTGCACTGTATATTTTTTATTTATTCATTTACATTTTCATGCAGTCCCTACAGTGCAGAAGGAGCCATTCGGCCCATTGAGTCTGCACAATCCCCTGCAGGCCCTATTCCCGTAACCCCTCACGGCTAATCCCCCTGACCTTAGGGTCACTTTAGAGTGGCCAATCAACCTGAAGCACATGTCTTTTGGACTGTGGGAGGAAACCGGAGCACCCAGAGGAAACCCACGCAGACACGGGGAGAACGTGCAGACTCCACACAGACACTAACAGTGATCTGAGGCCAGAATTGAACCCGGGCCCCTGGCGCTGTGAGGCAGCCGTGTTTAACCACTGTGTCACTGTGCCGCCCGGAATGTGGATATCACTGGCTCGGTCAGAATTTATTGCCCAACGCTCATTGCCCTTCTCAAGGTGGTGATAAGCTGTCATTGTGCACTGCTGTAATCCATGTCGGTACACCCACAGTGCTGTTAGGGAGGGAGTTCCAGGATTTTGACCCAGCGAGTGTGAAGGAACGGCGATATATTTCCAAGTCAGGATGGTGAGTGGCTTGGAGGGGAACCTGCAGGTGACGGTGTTCCCATGTATCTGCTGCCCTTATCCTTTGATGTGGTAGAGCTCGCATGTTTGGAAGGTGTTGTCAAAGGAACCTTGGTGAATTGCTGCAGTGCATCTTTTAGATGGTACGCACTGCTGCTACTGTTCATCAGTAGTGGAGGGAGTGCATGTTTAAGCTGGTGGATGAGCGTCATTCAAATACTTTGTCCTGGATGGTGTCAAGCTTATTGAGTGTTGTTGGAGCTGCACCCATCCAGGCAAGTGGAGAGTTTCCCATCACACTCCTGACTTGTGCCTTGAAGATGGTGAACAAGTTTTTGGGAATCAGGAGGTGAATTACTCGTCACAGGATTCCCAACCTCTGATCTGCTCTTGTAGCCACAGTATTTATATGGCTAGTCCAGTTCAGTTTCTGGTCAATGGTAACCCCCAGGATGTTGATAGTGGGGGATTCAGTAATGGTAATGTAATTGAATGGCAAAGGGAGGTGGTGCATCCATCACTGGCCCATTTTCCATAGATCAAACACACACTCTGCCAAAGCCTGGACCTCTAGTGCTCACTTCCCACCTCCCCTGCAAATCAAGAATCCCAATGTCCTTACCATCCCCACCATTACCCATGCTTCCTCCCTGCCGTGGGATTCCTGGACTTGCCTGGTCCTGGGGCTCAAGTACTTTGACAGGCTGCTTAATTGCTCTGGTTTAGTTTGCTATCCCCTTCTCAACCATGATCTCGATGTAGGAGCCAGGGTGTTGCCACGTCTCGAGGGTGTTGACTATGAGGAGGTGTTGAATAAACCAGGATTGTTTTCACTGGAAAGATGGGGGCTGAGGGGAGGCCTGATAGAGGTCAACAAAATTATGAGGGGCATAGACAGGGTGGATAGTCAGAGGCTTTTTCCCAGGGTGGAAGTGTCAGTTACAAGGGGGCACAGGTTCCAGGTGAGAGGGGGAAAGTTTAAGGGCGATGTGCGGGGGAAGTTTTACATGCAGAGTGTGGTGGGTGCCTGGAACGCGCTGCCAGAGGAAGTGGAGGAAGAGGCACTGTAGCAATATTTAAGAGGCATCTGGATGGATACATGAGTAGGGAGGGAATAAAGGGATATGCACCGAGTCAGAGCAGAAGGCTTTTGTTTAGTTTAGTTAGGGCATCATGATCGACATAGACTTGGAGGGCTGAAGGGCCTGTTCCTGTGCTGTACTTTTCTTTGTTCTTTGTTCTTTGGGCACACCTTCTTTTCCGGACAAGATGGGCAAGCTCTTCAATCTGCAAGAACCTCAAGATTCACACAGAGCTCAAAGAACGTCTATTGAGCAAACCTGTTTGCTGATGACTGTTTTCTCACATCACGGTGGCACAGTGGTTAGCATTGCTGCCTCACAGAGCCAGAGACCCGGGTTCAATTCCCAGCTTGGGTCACTCTTTGTGCGGAGTCTGCACGTTCTCCCTGTGTCTGCGTGGGTTTCCTCCGGGTGCTCCGGTTTCCTCCCACAGTCTGAAAGACGTGTTCTGGTTAGGTGCATTGGCCATGCTAAATTCTCCCTCAGTGTACCCAAACAGGCGCCGGACTGTCAACTCGGGGATTCTCACTGTAACTTCATTGCTGTGTTAATGTAAGCCAACTTGTGACATTAATAAATAAACTTTAAACGTACTCCAGAGGACATCCAAATGCCTTGTTGACCACTTTGCACAAGCGTCAGAATGCTTTGTCTGTACAATAAGCCCTTCCCCTGGCCATGATCTCCAAAACACTATAGTCACAATCAACCATTCCCCTCAGTGGCTCTGCTATCCTGTGAGAATCCTGTCCACCAACACCACACTGGATGATGAAATCATCCATCACCTGGCAAAAGCTAGCGTGGCGTTTCGAAGGCCCACCCACAGGCTTTGGAGAGGGACGGGAAGAATTTGTCGCCAATCAATTATCAAAGTCTACCAGTGGTTCTCATGCCACTATCCTGTGAATCAGAGAATCCATAGAACCCCTACAGTGCAGAATTCAACCATCAAGCCTACACCGACTCTCCAAAGACCATCCTACACAGGCCCATCTCCACTTTATTTCTACAAACCCACGCATTTATTCTGCTTATCCCCCTAACATCTTTGGAACCTGATGTATTTACTCTGCTAGTCCCTCTGACACTAAGGGGCAATTTAGAATGGCCAATTCAACTATCTTGGACATCTGAGACGAAACCAGAGCACCCGGAGGAAACCCATGCAGACACGGGGAGAACGTGCAGACTCTGCACAGACAGTGACCCAAGCACTGTCGAACCCCAGTCCCTGGCACTGTGAGGCAGCAGTGCTAACCACTGTGCCATCATGCCGCTCTGTGAGGCAAGGACAACCTATCAGCATCGTATAAATAAATGAGGTGCATTCAAACTTTGCTAACCTAATGACTTTCTACAAACTCAAATTTGGACGGAAGCAGGACGAAATCTCTGACATCAAAGCTCTTGCGAGATGCCATACAGCTGGTCCAGAGAGCATGCTCATCGGAGCTTAGCTTTGCTAGGCTGGCCACATGGTTTGCACAGAGGTCCCCTCCATACCAAAGGTGCTATCCTATCACCAACTGAGCAGGGGAACCTGGGTCATTCTTAGATATAGGCATTCTGAAAACCAATCTCAGAGCCTGTAGGTGGGACGCGCTACATGGAAGAGCAGGTCAGAAGCTAGGTATACTGCGGCAAGTAACTCACCTCTTGACTTCCCAAAGCCTGGCCACCATCTACAAGGCATAAGTCAGCAGTGTGATGGAATATTCCCCACTTGCCTGGATGGATGCAGCTCCAACAACACTCAAGAAGCTTGATACCATCCAGGATAAAGCAGCCCGCTAGATTGGCACCACATCTACAAACATCCACTCCCTCCACCACCGACACTCAGTAGCAGCAGTGTGTACTATCTATAAGATGCACTGCAGCAATTCACCAAAGATCCTTAGACAGCACCTTCCAAACCCACCACCACTTCCATCTAGGAGGACAAGGGCAGCAGATAAATGGGAACACCACCACCTGCAAACTCCCCTCTAAGCCACTTACCATCCTGACTTGGAAATATATCACCCTTCCTTCACAGTCGCTGGGTCAAAATCCTGGAAATCCCCCCCACAGAACATGGGCTGCAGCGATTCAAGATGGCAGCTCACCACCACCTTCCCAAGGGCAAGTAAGAGTGGGCAATAAATGCTGGCCCAGCTAGCGATGCCCATGTCCCACAAATGAGTACAAAACAAATATAACTCTGGACCAATCCAAATGGAGAAGTCTGGGTTATCAAACAATCTCGACAATTGAGGAAAACAGACTCAGGTCCCTATGGGCCTATGCTATAAAACCAGTGTCTTTAGCCATCACTCTGACACTGACTTCATATCAAGTATCTGCAATCAGATCTGGACACCAAGATTGGGCTTACCACAAATGAGACCACACCAGCCTAAGATGGTGAAGAACCAGTCTCCTTGCTGAACACTCACTCATCAGTGCAAAGAGAAGCCATCATCATGTCACACATTCCAAAAAAATGATATTTAAATACTACTGCTGATTCTGATCTAACAGAACGGCAGTGTTATAATGTTTCTCTTCTATATCAGTTTGCAGACTTGGGCATTCTCCACTGCCCAATGAGTGTAGCTGACAGGTAAAAAATGCCAATTTCTGAAGCAATTTCTGAAGGGAAAAAGTAACAAGGAGCCACAAGGAGCTAAAAGATTGCTGCCTGGATGCCAGTCCGGAAGTGTTAAAAAGCTGAAAATCTGGCATCATGTGAGTTTTTGTTCTGACTAGTTCTGAAGAATGGTGTATGCCTGTGAGATATTGCTTTACATTGGAACAACAGAGAAGGCTAGCTGTTAAGAGTTATACAGTGTCCGGTTTAAATTTTGAAACTGGTAAAAGTTATGCTAATTCTTTTTGTTATATTCTAACTGTGTTGTTAAATAAAATTTGTTTTGATGAAAGCTTCCTAGTGGGTCACTTGAATCATGCCTGGAGTGAAACACATTACGCTCACCCTAATACCAAAATCAAATGTAAAACTTAAAGTCGAGGCTAACTTCACAAAACACCTTGGAATTTCTGGCCTGGGTCTTAACAAGGAAGTGGCCTTGGAAACATTAGATACGTTGGTGGTCATCTTAAAAAATTCTATAGACTCCGGAGCAGTTCCTATAGATTGCAGGTTGACAATGTAACCCCACCATTTTAAAAAGGAGGAAGACAATAAGGGAGAATTGTAGACCAGTTAGCCTGTCATCATAAGAACATAAGAACGAGGAGCAGGAGTCGGCTATTTGGCCCCTCGAGCCTGCTCCGCCATTCAATAAGATCATAGCTGATCTTTTCGTGGACCCAGCTCCACTTACCCGCCCGCTCACCATAACCCTTAATTCCTTTACTGTTCAAAAATTTATCTATCCTTGCCTTGAAAACATTCAATGAGGTAGCCTCAACTGCTTCACTGGGCAGGGAATTCCACAGATTCACAACCCTTTGTGTGAAGAAGTTCCTCCTCAACTCAGTCCTAAATCTGCTCCCCCTTATTTTGAGGTCATCCCCCTAGTTCTAGTTCCATCCGCCAGTGGAAACCACCTCCCTGCTTCTATCTTATCTATTCCATTCATAATTTCATATGTTCCTATAAGGTCGCCCCTCATTCTTCTGAATTCCAATGAGTATAGTCACATATAGTCTGTTCAGTCTCTCCTCATAAGCCAACCTTCTCAACTCCAGAATCAACCTAGTGAACCTCCTCTGCACCCCCTCCAGTGCCATTTTACCCTTTCTCAAGAAAGGAGACCCAAAACTGTGCACAGTACTCCAGGTGTGGCCTCACCAGCACCTTATACAGCTGCAACATAACCTCCCTGTTTTTAAACTCCATCCCTCTAGCAATTCCATTTGCCTTCTTAATTACCTGCTGCGCTTGCAAATCAATTCCTTGTGATTGATCAATAGTGGAGAAGATGCCAGACATGATAACAACATTTGACTTGATTTGATTTGAGCTATTATTTAATGGAATTGGACAAAGCCAGCATGGGTTTATGAAAAGCAAATCATGTTTAACAAATTTACTGGAGATTTTTGAGGATGTAACTAGTAGAATAGATAAGGGAGAACCAGTGGATGTGATGTATTTGGGCTTTCAGAAGGCTTTTAATAAGATCTCTCATAAGAGGTTAGTAAGCAAAATTGAAGCATAGGTTGGGGGTAATTTACTGGTATGGGTCAAGAATTGGTCGAGAGGCAGGAATCACAGTGGGATTGAATGGGTGGCATGGTGGCACAGTGGTTAGCACTGCTGCCTCACAGCTCCAGGGACCTGGGTTCGATTCCCAGCTTGGGTCACTGTCTGTATGGAGTTTGCACATTCTCCCCATGTCTGCATGGGCTTCCTCCGGGTGCTCTGGTTTCCTTCCACATTCCAAAGATGTGCGGATTAGGTGGATTAGCCATGATAAATTGCCCCTTAGTGTCAAGGGGACTAGGAGGGTAAATACGTAGGATTATGGGGTGGGATTGTTGTTGGTGCAGACTCGATGGATTGAATGGCCTTCTTCTGCACTGTTGGGTTTCTGTGATTCTTTTCTTAGTGGCGGGCAGTGACTAGTGGGGTACCGCAGGGATCAGTGCTTGGGCCCCAACTGTTCATGATATATATAAATAATCTATGTGAGAAAACCAAATGTAACATTTCGAAGTTTGTTGATGACTAAAACTGGGCGGAACTGTGAGTTACGAGGAGGATGCAAGGAGATTCAGGGTGATTTAGACAAGGTGAGTGATTGGGCAAACACAAGACAGATGTAGTACAATGTGGCTAAATATAATGTTGTACACTTTCCTGCGAAAAACAGAAAGAAAGAGTATTATTTAAATGGTGATATATTGGGAAGTGTGGATGTACAAGTGGATGTGGGTGTCCTTGCACACCAGTCAATGAAAGTAGAGCGGTAATGAAGCAAGCAATTAGGGAGGCAAATGGTATGTTGGTCTTCATTGCAAGAGGATTTGAATTCAGAAGTAGGAATGCCTCGCTGCAAATATACAGGGCCTTGATGAGGCCACACCTGGAGTATTGAGTGCATACTTGGTCACCCTACCGAAGAAAGGATATACTTGCCAGAGAGTGAGGTTCACTGGGCTGATTCCAGGGTTGGCGGGACTGTCCACTGAGAAGACATTTGTTTGACTCGCCCTGTATTCACTAGAGTTCAGAAGGATGGGAGGAGATCTGTTGAAACATATAAAATTCTAACAGGGCTGGACAGACTAGATGCAGGGAGGATGTTTTCCCTGGTTGAGGAATCTAGAACCAGGGACACAGTCTCAAGATATGGGGTAGATCATTTAGGGCCGAGATGAAGAAACACTTCTTCACTCTAAGGGTTGTGAACCTGTGGAATGCTCTGCCACAGAAAGCTGTGGAGGTCAGGTCACTGAATGTATTCAGGAAAGAGATCGACATATCTTTATTTATCGATATTTTTAGATTTTAATGGCATCAAGGGATATGGGGAGATAGAGGATCAGCCCGTGATCATAATGAATGGTGAAGCAGGCTCGAAGGGTCAAATGGCCTACTCCAGCTCCTAGTTTCTGTCTGGCTAGTTCTCTAATAATTATTCTTAACATCTCAAAGTAAAAGCTTTAGTCAGGGATCTGAGAGATGATTAGATTACCACGGAAAGTATTTAATAATGTTCTCAATTACAATATCTAGATTTTTGTCATTCATTTATGGGACGTGGGCGTTGCTGGCAAGGATGGCATTTATTGCCTATCCCTAATTGTCCTCAAGAAAGCATCACAGCCATCAGAGATGATTGTGTTGCAAATTGTGTTATTGTGTAATAATACTTTGCAGGCAGTAAATGAAGTCTGGCATTACAATTATGTAATGAAAGGACACAGAGGCCCTTGTTATGTAGATGTAAATATGGGGAAATTAAGTGAGTCATCTTATAATTAAACCTTGATGTAACTCTTCATATTTCATTTTGAATTTAGACAGGTGACAGAGGAAGGGGAGCTGGCTGTTTAAAAGGAAAAAACTACATATGGGATGCTAGTGTTATAATCCAGGTCAGAAACTCCAAGGTATTTTATGAAATCAGCCTTGACCATGTGTTTTGAATTTGTATTTGGCGTGGGTAAGCATAAGATAAGTAAGCACTTCAGGTATGATTCAAGTGACCCACTGGGGAGCTTTTATCAAACAAAGTTTATTTGAAGAATACAGTTAGCATATACTAACACAAATAGCAATAACTTTAACCAATTGCAAACAAGAAAAAAATAACCATGATATTGCATAAACTTTAACAGCTAACTATACTGTTCCAATACCAACATTCTTACAAACATACATCCAGTTTCAGTTTAGCACAGAAAATACGTATACTCACATGATGCTGGATTTTGCTTCCCCTTACTGCCCATTTTAGTGACCTCCCTGGTAAAATGCGGCCCAAGTCAACTAGCCTTTAAGAGCTGCTTGTTTCGCTCCTAAACCCCCTAGTTTTTTAACATGTGTCCCCTGTTGATTGGCCCATAGTTAGGCTGGACAAGGTGCTGCAGTGGTTTGCTGTTGCCATCTGCATACTGAAATGTTCAACTAGCAGCGGCCTGAATCTGCTGCCATTGCACCCATCGAACCAGGTTTCCACCAGCTGAGGACATAGGAACATAGGAATTAGGAGCAGAAGCATGCAAATTCAGCCCCTCGAGCCTGCTCTTATGAGGAAAGGTTGAGGGAGCTAGGGCTGTTCTCTCTGGAGCGGAGGAGGCTGAGGGGAGACTTAATAGAGGTTTATAAAATGATGAAGGGGATGGATAGAGTGAACGTTGAAAGACTATTTCCTCGGGTGGATGGAGCTATTACAAGGGGGCATAACTATAGGGTTCATGGTGGGAGATATAGGAAGGATATCAGGTTCTTTACGCAGAGAGTGGTTGGGGTGTGGAATGGACTGCCTGCAGTGATAGTGGAATCAGACACTTTAGGAACATTTAAGCGGTTATTGGATAGGCACATAGAGCACACCAGGATGATAGGGAGTGGGATAGCTTGATCCTGGTTTCAGATAAAGCTCGGCACAACATCATGGGCTGAAGGGCCTGTTCTGTGCTGTACTGTTCTATGTTCTATGCTCTGCCATACAATCAGATCATGGCAGATGTCTCCCTGGCTTCAACTCCACCTCCACCCACCACCTGTTCCGCATATCTCTTTATCCTGTTTTTTTAATTAGGTCCCAAGAATATCTTGGACAAGCCTCACGACCAATGAAGAGGCACCAGTAAAATCTGAGAGCAAAAGAACTTGTTGACTAAGGTCAGGATGGGACAGCCGGAATTTTTTGGGTGATCAGAAAATGGCGATTTAGAAAGTCTGATGGGAAAGATCAATGGGAAAAGAGATCCAGGTGCACAAAGAACCATCTTTTTAAAGATACTCACAAACTGGTTAAATGTACCACCAACAAAGATGATTCATGCTTCAAGAGCAAGATTAACATGGAGGTCCTGATCGCCAATGCCCCCTTAAGGCATGGTACCTGAAGAGAGAGAGAAAGAGAGTCCCTTGTTCCAGAACACAATTTCGAAATTTGCAGATCAGCATAAAGCTTGGAAATGTAGTAAAGAATGGGGAAGATAATGTTAGACTTCAAGAGGACATGGATAGGCTGCTGCAATGGACAAATATGATGTGGAGTTGCCGGTGTTGGACTGGGGTAAACACAGTAAATAGTCTCACAATACCAGGTTAAAGTCCAACAGGTTTATTTGGTAGCATGAGCTTTCGGAGTGCCGCTCCTTCATCAGGTGAGTGCAGGATTTGTTTCACAAACAGGGCATATATAGACACAAACTCAATTTCAAGATAATGGTTGGAATGTGAGTCCTTACAGGTAGTCAAGTCTTTACAGATGCAGACAATGTGAGTGGAGAGAGGGTTAAGCACAGGTTAAAGAGGTGTGAATTGTCTCCAGCTAGGACGGTTAGTGAGATTTTGCAAGCCCAGGCAAATCGTGGGGGTTACAGATAGTGTGACATGAACCCAAGATCCCGGTTGAGGTTGTCCTCATGTGTGTGGAACTTGGCTATCAGTCTCTGCTCAGCGATTCTGCGTTGTCATGTGTCATGAAGGTCGCCTTGGAGAATGCTTACTCGAAGATCAGAGGCTGAATGCCCGTGACTGCTTAAGTGTCCCCCAACAGGAAGAGAACAGTCTTGCCTGGTGATTATTGAGCGGTGTCCATTCATCCGTTGTCATAGCGTCTGCATGGTCTCCCCAATGTACCATGCCTCGGGACAGTCTTTCCTGCAGCGTATCAGGTAGATAACATTGGCCGAGTTGCAGGAGTATGTACCATCTACCTGGTGGATGGTGTCCCACGTGAGATGATGGTATCCGTGTCGATGATCCGACACGTCTTGCAGAGGTTGCTGTGGCAGGGTTGTGTGGTGTCGTGGTCACTGTTCTCCTGAAGGCTGGGTAGTTTGCTGCAGACAATGGTCTGTTTGAGGTTGCGCAGTTGTTTGAAGGCAAATAGTGGGGCTGTGGGGATGGCTTTGGCGAGATGTCCGTCTTCATTGATGGCATGTTAAAGGCTCCGGAGAAGATGTCGTAGCTTCTCCGCTCTGGGGAAGTACTGGACGACGAAGGGTACTCTGCCCACTGTGTCCCGTGTTTGTCTTCTGAGCAGGTCGGTGAGATTTTTCACTGTAGTGCATCACTGGGCAGGGAATTTCACAAATTCACAACCTTTTGTGTGAAGTTCCTCCTCAACTCAGTCCTCAATCTGCTCCCCCTTATTTTGAGGCCATGCCTTCTAGTTCTAGTTTCACCGGTCAGTGAAAACAACTTCCCTGCTTCTGTCTTATCTATTCCTTTCATAATCTTATATGTTTCTCCCCTCGTTCTTCTGAATTCCAATGAGTATAGCCCCAGACTCACCTCATAAGCCAACCCTCTCAACTCCGGAATCAATGAATCTCCTCTGCACCCCCTCCAGTGCCAGTATATCCTTTCTCAAGTAAGGAGACCAAAACTGTACACAGTACTCCAGGTGTGGCCTCACCAGCACCTTATACAGCTGCAACATAACCTCGCTGTTTTTAAACTCCATCCCCCTAGCAATGTAGGACAAAATTCCATTTGCCGCCTTAATTACCTGCTGCACCTGCAAACCAACTCCTTGTGATTCTTGCACAAGGACACCCAGGTCCCTCTGCATAGCAGCATGCTGCAAATTTTTATCATTTAAATAACAGTCCATTTTGCTGTTATTCCTACCAAAATGGATGACCTCACATTTACCAACATTGTACTCCATTTGCCAGACCCTCGCCCACTCACTTAGACTATCTATATCCCTTTGCAGACTTTCAGCATCCTCTGCACACTTTGCTCTGCCACCCACCTTAGTGTCACCTGCGAATTTTGACACACTACACTTGGTCCCCAACTCCAAATCATCTATGTAAATCGTAAACAATTGTGGTCCCAACACTGATCCCTGAGGCACACGACTAGTCACTGATCGCCAACCAGAAAAACACCCATTTACCCCCACTCTTTGCTTTCTGTTAGTTAACCAATCCTCTATCCATGCTAATATATTACCCGTAACACCGTGCACCTTTATCTTATGTAGCAGTCTTTGGTGTGGCACCTTGTCAAATGCCTTCTGGAAATCCAGATACATCACATCCACAGGTTCCCCATTGTCCACTGCACATGTAATGTTCTCAAAGAATTCCACCAAATTAGTCAAACATGACCTGCCCTTCATGAATCCATGCTGCGTCTTACCAATGGGACAATTTAAATCCAGTTGTCTCGCTATTACTTCCTTGATAATAGATTCAAGCATTTTCCCTACTACAAAAGTTAAGCTAACCGGCCTATAGTTACCCGCCTTTTGTCTACCTCCTTTTTTAAACAGTGACGTCACATTTGCTGTTTTCCAATCTGTGGGAACCACCCCAGAGTCCAGCGAATTTTGGTAAATTACCACTGGTGCATTTGCTATTTCCCCACCATCTCTTTTAGTACCCTGGGATGCATTCCATGAGGACCAGGAGACTTGTCTACCTTTAGTCCCATTAGCTTGCCCAACGCTACCTCGTTCGTGATAATGATAGTTTCTAGGTTCTCACCTGCCATAGCCTTCCTGTCATCAATTTTTGGCATGTTATTTGTGTCTTCCACTGTGAAGACCGACACAAAATACCTGTTCAATGCCTCGGCCATTTTCTCATTTCCAGTTATTACATCCCCCTTCTCGTCCTCTAAAGGACCAATGTTTACTTTAGTCACTCTTTTTCATTTTATATCTTTGTAGAAACCTTTGCTATCTTCTTATATTCTGAGCTAGTTTACTCTCATAATCCTTCTTACTTTTCTTTATAGCTTTTTTCATGGCTTTCTGCTGACCTTTAAAGATTTCCCAATCCTCTAGTTTCCCACTAATCTTTGCCACTTTGTATGCATTTTCTTTCAATTTGATACCCTCCTTTATTTCCTTGGATATCCATGGCTGATTATCTCTTCTTCTACAGTCCTTCCTTATCACTGGTATATACTTTTGCTGAGCACTGTGAAAGATCGCTTTGAAAGTTCCTCCTCCTCAATTGTCCCACCGTAAAGTTTTTGCTCCCAATCTACCTTAACCAACGCTTCCCTCATCCCTTTGTAGTCTCCTTTGTTTAAGCACAAGACATTGTCCATGTGACCATGAAACTACGATGTTCTCATTAAAAAAAACATCTGGTTGACTTATTTCTTTTCAGGATGTTCACGAAAGCATGGATTTTAGGGAACTTGGGGAAATACAAATACATAAAATGGACACGATAGGTATAGAGGGATATGGGCCCAATGAGGGCAATTGGGATTAGCCTTGAGGATTTAAAAACAAAAGGGTGGCATGGACAAGTTGGGCCGAACGGCCTGTTTCCATGCTGTAAACCTCTATGACTCTATGAGTCTAGGAAGAAAATCTCCCGGCCTTACTTAGTCTGGCTTATATATGACACCAAAGTCCACAGTATTGTGGTTGATTCTGAGCTTGCATCCTGAAATGGCCCAGCAAGACACCCATTTGTATCCAAACTAGTGGCTTTAAGAAGAGGAAGAGAGATAAAGAGACTTGAGGGGAGAATTTGGAACCTAGAAGCCTGAAGGCAGGGTTGCTCAGCTGGAGGCAAAGGCAGTGGGAGATGGACCAGGAGCCACAGTTGTTGGGCTGGTGGTAGCTATAGAATTTGAGTTAGGAAGGAAGTTGTTTACGAGGGATTTGAATATGAGGAGCCTATGCAGTTCAAGCACAAGGTGGATGAATGGGACTTGTTGCAAGTTAGGATGCAGGCAAATGAAGTTTAGATGAGTTCCAGTTTACGGAAGATGGGAAGTATGCCAGAAGAACATTGGAATAGTTGGGTCTTAGATTAACCAAAGCATGGATGAGGATTGAAGTAACAATGGACTGAGACAGAAGTAGATTATATTACAGAAGTGTATGTGAGCAGCCTTTGGAAAGAATCAGAGATCAGAACCTCAGCTCTGGCTCAAATAAAACATCAGGGTCATGAACATTTTCTGATGGAAGACAATATCTGTCCATTCCCATATTACTGATGGTATCACAGCTTGGTATGGCTCCTGCTATGCCCAAGACAGCAAGAAACTACAAAGGGTTATGAATGCAGCCCACTCCATCACTCAAGTCATCCATTGACTCTGCCTACACTTCCCGCTGCCTCGGCAAAGCAGCCAGCATAATTAAGGACCTCATGCACCCCGGACATTCTCTCTTCCACCTTCTTCCATTGGGAAAATAATACTAAAGTCTGAGGAAACATACCGACCGACTCAAGAACAGCTTCTTCCTTGCTGCCATCAGACTTTTGAATAGACCTACCTTGCACCAAGTTGGTTTTTCTCTACACCCTAAACTGTAACACTACATTCTGCACTCTCTCCTTTCAGTCTATATGAACGGTATGCTTTGTATAGCGTGCAAGGAACAATACTTTTCACTGTATCCCAATACATGTGACAATAATAAATCAAATCAAATATCTGTGCTCAAGTTTTAGGTTGATGTGGTGTAAGTTTTTAAAAAATTCATTCATGGGGCATGAGTGTCGCTGGCTGGCCAGCATTTATTGCCCATCCCTGGTTGCCTGAGGGCAGTTGAGAGTCAACCACATTGCTGTGACTCTGGGGTCACAGGTAGGCCAGATCAGTAAGGACGGCAAATCTCCTTCCCTAAAGGACATTAGTTTCATGGTCATCAGTCGATTCTTAATTCCAGATATTTTTATTGAATTCGAATTCCACCATCTGGTTCCCCAGAACGTCAGGTGAGTTTCTGAATTAGTAGTCTAGTGATAATACCACCAGGCCATCACCCAGGGAAACACTTAACTTCTGCAATTGTCTTAGTTGTTAAAAGTGCGGCAACGTTAATATATCTTGCAGTTCTGGGCACCACCCTTTAGGAAAGGCACGAGAAAGTGATTTGCTGGAATTGGGACTGCAGAAATGTTGAGAGATTGGAGAAAGTCCGCTTGTCCTCCCCAGAGCAGCAGATTACGAGGACATCTAAAGGGGTGTTCAAAAGTGTGTTTATAGGGTAAGTGAGGAAAAACTGTTTCCAGTTGCAAAATAGGCAACAACCAGAGGCCACAGATTTAAAGTGATTGGCCAAGAACCAGAAGAGACAGGAGGAAGCATTTACTTTCTACACAGTGACCTGGGATGCGCTGTCTGACAGGGTCTCTGAAGCAGGCTCAATTCCAACACTGAAGAGGGAATGAGATTAATTTTGTGAAGGGTAGGTCGTGCCTCACAAACCTTATTGAGTTCTTTGAGAAGGTGACCAAAGAGGTGGATAAGGGTAAAGCAGTTGATGTGGTGTATATGGATTTCAGTAAAGCGTTTGATAAGGTTCCCCACGCTAAGCTATTGCAGAAGATACGGAGGCATGGGATTGAGGGTGATTTAGTGGTTTGGATCAGGAATTGGCGAGCTGTAAGAAGACAGAGGGTGGTGGTTGATGGGAAATGTTCATCCTGGAGTTCAGTTACTAGTGGTGTACCGCAAGCATCTGTTTTGGGGCCACTGCTGTTTGTCATTTTTATAAATGACCCTGCATGAGGGCGTAGAAGGATGGGTTAGTAAATTTGCAGATGACACTAAAGTCGGTGGAGTTGTGAACAGTGCGGAAGGATGTTGCAGGTTCACTTTGGAAGGAGTAACAGGAATACAGAGTACAGGAATACAGGAATACAGAGTACTGATACAGAGTAAGATACTTGGTAGTGTGGATGAACAGTGGGATCTCGGTGTCCATGTGCATAGATCCCTGAAAGTTGGCACCCAGGTTGATAGGGTTGTTAAGAAGGCGTACGGAGTGTTAGCTTTTATTGGTAGAGGGATTGAGTTTCAGAGCCAGGAGGTCATGCTGCAACTGGACAAAACTCTGGTGCGGCCGCACTTGGAGCATTGCATACAGTTCTGGTCGCCGTATTATAGGAAGGATGTGGAAGCATTGGAAAGGGTGCAGAGGAGATTTACCAGGATGTTGACTGGTATGGTGGGAAGGTCTTATGAGGAAAGGCTGAGGGACTTGAGGCTGTTTTCGTTCGAGAGAAGAACGTTAAGAGGTGACTTAATAGAGGCATATAAGATGGTCAGAGGATTAGACAGGGTGGACAGTGAGAGCCTTTTTCCTCGGATGGTGATGGCTCGCATGAGGGGACATAGCTTTAAATTGAGGGGTGATAGTTATAGGACAGATGTCAGAGGTAGGTTCTTCACTCAGAGAGTAGTAAGGGCGTGGAAAGCTCTGCCTGCAACAGTAGTGGACTCGCCAACATTAAGGGCATTGAAATGGTCATTGGATAAACATATGGATGATATTGGAATAGTGTAGGTTAGATGGGCTTTAGATTAGTTTCACAGGTCGGCGCAACATCGAGGGCCGAAGGGTCTGTACTGCGCTGTAATGTTCTATGTTCTAAAAAGAATGAGGAAAAATCTATAGGGCTGTGGTAGAAGCAAGGGAGTGGGACTAGAGTCATACAGGTTTACAACATGGAAACAGGCCCTTCAGCCCAACTTGTCCATGCCACCCAGTTTTTAACCATTAAGCTAGTCCCACTTGCCTGCATTTGGCCCATATCCCTCTGTACCTATCTGACCCATGTAGCTGTCTAAATGCTTTTTAAAATACAAAATTGTACCCACCTCTACTACTACCTCTGGCAGCTTGTTCCAGACACAGAGTGTCTGGAACAAGCCTTTTTCACACCCTCTGTGTGAAAAATATTGCCCCTCTGGACCCTTTTGTATCTCTCCCCTCTCACCTTAAACCTATGCCCTCTAATTTTATATTCCCCTACCTATGGAAAAAGATGTTGACTATCTAGCTGATACATGCCCCTCATTCTTTTAGAGATCTCTATAAGGTCATCCCTAAGCCTCCTATGCTCCAGGAAAAAAGTCCCAGTCTATCGAACCTCTCCTTGTAACTCAAACAATCAAGTCCCAGTAGCATCCTAGTAAATCTTTTCTGCACTCTTTCTAGTTTGATAATATCCTTTCTATAATAGGGTGGCCAGAACTGTATACAGTATTCCAAGTGTGGCCTTATCAATGTCTTGTACAACTTCAACAAGACGCCCCAACTCCTGTATTCAATGTTCTGACCAATGAAACCAAACATTCTGAATGCCTTCTTCACCACTCTGTCCACCTGTGACTCCACTTTCAAGGAGCAATGAACCTGCACCCCTAGATCTCTTTGTTCTTTAACTCTCCCCAACGCCCTACCATTAACTGAGTAAGGCCTGCCCTGGTTTGATCTCCCGAAATGTATCGCCTAATTGGATGCCTCTTACCAAAGAGCTATCACGGACTCAATGAGCTGAATGGCCTCTTTCAGTATTGTAACATTCTATCATGCATTCCTCACTTCAAGCAGGCAGCTCCCCACCACCTTCTCAAGGGCAGTTGGAGGTAGGCAATAAATGCCGGTCTAGTCAGTGACACCCAGTTCTGATCAATGAATATTGTAATTTTTTAAAAAATCAGTATTTTGTTAAGATGGGTATTAGTAGCTACATGAAAACAATTCGAGAGTAAAACTGGCCGTACAGTTTTTCCTGCAGCATCTCAGACCATTGCCGTCAGGTATTTAACGTGGATAAGACAACTTAGTTGTGCTTCGGCAGTGTTGTCCATCATTCCAATTTTTGGATGCTTTACATTTTCCTCCGCTATCACCGAGTATTGTGTTGCTGCTGTAAAGTGCATCAAACTAGGATGGCAGCGAGAGGTTAATGCATTTTGTTTCTCTTTAAGAAAGGGGTCCATCTCCACTGCCATCTTCAAGTTCCTTTGGCACTCTGCCAGAAGCCTTGACCTCACAAGTGATGGTAAGATGAAGCAATGACAAAGATGTAAGGGATACAAGAGCGTCCTCATTAAACACTTCCAAATCGATACTGTGCTAAATTCAAGATAGGCCAAGCGAGGTAAAAATAAACCTTCTCCAGCACATCAAAAGGAACCAGGCTAAAAATAAAGCCTACAGTTGACGAAGAGTCTGTGCTCGTGAGTCAGTTCCTGTAAGGTGAGAGGGGAGACAGCAGTCTGGTGAGTTATTACTTGACGATGAAAAGTGCAGTGCTGCGCAATGTGGCTGAGTGGATTGTGTACGGTACAGGATAACTCAACAATATCGGCGAAGCACTTATAGATTGAGACAACTCCTAATGTATTCAGTCCCAGTCCTTCATTCTGTGTTTCCCTGGAGAGGCAGGTGCAGTTGCTTTATGGGAATGGTCCCAGTGATCATCAAAGCAATTCCTTATGGAGCCACATCCGTGAAATACCTCAAAAGCAAAATATTGCACCATGCTGTCAAAAATCTGAAGTATGAACTAAAAATGTTGGAAATAGCCAGTAGGATCCGGCCACAGAGAAAGAAATAGGGTAGAGCTGTCACATCTAGCAGAGATGGTTTGAAGTTTATTTATTAGTCTCACAAGTAGGCTGACATTAACACTGCAATGAAGTTACTGTGAAAATCCTCTAGTTGCCACACTCCGGTGACTGTTTGGGTACACTAAGGGAGAATTTAGCATGGCCAATGCATCTAACCAGCACATCTTTCAGACTGTGGGAGGAAACCGGAACACCCGGAGGAAACCCACGCAGACACGGGGAGAACATGCAGACTCCGCATAGACAGTGACCCAAGCCGGGAATCGAACCCTGGCACTGTGAGGCAGCCGTGCTAACCACTGTGCCACCGTGCCGCTCACCGTGCCTGTGCAGAGCAGGATGGGAAAGTTCCGGCAATTGCCGTTGGGTAACAGAGGTACGATGCAATTTTGCCTCTTGCAGCTTTCCCGCAGCGGGATGGGAGAACCGCCCTCCCTAACTTTACACCAGGGAAGGCGCTGGCCTAGTGGTATTATCGCTAGACTATTAATCCAGAAACTCAGCTAATGTTCTGGGGACCTGGGTTTGAATCCCGCCACGGCAGCTGGTGGAATTTGAATTCAACAAAAAAAATCTGGAATTAAGAATCTACTGGACCATGAAGCCATTGTCGATTGTCGGAAAAACCTATCTGGTTCACTAATGTCCTTTAGGGAAGGAAATCTGCCATCCTTACCTGGCCTACATGTGACTCCAGAGCCATAGCAATGTGGTTGGCTGTCAACTGCCCTCAGGCTACTAGGGATGGGCAATAAATGCTGGCCAGCCAGCGACGCCCATGTCCCATGAATGAATAAAACAAAACTGCCTATATGTTTGGCACATTCACGTCCATAACACATTGTGAGAAAAGCTACACTCTTTGGCCAACATGTGGCTCACGCAAAATTTCTGTTCATACCTCTGCTACCTCCTCAACAACTTCCTTCAATAGGGCAATTTTTCTACTTTTAATCAGTTGGAGCACAGAGTATAAAAATTGGCAAGTCATGTTGCAGTTGTATAGAACTTGATTTCGGCCACATTTGGAATAGTGCGTACAGTTCTGGTCACCACACTGCCAGAAGGATGTGGAGGCTTTGGAGAGGGTACAGAAAAGATTATGAGCTATGAAAAGGGTATTAGCTCTGAGGAAAAATTGGAAAAACTTGGTTTGTTTTCACTTGAATGTCAGAGACTGACGGGCGACCTGATAAAAGTTTGCAAAATTAGGAGAGGCATGGATGGAATGGACAGTCGGAGTCTTTTTCCCAAGGTAGAAATGTCAATTACTCAGGGACACAGGTTTAAGGTAAAAGGGGGAGAGTTTAAGGGAGGTGTGAAAGGCAAGTTTTTTACACGGAGGGTGGTAAGTGCCTGGAATGCACTGTCAGAGGAGGTGGTAGAAGCAGATGCAATAGAAATGCTTAAGTAGCATCTTGACAGATACATGAATAGGCAGGAAATAGAGGGGTACGGATTGTGTCGAGGCAAAATGCTTTTAGTTTATGATGCGCTATCAATAAGGCGAAAGACTACCGATATGCCAATATAAGTGTAGGCTTTTATTCACAACAGAATCAGGAGCAGATCCCAACATATAACCAACCTGGACTGAACAAGGGGGAGGAGACAGCCACCTTTATACTAGGTGCCAAGGGGAGGAACCAAACTGGAAGGGGATGTGTCCAGGTATGACAAGCACACACAACGGTGGTCCATATAGGACAAAGGCACAACTGAGGTCCACCACAGTTTAGAAAGGCGTTATGTGTCGGCGCAGGCTTCGTGGGCCGAAAGGCCTGTTCCTGTGCTGTACTGGTCTTTGTTCTTTGTTCTAAACCTGTTCATTTTCTCAAAATAATGTCTATTTGAATATTGTATTTTCCATGCAGTAGGCTTCTCAGGGTAGACTTACACTCTGAAAAGCCGAGGCAAATTACTTTTCACTCACCTCCTCCATCCTCTCACTATTGGACACAAGATTAGGGTTAGATAGGATAGATTCAGAAAGAATGTTCTCAGTGGTGGGGGAGTCCAGACCTAGGGGTCTTTGTTTGAAGATAAGGGGTAAACTTTTAGAACTGAGGTGAGGAGAAATTTCTTCACCCAGAGGGCGGTGAATGTGTGGAATTCACGATCACAGAAAGTAGTTGAGGCCAAAACATTGTCTGAGTGGCACAGTGGTTAGCACTGCTAACATACAGCGCCAGGGACCTGGATTCAATTTCAGCCTCCTCGGGTCACTGTCTGTGTGGAGTTTGCATGTTCTGCCCGTGTCTTCATGGGTTTCCTCCGGGTGCTCCGGTTTTTCCCAGAGTCCAAAGATGTGTGGGTTAGATTGATTGGCCATGCTAAATTGTCAGGGGGATTAGCAGGGTAAATATGTGGGGTTACGGGGATAGGGCCTGGGTGGGATTGTGGTCTGTGTAGTCTCGATGGGCCAAATGGCCTCTTTCTGCACTGTAGGGATTCTATGATTCTATGATTTCAAGAAGAAATTAGATATAGCTCTTGGAGTTAAAGGGATCAAGGGGAATGGGGGGAAGGGGGGATCAGGATATCGAATTCAATGATTAGCCATGATCAAGATGAATGGCGGAGCAGGCTCGAAGGGCCGAATGACCTCCTCCTGCTTCTAGTTTCTTTGTTTCTATGTGATGTGCGATTAATTCACTCGGGAGGCTGGATCGTACCCGGGAAATAATGGCTTTTATTAGCAACAAGAATGGAGCATACTGCTTAACAATACAATCCCAGACTAAAGGGTCACTAGGAAGTGCAGTGACCTTTATACTCCTATAGGAAGGCGGAGCCAACCGGAGTGTACCACAGAACAATACCAACAGGTGGAACACCCCAACCCTAACCCCAACAGTAACAAGAGTAACATATGTACAAGTACCCATAGTGATAACCATCTATGGTTCAGTACCCATAGTGGTAACCATCTATGGTTCACCACACTATGTTAAGATGCACCTTTATTTTTAATTAGTTCCACAATTATTTGACTCACTTTATTCCTTATGTGCTTGTGAAAAGCCTTTGTAATTTCCACCAATAATCTTACAATGTTTCCTCTTAACCTTGGCTTTGCCTTTGTGCTGTGTTAACATGCTCAGGTGTCATTGCTTTTAGGAAATGGCATGGTTTGATGTCTTTATTCTTTCTGTGTGTGGAGCTTTTAAACAGTGGGTGAAACTGTCCCAGAATGGCCCTGTTTTAGACAGCAGTACATTCAAGCCTTGAATGCTGACAAAGTGGACAAAGAGTATAAAGAAAAATTGCATCAGATAATACTCTAACTGATTGCTACAATTACCCTAGTTACTGAAAAGCCTGTACTATTGCTGCTGGACTGAATAGGATGGCATCTTATGAAAAGAGTTGTAAAGACAGCAATCCTCGGAGTGTCCTTGCACTGTGCTATGTGCGACCGTCAAACAGAGGGATCCTCAACAACCAGCCATTACAATTAAAATCCATCTCAAGACTTCAGAATATAATTTACTGGAAGGTAATTATTACCTCTCGCTGCCACTTCTTCCTTGATTCAGAGCATGTTAATGCACAGCAGGGGAGAGACGAGAGATACAAAAGGGTCCAGAGGGGCAATTCTTTCTCACAGAGGGTGGTGATTGCCTGGAACAAGCTGCCAGAGGTAGTAGTCGAGGCGGGTACAAATTTTCTTTTAAAATGCATTTAGACAGGAACATGGGTAAGACGGGTACAGAGGGATATGGGCCAAATGCGGGCAACTGGGACTAGCTTAGTGGTTAAAAATAAAGGGCAGCATGGACAAGTTGGAGCAAAGGGTCTGTTCGCATGCTGTAAACCTCGATGACAACAGAATAGTGGTGCATCAAATTCCATTAGGCACGATCGAATAGACTCAGGGCGGCACGGTAGCACAGTGGTTAGCACCGCTGCTTCACAGCTCCAGGGTCCCGGGTTCGATTCCCGGCTCGGGTCACTGTCTGTGTGGAGTTTACACATTCTCCTTGTGTCTGCGTGGGTTTCCTCCGGGTGCTCCGGTTTCCTCCCACAGTCCAAAGATGTGCGGGTTAGGTTGATTGGCCAGGTTAAAAATTGCCCCTTATGCATAGGTTAGCGGGATTAGCGGGTACAATATGTGGGGGTAGGGCCTGGGTGGGATTGTGGTCGGTGCAGACTCGATGGGCCGAATGGCCTCCTTCTGTACTGTAGGGTTTCTATTTCTATTTCTATAGGACAAATATTTGTGTCAGCGAATGCTCTCGATGTATGCTCACAGCAATAGTAAAACATGCAAGTCCTTTTGGACTAAAATAAACAATGTCTTGAAGAAGCAAGATCCTGCAGTACATTATGTTTAGCAGAACAAACTTCATGCCTAACTTAACATGGGATTATCTACTTGTCTAAGGACTTAATGGTTATCGTACCGTGCTGTTAACCCAGAGCTGTGAATTCAAAAACCTACCATATTCATGTTGTGAAAATTGAATTCAATGGATCTGATAACTGAGAACCCTAGTTAGAAAAATAGTGATGCATTACTATAATAATTCCAGGAGACAGCTGTAAAGGAACTTTATTGCACAAAATAAAGTGAAGCAAAACCACAAGGCTGTGGTGAACACAAACAGATCCCAACCGGAATAATACATCAATGGACCCACTTAGGGGCCTGCTTTATACAGCTGGTAAGGTAATTACCAATCAGCAGGGAGCTCGTACTCTATGGGTCAAAGAACAAAGAAAAGTACAGCACAGGAACAGGGCCCTTCAGCCCTCCAAGCCCGTGCCGATCATGGTGCCCAGGCTGAGCTAAAAAAAAACCTTCTGCTCTTACTCAGTCCGTATCCCTCTATTCCCTCCCTATTCATGTACCCATCCAGATGCCTCTTAAATGTTGCTAATGTGCCTGCTTCCACCACATCTTCTAGCAGTGCATTCCAAGCATCCACCATTCTGCGTGAAAAACCTCCCCCGCACATTTCCCTTAAACTTTCTCCCTCTCACCTTGAACCTGTGCCTCCTTGTATTTGACACTTCCACCCTGTCTATGCCTTTCATAATTTTGTAGACCTCTATCAGATTTCCTCTCAGCCTCTGTATTTCCAGTGAAAACAATCCTAATTTATTGAACCACTCCTCATAGTCAACACCGTCGAGACCAGGCAACATCCTGGTGAACCTGCTTTACAATCTCTTCAAAGCTTCCACGTCCTTCTGATAGTGTGGTGACCAGAACTAGAATGAAGAACAAAGAACAGTACAGCACAGGAAACAGGCCCTTCGGCCCTCCAAGCCTGTGCCGTTCATTGGTCCAACTAGGCCATTCGTTTGTATCCCTCCATTCCCAGACTGTTCATGTGACTATCCAGGTAAGTCTTAAACGATGTCAGCGTGTCTGCCTCCACCACCCTACTTGGCAGCGCATTCCAGGCCCCCACCACTCTCTGTGTAAAAAACGTCCCTCTGATATCTGAGTTATACTTCGCCCCTCTCACCTTGAGCCCGTGACCCCTCGTGATCGTCACCTCCGACCTGGGAAAAAGCTTCCCACTGTTCACCCTATCTATACCCTTCATAATTTTGTACACCTCTATTAGGTCTCCCCTCATTCTCCGCCTTTCCAGGGAGATCAAGCCCAGTTTACCCAATCTCTCCTCATAGCTACGACCCTCCATACCAGGCAACATCCTGGTAAACCTTCTCTGCACTCTCTCTAAAGCCTCCATGTCCTTCTGGTAGTGCAGCGACCAGAACTGGACGCAGTACTCCAAATGTGACCTAACCAGCGTTCTATACAGCTGCAACATCAGACTCCAGCTTTTATACTCTATACCCCGTCCTATAAAGGCAAGCATACCATATGCCTTCTTCACCACCTTCTCCACCTGTGCTGCCACCTTCAAGGATTTGTGGACTTGCACACCTAGGTCCCTCTGTGTTTCTATACTCATGATAGCTCTGCCATTTATTGTACAACTCCTCCCAACATTAGTTCTTCCAAAATGCATCTCTCACCCTTTCACTCGAGCCACCAGTCGCTCCTCTCTCTCTTGCTCCAGTTGAACAATGAGAACGCTCCCCCCAGGTAAGTAGCTTTTATTAAAGAAAACTACAAAAAAACCTTCCCAGGTCACCCCGCAGTGAACTGCACGTAATACTCCAAATGCGACCTAACCAAGGTTTTATATAGCTGCCACATGATTTCCCAACTCTTGTACTAAATGCTCCGGCTGATGAAGGCAAGCATGCCATATGCCTTCTTAATCACCTTGGCCACCTGTGTTGCCATTTGTAGGGAATTGTGGACCTGCATGCCCAGATCCCTCTGTATGTTAATGGTCCTACAGGGAGGTCAATCAGTGATTCCCCATGCAAGTCCTGGGGGTTATCATAGAATCATAGAATCCTACAATTCCGAAGGAGGCCATTCGGCCCATCAAGTCTGCACCGACCACAATCCCACCTAGGCCCTATCCCCATAACCCTATGCATTTACCCTAGCTAGTCCCCCTGACACTAAGGGGCAATTTAGCCTGGCCAATTCACCTAACACGCACAACTTTGGACTGTAGGAGGAAACCGGAGCACCCGGAGGAAACCCACGCAGACACAGGGAGAACGTGCAAACTCCACACAGACAGTGACCCAAGCTGGGAATCGAATCTGGGACCCTGGCGCTGTGAGGCAGCAGTGCTAACCACTGTGCCACCGGGCTGCACAATTATGTTCAACAGCTCAGCTGGCAAGGGATTCTGCCAACCCTAACCAACTCAATCTACATCTGATTCCAATGCCCACTGCAGTGCTTGCCAATGGACATACAACTCCAAAGTCATTTGCTGTATCCATAACAAAAAGTGAAAGGGTAAGAGATTGGCTTTATTTTACTTTATTTTACTTACTTTTTCGCGGGGTTTCTTAGTCTAGTAGTTTTAAGGGAAAAACGGAAGTAGGCCGACCGCGGGGTGACCTGGGAAGGTTTTTTTGTAGTTTTTTTTATAAAAGCTACTTACCTGGGGGGAGCGCTCTCATTGTTCGACCGGAGCAAGAGAGAGAGGAGCGACTGGTGGCTAGAGTGAAAGGGTAAGAGATTGGCTTTATTTTACTTTATTTTATTTACTTTTTCGCGGGGTTTCTTAGTCGAGTAGTTTTAAGGGAAAAACGGAAGTAGGCCGACCGCGGGGTGACCTGGGAAGCTTTTTTTGTAGTTTTTTTTAGCGCGCGGGAGGTTTAAAAAGCAGGCCGCACTATCCAGCAGCGTTGAGAGCGGGCGGTGGAGCGAGCAGGTAGCAGAGTGAGGGCTGAAGGGCTTTGGCTCAAAACGGGCTTCGACGAGAACAGGCAGAGGTGAGAGTAGGTTTTTTTTTGTCAGAAAGTTTATTTTTGTTTTTCCCCAGAGTAAAAAAAAATGCCAGGCAAGATGTTGGAATGCTCCTCTTGCAGGATGTGGGAGGTCAGGGAGACCTCCGGTATCCCTGATGACAACACCTGCAAAAGGTGCATCTAGCTGCAGCTGCTAGCAAAGCGTGTTAGGGAACTGGAGAAGGAGCTTGATGACCTCCATCTAATTCGGGAGAATGAGGAGTTTATAGACAGTAGCTTTAGGGAGGTAGTTACACCTAAGCAGCAGAGCACAGGAAATTGGGTTACTGTAAGGAGAGGAAATGGAAATGTGAAAGGACAGGCAGAGCAGGGTTCTCCTGTGGCCATACCCCTCCACAACAGGTATACTGAATTGGATACTGTTGTGGGAGATGCTTTACCTGGGACAAGCTGCGACAGCCGGAACTCTGATACTGAGTCTGGTTCTACAGCGCAAAAGGGTGGGATGAAGAAGAGGAGAGCAGTAGTGATAGGGGACTCAATGGTCAGAGGTACGGACAGGAGGTTCTGTGGTCGGGACAGAGACTCCCGCATGGTTTGTTGCCTCCCAGGTGCCAAGGTCAGGGATGTCTCTGATCGCGTGCACAGCGTTCTAAAGTGGGAAGGTGATCAGCCAGATGTCGTGGTACACACCGGTACAAATGACGTAGGTAGGAAGAGTGAGGAGGTCCTAAAGAGTGAGTACAAAGAGCTTGTAAGGAAGTTAAAAAGCAGGACCCCGAGGGTAGTAATCTCAGGATTGCTACCTGAGCCACATGCCAGTGAGGGCAGGAGTAGGATGCTTGGGCGGATGAACACGTGGCTGAGGAACTGGTGTAGAGGGCAGGGTTTCTGATTCTTGGATCATTGGGACCTCTTCTGGGGCAGGTGGGACCTGTACAAGAGAGACGGGTTACACCTAAACTACCAGGGGACAAATATACTTGCAGGGAGGTTTGCTAGTGTTATTGGGGAGCGTTTAAATTAGATTTGCAGGGGGATGAGAACCAGAGTGCCAGAGCAGATAGTGGAGCAGGGGTAAAAAGACAGGTTAGTTCAAGCAAAATCACAAATGGAAGGGTTGAGTGTGGTGGAAATAACCTTTTGAGGTGTGTCTATTTCAATGCCAGGAGTATTGTGGGGAAGGCAGATGAGCTGAAGGCGTGGATAGACACATGGAAATATGACATTATAGCCATTAGTGAAACTTGGCTACAGGAGGGGCAGGACTGGCAGCTCAATATTTCAGGGTTCCCATGTTTCAGGCGGGATAGAGGCAGAGGGATAAAAGGTGGGGCGGGGGGGGGGGGGGTGGCATTGTTGGTCAGGGAAAATGTTACAGCGGTACTCAGGCAGGATAGATTAGGGAGCTTGTCTACAGAGGCCCTATGGGTGGAGCTGAGAAACAGGAAAGGTATGACCACATTAATGGGCTTGTATTATAGACCACCCAATAGTCAGCAAGAATTGGAGGAGCAAATCAGCAGAGAGATAGCTGACAACTGCAAGAAACACAAAGTTGTGATAGTAGGGGATTTTAATTTTCCACATATAGATTGGGACTCGCATACTGTTAAAGGTTTAGACGGGGTAGAGTTTGTAAAATGTGTTCAGGAGAAATTTCTATATCACTATATAGAGGTGCCAACTAGAGAGGATGCGATATTGGATCTCCGATTGGGAAATGAGTTAGGGCAGGTGATGGATGTGAGTGTGAGGGAACACTTTGGATTCAGTGATCATAATGCCATTAGTTTCAACCTGATCATGGATAAGGATAGATCTGGTCCTCGGGTTGAAGTTCTGAACTGGAAAAAGGCCAAATTTGATGAAATGAGAAGGGATCTGGGAAGTGTGGATTGGCACAGGCTGTTCTCTGGTAAGGATGTAAATGGAAAGTGGGAGGCCTTCAAAGGAGAAATTTTGAGAGTGCAGAGTTTGTATGTTCCTGTCAGGATTAAAGGCAAAGTAAATAGGAATAAGGAACCTTGGTTCTCAAGGGAGATTGTAACACTGATTAAGAGGAAGAGAGAGTTGTATGAAATGTACAGGCAGCAAGGAACAGATCAGATGCTCGAGGAGTATAAAAAGTGCAAGAAGCTACTTAAGAGGGAAATCAGGAGGGCTAAAAGAAGACATGAGGTTGCTTTGGCAGACAGAGTGAAGGAAAATCCAAAGAGCTTCTTTTGGTATGTTAGGAGCAAAAGGATAGTGAGGGATAAAATTGGTCCTCTTGAAGACCAGAGTGGTACACTGTGTATGGAACCAAAAGAGATGGGGGGAGATACTAAATGTTTTTTTTGCGTCCGTATTTACTGAGGAAACGGGCATGGAGTCTACGGAAATAGGGCAAACAGGTAGGGAGGTCATGGAACCTTTACAGATTAAAGGGGAGGAGGTGCTTGCTGTCTTGAGGCAAATCAGAGTGGATAAATCCCCAGGACCGGACAGGGTATTCCCACGGACCTTGAGGGAAGCTAGTGTTGAACTAGTGTAGATGAGTTACAGAGAGAGATTGAATAGGTTGGGACTTTATTCCCTGGAGTGCAGAAGATTGAGGGGAGATTTGATAGAGGTGTATAAGATTTTGATGGGTATAGATAGAGTGAATGCAAGCAGGCTTTTTCCGCTGAGGCTAGGGGAGAAAAAACCAGAGGGCATGGGTTAAGGGTGAAAGGAGAAAAGTTTAAAGGGAATATTAGGGGGGGAGCTTCTTCACGCAGAGAGTGGTGGGAGTGTGGAATGAGCTGCTGGCTAAAGTGGTAGGTCATGTAACATTTAAGAAAAACTTGGACGGGTTCATGGATGAGAGGGGTGTGGAGGGATATGGTCCAAGTGCAGGTCAGTGGGACGAGGCAAAAAATGGTTCGGCACAGACAAGAAGGGCCAAAAGGCCTGTTTCTCAGCTGTAATTTTCTATGGTTTCTATGGTTTCTATAACACTTTGACATGTTTCTGAGAAATGTATTGAGGCACTATAAGAGGGGAATTCTTTGTTCGCCTGTATGTAATGATGATGTCTTTATTGTCTCCTTAGAGACCCGCTGGTGGATGCATGTAATCGACTCCAACAGCTTACAGCAGTGTTTACATTGCCAAATTCCAAACCTGGACCTCTGGTGACCTTGCACTACCCTTCGCCACCCCCCCGCCCCCCCCCCACCCCCGCCCCTCGGCCCATGACAGGGAAGAAGACGGTGAATTATTTATCTCAGCGTGATGCATGCTGAAAACTGAGGATGTTCCCTGCTGATCACTGGCTCGAGTTAATGGAAGACTGTTGCTGCGGCTATTTCAGTGAGCCTTTTAAGCTTTATAAAATAGGTTACAAGAGGAGTGAGATTATCTATTTATTCATTCATGGGATGTGGGTGTCATTGGCTGGGCCAGCATTCATTGTCCATCCCTGAGGGCATATTGAGTAGATTGGGCCTGTACTCGTTGGAGTTTAGAAGGCTGAGGGGAGATCTTATAGAGGCATATAAGATGATGAAGGGGCTAGACAGGGTAGAGGCAGAGAGATTCTTTCCACTTAGAAAGGAAACAAGAACTAGAGGACACAGCCTCAAAATAAGGGGGAGTCAGTTTAGAACAGAGTTGAGGAGGAACTTCTTCTCTCAGAGGGTAGTGAATCTCTGGAATTCTCTGCCCATTGAAGCAGTGGAGGCTATCTCGTTAAATATGTTTAAGACACAGGTAGATAGATTTCTGATCAATAAGGCAATTAAGGGTTATGGGGAGCGGGCAGGTAAGTGGAACTAAACCACTATCAGATCAGCCATGATCTTATTGAATGGCGGGGCAGGCTCGAGGGGCTAGATGGCCTACTCCTGCTCCTATTTCTTATGTACTTATGTACATTTAAGAATCAACCACATTGCTGTAGATCTGGAGTCACATGTAGGCCAGACCAGGTAATGATGGCAGATTTCCTTCCCAGGTAATTTGCTTTTATCCAGTGTTTAACTCACTGCCACTTCTCTTCCAGGAATGCCTACCCTGAAGAAATAATGCTCTTCTCTCTGTCAGGATTTCCATATGTCACTCCCCCCCCCCCATCCACCTTCACTGCTTTCCATTCCTTAGTGTTGGACAAGGTATTTACCAAGACTCACTTCCACAGCCACATTTCCTTCCCCAGTGACTGTCTTCATCTCCGACTGTGGATTTCAACTCAAATTCCACCCTGCAAGTAACCTCCAGGATTACAGGTACCTCCAGGATATACAACATTCTTCGAACTGCGGTTCTCGCTGCATCCTGAAAGCCACACTCAGTGCCATGCTCTGCCACATGAAGACACTCGACATCTCTCTCCAGCAACACCGTCTCACTCTCTCTCAAAGCTGTCCCTGTCCCCAGTTTCATTTCATCCTCCGCGTCATTCGACGTCTTAACAAAAAAACTTTTCCTGTTTCTTGCAGATGTAAAGGAGCGCAACTTCAACAACTTATCAACACCACTGTCCATCCCAGGCCCTCCACCAGTCCCAATCCCTCGAATTCCATCTCTTCTAGCCCCAGCCCTTGCCATGTCTTCACCATACCCTCCGACCTTCCCCTCTCTGAGACTGAGCGTGCTGCTCTCAATAAAGGACTCAGCTTTGTACCCTTACGTCCAGCTTTGACAAACGGTTGTCTGGACTCGAAACGGCAGCTCTTTTTTCTCCTTACAGATGCTGCCAGACCTGCTGAGATTTTCCAGCATTTTCTCTTTTGGTTACTGTTCCACCATTGCCGCCCTCACATATTCAATTTGAAAATTGTGTCTCAAGGCTCCCAACTCAGCTTGGAAACAACCATTTTCTGTCTTCTCTTTCTCTGTCTGCAGCAGTCTTCTTCCGCGATCTTCATTTTGGTTTCACTGTTGGCCAGGTCTGCCCTCAGTAAGGGCTTAACTTATTTTAGTTCTGCAATCATGTTATTCATGTCTTCAATATCCACTCGGAACGCTCTATGACTTTCCCTTCAATCAGAGCCAACTGGCTCAGTACTGCCACTCCCTACTGCAGTTTGGGTAAGGTGTTGTCAGTTCCAAAAAAGATCAATATTTAAGCTCTATGGTTCGTTCTCAGCCTCCTCTTTCCTCTGCAGTAACTCTTTGGCTCACACACTTCATTCCAGCTACATGGTCTGCTGCCATCATGTGATTTGCTTGAGTATTGTCTTTGCCCTATTGTTGCTTTATTGTGTCATTCTATCACTATTTTAAAGCTCTGTATGCTCCACCGTTTGAAGATGAAAATACTTGTCAAAGGCTTTTAACATTTCATCAAAGCTGGCTAAGGATTCATCAATGATTTGTGTTAGGATTACTTACTTCGCGAGTCCACTAAATAAGTTTTTTTAAAAATTAACTTTGACTCCCTATAATTTTGTACTTAATCCTGTTATGCTCCAGTTGTACTGAAACATTTTCTTCTTCATGACATCCAATTTTATATCTGGTTTGATCCTTGTATCAGCCTAAATTGACCTGGTGGGATTGATTGTTTATCTGTGGTTGTCTGTCAGCAAAGGGGGGATACAGTTTGAAATGCTGTTCTATTATTAAAGATGACAATGAAGTAACTCTGTTTTCACTTCAATCCTGTGCTTGTCAGGTTTTGGCATGCTCTCACAGTACTTGCGAAAGGTTTGGGCCTTTTAGAACATTTTAGGATGATTCAAAGTAAATTCCCGGATTCAGTGAGTTTTTAAACTTTTGTTCTTTGACTGAGATGTCGGAGCAGAAGTTAGCAATTCGACCTTCACTAAAACTTGGCCATCATGTGGTATGGCGTCAATTCTGAATCTGAGTTGGCTGCGGTGATTAAAGAGATCGGATTATTCCCCCTGGATCATGCCCAGATTACAAGGTAGATGCAGGGAGGATGCTCCCGATGGTGGGGGTGTCCAGAACCAGGGGTCACAGTCTGAGGATTCGGGGTAGACAATTTAGAACGGAGATGAGAAGACATTTCTTCACCCAAAGAGTGGTGAGCCTATGGCATTCATTAACACAGGAAATAGTTGATGCCAAAACACTGAATGTATTCAAGAGGCGGCTGGATACAGCACTTGGGGCGAATGGGATCAAAGGTTATGGGGAGAAAGCAGATTAGGCTATTGAGTTGGATGATCAGCCATGATTGTGATGAATGGCGGGGCAGGCTCAAAGGGCCAAATGATTAAATGAACATGATTAACAAACAATTGGACCTATTCGCAGGGTGCATTTGTCAATTACTATGCACTATGTTAATGCCAAACCACTATGAGAGCTCACATTGCTTACCACAATGGGTTATGTTAGACTTGTAGATATTTTTGATGGGGTCCTATGAGTGCATATCTGGTTATCATGGTACATTTATTTGTTTATTTATTATTCTCACGAGTAGGCTTACAGCAGTGAAGTTACTGTGAAAACCCCCTAGTCGCCACACTCCAGTGCCTGTTCGGGTACACTGAGGGAGAATTTAGCATGGCCAATGCAACTAACCAACATGTCTTTCGGACTGTGGTAGGAAACCGGAGCACCCGGGGAAACCCACGCAGACACGGGGAGAATGTGCAGACTCCACACAGACAGTGATCCAAGACGGGCATCAAAAGTGGGTCGGAGTTGCCATTTTGAGTCCAAGTGACCCTTCGACAGAACTGAAGAGGGTTAGAAATGTATGAATTATATTGTTGGGAGTTGGGTGGAGAAGATGGTGCAGAATACAGGGAAGGGGATAGGTCACAGCAAAAGACAGATTGCCAAAAGTGCCCTGGACATAAGACAAAGGTTAATGGTGACATTAAGGGCAGAAGAGTGCAAATAGTGGCAAAAGGTAAGATTTCCAGCATCTGCAGTATTTTGCTTCTAGGAGGGAATTTTATGCATTAACTTGGCATCTCTCAGCAATGAGAGAGAAGGAAAACCAGAATCTGATCCCTTAGGAGCCTCAGGCTCATTCATCTCACTCTTGAGAGATCCCAGAGGAATCACCCCAGTCACCCTGCCCTCTACCTTGCATTTTTCAATAGAAATAGATCAGGAGCTCGAAGAAGCAAGGTAGCTGGAAGAAGGGTAGAAACAAAATGATAAGAGTTGCAGTTAGAATGTAGAGAATATTTTATTTTTTGGTGAATCTTGTTCCGGGAAGTAAAAATTGTTTGACATGTAAATTTCAGTGTTCAGAATTAGGGCTCATAGTTTGAGGATAAGGGGTAAACCTTTTAGGACTGAGGTGAGGAGAACTTTCTTCACCCAGAGGGTGGTGAATGTGTGGAATTCACTGCCACAGAATGTAGTTGAGGCCAAAACGTTGTGTGATTTCAAGAAGAAATTAGATATTGCTCTTGGGACTAAAGGGATCAAAGGATATGGGGGGAAGGGGGAATCAGGATATTGAATTTGATGATCAGCCATGATCAAAATGAATGGCGAAGGGCCGAATGGTTTACTCCTGCTTCTAGTTTCCAAGTTTCTATTTCGTGTTGGTACTTGCGATTGAGAGGACTCAAATGGTGTCATGCGTGAGTGTGACTGTTGCATGATGGAGGCAAGTTAATGCAGATCTTTGCATGTTGGTTGGGTTGGCAGAAATACAGTGAGGAGCAAGAGGCAATTTGATTCAGTTCCCCAACCTTTGCTCACCGAAAGCCCCCAGTTGTAGGTCCTTTCTTGGGCAGCAGGGGTGGCCCTCTTGCTCCACCTCTTCCTCTTCCTGTACACCCCGGTCCCCCCTCCCCCCTTCTTCCCCCCTCCCCCCTTCTTCCCCCCACCCCCCTCCGCCTGAATATCTCATCATCTCTTTTAGTTTCAGGATGTTGCAACACTTTGTGCGCGGTAACATATAAAGGATGCTGCAAACGGCAAAGATTTGGACTGGATTCCAAGAAGTTTATCAAGCAGCCTTAACAAAAAACTTCAAAGCACTATTAAAATTCTGACAGTCCCACGGGCCTCATTACATTTCATCTCCCCTTCCGCCTGCCTCTGTGAAATTATATTCCATCACCGCAGGGGATCTGCCTGATTAGCAATCGACCAGCCAGATAAACAGTACTGAGGCATCAATCCCAGTATAGTGGGCTGTTGTTCAAAAAAGCTTCCCGGATAACACACATCAACATGTATGATAAGGTCATTTGCACCACATACTAGCTGGAGAGCACACGACTCACACTACTGAGAGAAAATCAATGACCTTCCAATGCCATGACATGGCTTTCATCATAGAATCATAGAATCTCTGCATTGCAGAAGGAGGCCATTTGACCCATAGAGTCTGTACCAACCACAATCCCACCCAGGCACTATCCCTGTAACCTCACATAATTACCCTACGAATCTCCCTGACACAAAGGAGCAGTTTAGCATGGCCAATCAACCTAAACCGCACATCTTTGGAGTGTGGGAGGAAACCAGAGCATCCGGAGGAAACCCACACAGACATGGGGAGAAAGTGCAAACTCCACACAGAGGGCGGAATTTTCCCGGCACGTCTGCCTGAGGTTCGTACGGTCTCGCCTGAGGCCAAAGGAGAATGCTATTCTCCGAGCCTCGCCTGCCCCTGGAATCGGAGCAGGCTTGCCGGTAAAATCCCGGCCAGACAGTCACCCGAGGCCGGAAATGAATGCGGCTCTCTGGATCTATGAGGCAGCAGTGCTAACCACTGTGCAGCTGCGTTCATTACAATTGCTCTTGACACGTGTAGGGACCCGGCTAGTTCTATAGGAGTGGTTCAAGTGGCGCTCGTTATTCTTGCTGGTTCCATTGAGAACTCAATCAACTGCCAGGGCCACTTAAATAGACGGTCAGTGACCTCTTCCATACTGTAGCGTTCTGCTGCCTGATGAATGTGACACAAGTTATCCAAGGCTGGCCATTTATCTCATTGCTGTTTTGCAGAACATTACACCAGATAAATCAATTGCTGTATTTCCCCACATAAAAAAAAGCGACTAGACTTCACAAGGACTTCTTTTGCTGTGAACTCCTTGGAATGCTCTGTAGTTGTCAAAGGCATCAATAAAGGTAAATTATTTATTTACTGCGTGCGTTGACCAGAACAGCTCTCCACATCACTTAGCATTTTTATAAAACTGGCACATCGAGAGGTAGGCAATTATGTGATGATCCAGTGGAGAATTATTGGACAGGACAAGGTATTGGTTTAAGTTTTTGTCTGGAAGCTGGCACTCCTCACAGTAAGAGTTTTAACAACACCAGGTTAAAGTCCAACAGGTTTATTTGGTAGCAAATACCATTAGTTTTCAGCATAGAGTATGTTCTTCAGTCTTTCGGATCTGAACTTCGACCCACAATCTTCTGACTGAGACAAAATTTCCATAGAATAGAATCCCTACAAAGCAGAAGGAGGTCATTTTGGTCATCGAGTCTGCACTGACAACAATCCCACCCAGCCCCTATCCCCACAGCCCCACATATTTACCCTGATAATTCCCCTGACACTAAGGGGCAATTTGGCATGGCTAATCCACCTAATCTGCACATCTTCAGACTATAGGAGGAAACCGGAGCACCCGGAGGAAACTCACGCAGACACGGAGAGAACATGCAAACTCCACACACACAGAGACCCGAGGCCGGAATTGAACTTGGGTCCCAGGCCTGGTGCTGTGAGGCAGTAGTGCTAATCACTGTGTCACCATGCCGTCCAATTAGCACTGCTGCCTCACAGCACCAGGGAACTGGGTTCGATTCCCGGCTTGGGTCACTGTCTGTGTGGAGTCTGCACGTTCTCCCTGTGTCTGCGTGGGTTTCCTCCGGGTGTTCCGGTTTCCTCCCACAGTTCAAAGATGTGCTGGTTAGGTGCATTGGCCATGCTAAATTCTCCCTCAGTGTACATCAACAGGCACTGGAATATGGCGACTAGGGGATTTTCACAGTAACTTCATTGCAGTGTTAATGTAAGCCTACTTGTGACACTAATAAATAATCTAAAATAAACTAAACTAATCATTGTACCAAAACATATTCAGCTCCCTTTTAAGGTATAGAAAGAAAAGAAAGATGACAGACAATCAATGACTATTATATACTGACCTTGATATGTACTCGATAGAAAAACCTTCCACCTTATTCAATTTGTTTTTCTGAAGCTACAGCCTATTCCCTTGGTACTTAGTTTGCCATATTACAAATTTGAATCTGATAATAAAGAATGGCTTGCAACGTAATCCTTTCATTGTGTTCAACCAAGTCTTACCACACATACAATGTTTCTAAGTTGCAGACGTGCAGAGAAATGAACAGTATTATCCTAATTCCCATCTGGATGGGTATTTATTCTTCATCAATCCTTTTTGATCCTAACTCTCTCTGCAAGTTATTAAGGAAAGCTCAAGATCGCTACAGGACTCAAGCCACGGACACAAATCGTGATGGTTCACGATGGAATGACAAGTATTAATGGGAACAAGGTCACTGTGGGGGTGGCACGGTGGTACAGTGGTTAGCACTGCTGCCTCTCAACATCAAGGACCTGGGTTCGATTCCCACTTGGGTCACTGCTTGTGTGGCATTTGCACGTTCTCCCCGTGTCTGCATGGGTTTCCTCCAGGCGCTCTGGCTTCCTCCCACAGTCCAAAAATGTGCAGGTTGGGTGTATTGGCCATGCTAAATTCTCCCTCAGTGTATCCAAACAGTTGCCAGAGTGTGACAACTAGGGGATTTTCACAATAACTTCATTGCAGTGTGTGGTGAACCATAGTTGGTTACCACTATGAGTGCTGAGCCATGGATGGTCAGCACTATGGGTGTTTGTAGATATGTTACTGTTGTCACTGTTGGGGTTAGGGTTGGGCTGTTCTACCTGTTGATATTGTTCTGTGGTACACTCCAGTTGGCTCCGCCTACCTGGGGAAGTATAAAGGTCACTGCACTGCCTGGTGACCCTTTAGTCTGGGATTGTATTGTATATAGTGTGCTCCATTCTTGTTAGTAATAAAAGACTTTATTTCCCGGGTACAATCTAGCCTCCCGAGTGATTTAATCGCGCATCACAGTGTAAGCCTACTTCTGACGAATAAATAAACTTCACTTTTACTTTACCCAAATTGAGATAATTCCTACAAAACCTCCAGATGGCCAACCTAACCATCTGCAAGCCAGGTGTTATGTATGTTGGGGCACAGCCCATTTAAGGGAACAGATCAGCTGACCTGGGGTATGGGGTGGGTTGGTTGGGAACCGCAGAAACTGATAGCCAAGTTCTGCACACACGAGGACGGCCTCAACCGGGATATTGGGTTCATGTCACACTATTTGTAACCCCCACAGTTGCCTAGACCTGCAGAGTTTCACTGGCTGTCTTGTCTGGAGACAATACACATCTTTTTAGCCTGTCTTGATGCTCTCTCCACTCACATTGTTTTGTTTCTTAAAGACTTGATTAGTTGTAAGTATTCGCATTCCAACCATTATTCATGTAAATTGAGTTTGTGTCTTTATATGCTCTGTTTGTGAACAGAATTCCCACTCACCTGAAGAAGGGGCTTGGAGCTCCGAAAGCTTGTGTGGCTTTCGCTACCAAATAAACCTGTTGGACTTTAACCTGGTGTTGTTAAACTTCTTACTGTGTTTACCCCAGTCCAACGCCGGCATCTCCACAGCAAGATAAAGAGGCAGGCCTCACTGAACTACCATAGTATCGGGATCGAACCTGCATTATTGATGTTCTTCTGCTCCACAGTCTAGGATGTCATTGATCATTCTACATAGAAACTAGAAGCAGGAATAGGCCATTCAGCCCTTCAAGCCTGCTCCACCATTTATTTTGATCATGGCTGATCATCGAATATCCTGATCCCTTCTCCCCTCATATCCCTTGATCCCTTTAGCCCCAAGAGCTATATTTAATTTCTTCTTGAAATCACACAATGTTTTGGCCTCAACTACATTCTGTGGTAGTGAATTCCACACATTCACCACCCTCTGGGGTGATGAATGAACTGATCCTTCTGCTACTGCATGCAATCCCTCTGACTCACTTTATCAAAACCTTTCGTAGGTAGCGTACATTGCAGCAAATCAAGAAGATGAGAGAAATCCAGGAACCGTGGGAGTCAGTTAATGGCAACATCTGTCACTGAATCTAACGGAACCGCATTCACAGAAACCTCTGATTATTGAGAAGCCCCCCATGTGTCTCCCAGTCAATAGACTGAAGGTCCAGACTGTATTGTTCAAATTAACTCCAAAGACTTTGAAGAAGTAGCATTGAAGCCGCGGTAATGGGATGGAGCATCCTGTGGCTTCATCAGGGAAAAAGGGCAAAAGCTTTTAATCATAGAGAGAGAGAGAGTCATAGAGGTTTACAGCATGGAAACAGGCCCTTTGGCCCAACTTGTCCATGCCACCCTTTTTTAAAAAAATCCTAAGCTAGTCCTAATTGCCTGCATTTGGCCCATATCCCTCTGTACCCATCTTACCCATGTAACTGTCTAAATGCTTTTTAAAAGACAAAATTGTACCCGCCTCTACTACTACCTCTGGCAGCTCGTTCCAGACACTCACCACCCTCTGTGTGAAAAGATTGTCCCTCTGGATCCTTTTGTATCTCTCCCCCCTCATCTTAAACCTATGCCTTCTAGTTTTAGATTCCCCTACCTTTGGGAAAATATATTGACTATCTGGCTGATCTATGCCCCTCATTATTTTATAGACCTCTATAAGACCACCCTAAGCCTTCTACGCTCCAGAGAAAAAAGTCCCAGTCTACCTCGCCTCTCCTTAAAACTCAAACCATCAAGTCCCGGTAGCATTCTAGTAAATCTTTTCTGCACTCTTTCTCGTTTAATAATATCCTTTCTATACTAGTGTGACCAGAACTGTACACAGTATTCCAAGTGTGGCCTTACCAATGTGTAGTACAACTTCAACAATATGTCCCAACTCCTGTATTCAATGTCTGACCAATGAAACCAAGCATGCTGAATGCCTTCTTCACCACTCTGTCCACCTGTGACTCCAATTTCAAGGAGCTATGAACATGTACCCCTAGATCTCTTTGTTCGGTAACTCTCCCCAACGCCCGACCATTAACTGAGTAAGTCCTGCCCTGGTTCAATCTGTCAACATGCATCACCTCATTTATCTAAATTAAACTCCATCTGCCATTCGTCAGCCCACTGGCCCAATTGATCAAGATCCCGTTGCAATTGGAGATAACTTTCTTCACTGTCTACTATGCCACCAATCTTGGTGTCATCTGCAAACTTACTAACCATGCCCCCTATATTCTCATCCAAATCATGAATATAAATGACAAATAACAGTGGGCCCAGCACTGATCCCTGAGGCACACCACTAGTCACAGGCCTCCAGTTTGAAAAACAACTCTCTACAACCACCGTCTGGCTTCTTTCATCAAGCAAATTTTGTATCCAAATCAAAATTGTGTTACAACTTTACTAAATTAGGGGATATACCTGGGGCAGCAGTGCTATTTGGTAAATTACTGCGTTTTAGAAACAGAAACTAGAAGCAGGAGTAGGCCATTCAGCCCTTCAAGCCTGCACCACCTGATAGAAGTCTACCAGATTATGAAAGGCATGGACAGAGTGGATAGTCAGAAGCTTTTTCCCAGGGTGGAAGAGTCAGTTATGAGGGGGCACAGGTTTAAGGTGCGAGGACAAGGTTTAAAGGAGATGTACGAGGCAGATTTTTTACACAGAGAGTTGTGGGTGCCTGGAACGCGTTGCTGGGGGAGACAGTGGAAGCGGATACTGTAGTGACTTTTAAGGGGTGTCTTGACAAATACATGAATAGGATGGGAATAGAGGGATATGGTCTATGAAGGGTAGGGGGTTTTAGCTAAGTCGGGCAGCATGGTCGGTGCAGGCTTGGAGGGGTGAAGGGCCTGTTCCTGTGCTGTAATTTTCTTTGTTCTTTGTTCTAATGGGTGAAAGTTATTGCTAATTGTCTTATTATACGTTAACTGTATTCTTAAATAAATTTTGTTTGATAAAAGCTCCCTAGTGGGTCATTTGAATTATACCTGGAGTGAAACATCTCATGCTTATCCTAGCCAAAGTCAAGATGCAAAACGTATGGTCTCAGCTGACTTTATAAAACACCTTGGAGTTTCTGACCTGAATTATAACATTACACAATCGAGGGTTGGGTTCCTGGTAATTTAGCAGGTTAAGGGATCATAGAGTCATGGCATTTTACAGCACAGAAAAAAGGTTCTTTGGCCCATTATGTCAGCACTAGCCATTAAGCACCTATCTATTCTCATCCCATTTTCCAGCACTTGGTCCGTAGACTTGTCTGCTCCGCCATTTCAAGTACTCATCATGATTTTATTGAAGATTCCAGAGTTTTCAGGGAACAGATAGGGCAGAATTTTACAGCCTCCCTCGATCCAAAACCGGTAAATCCCACCCAAGGTGAATGGACCTTCCCATTGGGGTGGCACAGTGGTTAGCACTGCTGCCTCACACGCCAGGGACCCAGGTTCGATTTCTGGCTTGGGTCACTGTCTGTGTGGAGTTTGCATGTTCTCCCCGTGTCTGCGTGGGTTTCCTCCGGGTGATCCGGTTTCCTCCCACAGTCCGAAAGACGTGCTGGTTAGGTTCATTGGCCATGCTAAATTCTCCCTTAGTGTACCCGAACAGGCGCCAGAGTGTGGCGACTAGGGGATTTTCACAGTAACTTTATTGCAGTGTTAATGTAAGCCTACTTGTGACTAATAAATAAACTTTAACTTTATTGTCCGCCCCGCACCTGCTCCGATTCCCATCATGGGCAGGGCGGTAGAATTCTAGCTATAGAGTTTATTGGGGGAACAAATTGAAAGTTGGGTAGGCGAGAAATAGCTGCATGGTCTAAAGGTTCGAGTGAGGTCCTTCACAAATGAAGTTCAGAAACACTTTGACTACATATAAAGGGTGATAGAAGTTTGGAACTCTCTTCTGCAAGAGACAGTTGATGCTGGATCAGCTGCCAGTTTCAACAGTGAGATTGATAGATTTTGTGAACTAAAGGTAATAAAAATGGGACAAAAATGGATATTGGGAGTTTGGTCACAAATGAGCCATCCTAATGGTCAATGGAACAGGTTCAAGGGCCAAAATGGCTTCTCACACGTACTTAGGATCCTTTCAAAATAGAATCATAGAATCTCTACAGTGCAGAAGGAGGCAATTCAGCCCATTGGGTCTGTACCGATCACAATCCCACCCAGGCCCGATCCCCATACATTTACCCTAGCTAGTCCCCCTGACACTAAAGGGCAATTTAGCACGGCCAATCCACCTAACCCGCGCATCTTTGGACTGTGGGAGGAAACCGGAGCACCCGGAGGAAACCCACGCAGGCACAGGGAGAACATGCAGATTCCACACAGACAGTGACCCAAGCCGGGAATTGAACCCAGTCCCTGGTGCTGAGACAGCAGTGCTAACCACCGTGCCACCGTGCCGTCCCATGCTGATAATGACAGGTGGGATTGATAAATTGGATTAAAAAAGTAAAATAATCATTTGTTTTATAATTTAAAGCACACAAAAACAGGGGAGATAGGCTAAATTACCAGAGAGGCCTCAGGTAAACCATTGCGCGTAATTCTTCACTTTACAGGGAGGATGTCAAGATCTCAGAGAAAGTGCAGAGGAGGTTGACCAGAATGAGATCGGGGTAAGACATCCTTCAGTTGCACGGTCAGAGCAGGGAAGATTAAGGAGAGGTTTAACAGAGGTGAGATGATTTGATTTGATTTGATTTATTATTGTCACATGTATTGGGATGCAGTGAAAGGTGTTGTTTCTTGTGCATTATGCAGACAAGTCACACCGTTCATAGAGAAGGAAAGGAGAGGATGCAGAAGTTTTGAATGAAGATTTTCGAATAGGGAGCAAATCGGAAGAAACTTCTACGAGCAGACATATCAGTAAACAACAGACACAAATTGATGTCAAATGGCAAATGAATCAGAGGGGGGCTGAGATTTATTTTATGCAGAAATTTGGGATGGTTTCGAATGCATGGTCTGAAGTGATGGTTGAATCAGATTCGATCCTCTCTTTCAAAAAGGAATTGAGTATATACGGCACTTGAAAAGGAAAAATGTCTGGACTATGAGGAAAGAATGGAACTAATTGGATAACCCTTTCAAAGCCGCATCACTCTCTCATCTCTTTCTGGTTGATATAGACACAAAGCAATGGCTATAATTCTACATTCAGGGCAGATAATTGCATCGGGCATCGTGGAGTCTATCACAGGGATGCCTCCTTCATATTTGTGACTTGGGCATTGAGTTCTTATGTGTTCCTAGCTCTGTTTTGGTTGACCACAGTCGCAAACTGGAGAGATTTTAATCTTCCAATAGTGCATCAGCTTGGGTCACAGTCTGTGTGGAGTTTGCACATTCTCCCCATGACTGTGTGGGTTTCCTCCGGGTGCTCCGGTTTCCTCCCACAATCCAAAGATGTGCGGGTTAGGTGCAATGTCCATGCTAGATTGCCCCTTAATGTCCGGGGATGTGTAGGTTCGAGGGATTAGAGGGATAAATATGCGGGGTTATGGGGATAAGGGATTGTTGTTGGTGCAGGCTTGATGGTCGAATGGCCTCCTTCTGCACTGTAGGGTTTCTATGATTTCTTCTATGAGATATATACATTTGCCAGGGTACGTGCAGATGTGGTAGAGGATTGCCTGTGAGTTTTGTGATTGATCAGGGAGGCGATGGCCTGGTGGTATTATCACCGGATTATTCATCCAGAAACTCAGCTAATGTTCTGGGGACCCAGGTCCGAATCCCACCATGACAGATAGTGAAATTTGAATTCAATTAAAAAATCTGGAATTTAGAAACTATTGATGACCAAGAAGCCATTGGAAAAACCCATCTGGTTCACTAATGTCCTTTAGGGAAGAAAATCTGCCATCCTTACCTGGTCTGGCCTACATGTGACTCCAGGGCCACAGCAATGTGGTTGACTCTCAACTGCCCTCTGAGGGATGGGCAATAAATGCTGGCCAGCGACGCCCGTGTCCCACAAATAATTTTATTTAAAAGTCAGGAATCATCTTCAAGATCTTACTCAAGATGTTTGCATGTGACCTAGTGGGCAGAATACAGATTAAGTATGTGGGTGCAAATGAGAGATGGACCAAATGGCCTCCTTTCATGGTATCTGATTCTATGAAGATCCAGAAACCAGGATACATTCAGTGCTCCTAATAGGAAAATTGTACTCATTAAGACAGCCCAGATTCTCTATGTTGTCTTCCAGTGTTCCATGATGGGAATATGGGATCATTGAATTTAACTTACTGTTCCCCGAATTTGGACTGAGCTGGTTTGGACTAGTGCAGAAGATCAAGGGTGGAAAGGTTAGAGTGAGAATGGGAGGCAAAGTTCACAGTAAAATAGAAAATAGGAGGAGGAGGGGGCCATTCGGCCCTTCAGGACTGCTATGCCCGCCACTCATTATGATCATGGCTGATCGTCGAACTCAATAGCCTGAGCCCACCTTCTCTCCATATCCTTGATCCTTCACCTCAAGTGCTTTATCTAACTGCTTCTTGAAGACATACAATGTTTTGTCCTCAACTAATTTCTGTGGTCGCGAATACCACAGGCTGACTGGCCTGTGGATGAAGAAATTAATAATCGGGTCAAAATCCTGGAACGAAAAGAGAAAACACTGGAAAATCTCAGCAGGTCTGGCAGCATCTGTAAGGAGAGGGAAGAGCTGACGTTTCAAGTCCAGGTGACCCTCTGACAAAGGGTCGTCTGGACTCGAAACATCAGCTCTTCCCTCTCCTTACAGATGCTGCCAGACCTGCTGAGATTTTCCAGTGTTTTCTCTTTTGGTTTCAGATTCCAGCATCCGCAGTAATTTAACCAAAATCCTGGAACTCTCTTCCTTACAGTACCTGTCCCAAATGGATTGCAATGGCGCAAGAAGGCAGCTCACAACCACCTCTCGAGGGCAATTAGGTATGGGCAGCAACACCCACAACTCCTGAAAGAATAAACAAATAAAAAGATAGTGGGTGCTTCAGGAAGAGCAGCTGGAACTGTTTTTTTAAATTAATTTGTGGGACATGGGCGTCGCTGGGTGGCCAGCATTTATTGCCCATCCCAGTTGTCTGTGGGCAGTTAAGAGTCAACCACATTGCTGTGGATCTGGAGTCACATGTAGGCCAGACCAGGTAAGGACGGCAGATTTCCTTCCCTAAAGGACATTAGTGAACGAGACGGGTTATTCCGACAACCGACAATGGTTCCATGGTCATCAGAAGATTCTTAATTCCACATATTCCTGTAACCGGTGATGCAGGATTGAAGGTGTAATAGCGGAAAGAAGAATGGTCATTGTGGTAACATAGGCCCTTTAAGGGGCGATCATTCACAGTCACATGGCCCGCCTGTGGCCTTTTGCATGGAAGCACACTAATCTCGGCCAATGGGGAGAAAGCGCATGGAGCCCGGACAGCGGGAGACCCTGAGTGTGAGCCTGGGAGTCAAAGAGTGAAGATCTGTATTGTAGTTTCTGTGCATGTATATCATGCAATCAGAGAATCATTGCAGTACAGAAGGAGGCCATTCGGCCCATCGAGCCTGCACCGACAACCATCCCACCCAGGCTCTATCCCCGTAACATCATGTATTTAACCTGCTAATCCCCTTGTCACTAAGGGTCAATTTAGCATGGCCAATCCACTTAATCTGCACACCTTTGGACTATGGGAGGAAACCGGAGCACCCGGAGGAAACCCCCGCAGACACGGGGAGAATGTGCAAACTCCCCGTAGACAGTGACCCGAGGCCAGAATTGAACCTGGGTCCCTGGCACTATGAGGCAGCAGTGCTAACCACTGTGCCACCCTGGTTTTACTTTGCGTCTGTTAAATAAATCACCTTCGATATTCAAGCAGCCTCCTCATTGATACCTCGTGCTGTTGCAGCCATGAAGGAGATTGTGTCATAATTGGGCTGTTGATGAAAGAAATGGGGAAAACCTGTTGAGATGCTGTGGAGGCAACTGGGATATGTGGTGATGAAAACTAGCCCAGCAGACCACCTTAGCCGTGGTTAGCACTGCTGCTTCACAGCGCCAGGAATCCAAGTTCAATTCCCGGCTTGGGTCACTGTGTGGAGTCTGCACGTTCTCCCCGTGTCTGCGTGGGTTTCCTCCGGGTGCTCAAGTTTCCTTCCACAGTCCAAAGATCATAGAATCATAGAAACCCTACAGTGCAGGAAGAGGCCATTCGGCCCATCGAGTCTGCACCGACCACAATCCCACCCAGGCCCTACCCCCATATCCCTACATATTTACCCACTAATCCCGCTAACCTACGCATCTCAGGACACTATGTGCAGATGTGCAGATTAGGTTGATTGGTCATGCTAAATTGACCCTTAGTGTCAGGGGGAATAGCAGGGTAAATACCTGGGGCTACGGGGATAGGGCCTGGGCGGGATTGTGGTTGATACAGCCTCGATGGGCCGAATGGCCTCCTTCTGTACTGTAGGAATCAGACTTGCGTATGTCATTTTAAAGGATGTATTTTCCTGAAGCATCTGAAGCATTTGAACGGAGGAAGAAACAGAACCAGCATTTGCCCGAGGAACAACAAGAAATTTCCTTGTGATGTTTAACAGATCTGTTATTCTCTGGGAAACTAGCGCAGTTCTGCTGATATATAGAGTGTGATCTCTGATCCTCTGTAACTCGTTCAATTGAAATCACTGATCGGCATAATCACAATCTAATCCCTTCATTATTTCATGATCAATATCACGCCTAAATTCTCTACAACACAGAGACCCTGTTCTTTAAGCATTACAATATAATATGCGAGTGTTGGCAAATTCTTATTATGCCCAGCTTGTTAACCTGATGCCAGTTGCTCTCTGCGATGTGCCAGAGTGCTGACGAGACAGTGCCCACATGAATTCGATAGTGACAGGGTAGCAAAATGCAGCATCACGGAGTGACAGAGCTACAAATTACACCCCTGCTTGTTCATCTTTGAAAGAACTTTACTGAAATTTGTGACTCGGCTCCAGGCAAAATCTCACATCACGCCACCAAAGTGAAGCAAAAGCAGAAACAGCCGGAATTGCAAGTGTCCGAAAAAACAAAGCTAAAGGCTGGAATTTTACCACCTCACCCGCCCCAGAATCGGGGCGGGCAAGGCTCGCAGAGAGGCATTCTCCGTTGGCCACGGGTGGGATCTTATGAGCCTTGGGCGGGTGAGGCGGTAGAATTCCGGCAAAAGGGTTGTTTGGGATCTGGCTGTTCACCTGAAGGGTAGCAGCCAGGCTGGAGAAGAACTTTCTGGAACTTTATAGAAACATAGAAAACTACAGCACAAAACAGGCCCTTCGGCCCCACAAGTTGTGCCGAACATATCCCTACCTTTTAGGCCTACCTATAACCCTCCATCCTATTAAGTCCCATGTACTCATCCAGGAGTCTCTTAAAAGACCCTATTGAGTTTGCCTCCACCACCACTGACGGCAGCCGATTCCACTCGCCCACCACCCTTTGTGTGAAATTATTTACGATATTGGTCATCTGATGAAATGGTTCCTCTTTGCCAGTTTTGCCAACTGTGCAGTTTTTACCCTGTGATAATCTCATCTCACAATCTGTGTACAGAAGTGCATTTAAGGGGAAATGTTGCCTTTTCTCAGCCATGGTAAAGCCCCGATTTCAATACCCCTCGTATTCTGAAACCAAGAACAGAGGATGTTCAAAAGATGCGCGGGTTAGGTTGATTGGCCATGCTAAAAATTGCCCTTAGTGTCCTGAGATGCGTAGGTTAGAGGGATTAGTGGGTAAATATGTAGGGATATGGGGGTAGGGCCTGGGTGGGATTGTGGTCGGTGCAGACTCGATGGGCCGAATGGCCTCTTCCTGTACTGTAGGGATTCTATGATTTCTATGATTTCTATGATGCTGAGAAAACTCAGCACGTCCGTCAGCATCCGTAGGGGGAGAAAACCGAGGTTATGAGTGGGATTTTCTCCCACTCTGTGGTGTGTTTTGTGGCATTGAGATCTTTTGATTTTAATTTATTATTGTCACATGTATTGGGATACAGTGAAAAGAATTATTTCTTGCACACTTTACAGACAAAACATACCGTTCATAAAGTCCTCAGGGGAGAAGGAAAGGAGAGGGTGCAGAACGTAGTGTTACAGTCATAGCCCTAGGGTGTGGAGAAAGATCAACTTAATATAAGGTAGTTCCATTCAAATGTCTGCTGGCAAGTTCTTGAGTCGGTTGGTACGTGACTTCAGACCTTTGTATCTTTTTCCTGAAGGATAAAGGTGGAAGAGAGAATGCCTGGGATGCGTAGGGTCCTTGATTATGCTGGCTGCTTTTCCGAGGCAACAGGAAGTGTAGTGTCTTTTTCCTGAAGGAAGGAGGAGGAAGAGAGTATGGGGTGAATTTTCCTGTCCCACCCACCACGGGAATTGGAGTGGGCGGGGCTGGACCACGCAAAGGTCCATTGGCCTCGGGTGGGATTTTCAGGTTTTGGGGCGAGCGGGGTCAGAAAATCCCACCATATGTCCGGGGTGCATGGGGTCCTTGATTATGCTGACTGCTTTGCTGAGGCAGCGGGAAGTGTGGACAGAGTCAATGGATGGGAGGCTGGTTTGCGTGATGGAGTGGGCTTCATTCACAACCCTTTGTAGTCTCGCCACTGTCAATGGGTTTTCCCATTGAATACACCTCTCACCACCAGTGGGGCTTAAGGTCCCACCAGCGTGAAGGATAGCAAGATTTGGATGAATGTTTCAAGCCTGTTTCACTCTTCTAAGGAGAGGGATAAATGTATTCAATAGTAAACTGTAGCTGTGAGAGATTGCAACAAGATGTAGCAACCTTGAGAACAACAACCAGGTGTGGGAGAGGAAGGGAGGGTTTTGCATTAGGCTAATCAATGTATGGGATATTTAAATAAGTGGGTTAAAATGGAAGAGAAAGAACACAGTCTAAATTTATTCAATTCAATTCTGATATTGGTTCAAACAAATATTATTAAGTTACTGAGTCTTATGATTCCTAACTTCGGGCAGTTATTAGCTGACTGTTCTGCATCAATGTTGGAAAATTACTTCAACAGAGTATCTGATTATTTATTTCAATGCAATATCTGGGATCATGCTGTGCACAATTGGCTGCTGTGTAGGCATACTTTGCAACAGTGAATACAAAAAGCCTGGGGCAGCACGGTAGCACAGTGGTTAGCACTGCTGCTTCATAGCGTCAGGGACCCGGGTTCAATTCCCGGCTTGGGTCACTGTCTGTGTGGAGTCTGCACGTTCTCCCTATGTCTGCGTGGGTTTGCTCCGGTTTCCTCCAGTCTGAAAGGCGTGCTGGTTAGGTGGATTGACCCAAACAGCCTCCGGAGTGCGGCGACTTGGGGATTTTCACAGTAAATTCATTGCAGTGTTAATGTCAGCCTTACTTGTGACTAATAAATAAACTTACTTATTCTGAAGTGACTTAGCTCAATGATGCTGAACGATTGGGCCTGTGCTTCTGCGGAGTGTAAATTACAATGGGAATACTGCTCACCTCTTGCTTCCTTAAGCTAGAACACAGCTTAAGAATACTCGGCTGCCATTCCGACTCAGGCTGGGTGATGAAAGGGCAGCACAGTGCGTTCAAATTACATAGAATCCCTACAGTGTAGAGGGAGCTCATTTGGCCCATCGAGCCTGCACTGACAACAATCCCACCCAGGCCTATCCCCATAATCCCACCTATTTACACTGCTCGTCCCCCTGACACTAATGGGTGATCAACCTAACCCGCACATCTTTGGAGTGTGGGCTCTGGAGGCTATCAGTCAAAAGCAGCAGTGTTGGGGGAAGTGCCCCCTTTTTACCGCACCAGCTACCATAAAGCAGGTATGTTAAAAGGTCGCCAGCCATTCTGAGAATCCCAGGGAGAGGTTTGTGTGTAAAGTAAGTCCAGGGGATGTGCATGATGGACTGGGGGTGGGATAGGGTCATTCGGTAGGGGTGGGCTCGTCAGTTTTGGGGGGGAGGATGGGGGAAGGGTGGATTTAGGGGCGATAGGATCGTTCAGTGGGGATCAGGTGGTCAGAGTGGGGGGTGGATGGGGGGAAGGGTGAATTTAGGTGCAATAAGATCGAGTCGGCAGGGGTCGGGTGATTAGTTGGGGCAGCCTGATTGTTCAGAGGAGTCAGTCAATAGTAGGACGGGCCTGGGGGGAGTGGCAGTCAGGTTGAAGTCGGGAGTGAGAGGGTCGTCGGGAGATGGGGAAGGTAGTTGGGGATTGGGGAGGGTAGTCAGGGGTGTATCTGGAGAAGTGAGGCTTTAGTCAGCTGGTGGGGGTTAGTCAGGAGGATGGGGGTGGGTTTGGCAAGGGGGATAGTTGGAGGTTGATGGTAGTTGGGGGTCAGGAGGTAGTTGGTGGGGGGGCTGGGGGATAGTCGCGGGACTCCAGTCAGGGTTCAGGGCTCAGATCATACCAGGATTTGAAGTGGTTTTAATTCTGCCAACATTTCTTGGGTCACTATTCTGCTAAAACAATCAGAATCATCCAACGTCTCCAAGTTAAATGATTGTTTTGGACAGATCTAAGTGCAGGGCAATTGACCATAGGAAACGTGAACTTCCTGGGCAATCCCTGTGCTGTCCTTGAGTGGGGACTTCCTGTGGGAAGGTGCTACTGCAAAACTTCTGGGGTATCTCTGAGTATGCCCATCTGGGTGTCAGACATTCTGGGCCATTCAGTGTCGATATCTCTCAGTAACCCAGTACTGGTGCGACTAAATGAACAGAATGTGTAACGAGCTGGTTTTCAGATAGAAAACTGAGAGTAGAGCTAAAGGATTGCCAATCAGAGTGGTTGAAGGTGAAAAACAGTACACACCGGCGGCACGGTGGCACAGTGGTTAGCATTGTTGCCTCACAGCGCCAGGGATCCGGGTTCGTTTCCCAGCTTGGGTGACTGCCTGTGTGGAGTCTGCATGTTCTCTCTGTGCCTGCATGGGTTTCCTCTGGGTGCCCCGGTTTCCTCCCTCAGTCCGAAAGACGTGCTGGTTAGGTGCATTGGCCAGGCTAAATTCTCCCTCAGTGTATCCGAACAGGTGCTGGAGTGGGGCGACTAGGGGTTTTTCACAGTAACTTCATTGCAGTGTTAATATAAGCCTTACTTGTGACAGTAATAATTAAACAAACAAATGCAAGGTTTAGCGCTGGGCCAATCTGTGTTACCACAATTTATATCAAAGATTGAGGCAAAAACATAATTCCTAAATTTGCAGATGGCACCACATTGGGAAAGCCAATGCTGAGGAGAACTGCAACAATTTGCAGCAAGACATTAATAAACGTGTAGAATGAGCATATCATTGACAGATTAATTTCAATACACATACGTGTGAGGAAGTACCTTTTGGTAAGAAAAATCAGGTAACTTATTATGTGGAAAGTAAGAATCTAAGGGAGCAAAGGAATTTGGAAGTATGAACACAAAAATCACAAAAGGAGCTGTTTAAAAGGTCTTCAAAAAGCAAACCAAACACTAGACTTAACTGTGAGAGGGATAGAATTGTTCTAAACATGTTTGGAACCTTGGTTAGATCACACATAGTGTGTACAGTTCTAATCTCCACATTATGAAAATGATAAAGAGGCATTTTTACCATGGCTAATCCATCTAACCTGCTCATCTTTGGACACCAAGGGACAATTTAGCATAGTCAATCCACCTAAGCTGCACATCTTTGGACAATGGGAGGAAACCAGAGCACCCGGAGGAAACTCACGCAGCCATAGGGAGAACGTGTGAACTCCGCACAGAGAGTCACCCGAGGCTGGAATTGAACCTGGGTCCCTAGCGCTGTGAGGCAGCTGTGCTAACCACTGTGACACCGTGCCGTCCTTAAACATCTTTAGCCAGAAAATGGTGAAATTGTGAAACAGGCTATCACAGGGAATGGTTCAAGTATCTTGTAAATTGAGTTTGTGTCTTTATATGCCCTGTTTGTGAACACAAGTCCTCACTCACCTGAAGAAGGAGCTTGAGGCTCTGAAAGCTGGTGTTGCCAAATAAACCTGTTGGACTTTAACCTGGTGTTGTGAGACTTCTTCAAGTAAATTGTACAGAGGTATTTAAGGGGCAGCTGGATGAGCATATGTGGGAAAAGGGAAGAGAGAATATTGCTGATCGTATCAGATTTAAAAAATGGATAGAGGCTGGAATGGTGCAGAAATGCTGGTATAGACTGGTTGGACCAAATGGCCTGCTTCTCTGCTCTATTCTACGTACTCAGGTTGATATCATTGAATTATTTAGAGCTCGTTATTATTGAATTACTAATTACTGATATGCTTAAACTAACAATGTTAATACTACTAAATCAATCAACGGTAATATTCCTAAAGTGGTTATTGCTGATATGACTAAATTATCCGGTGCAAAATGGTAACATTATTCAACCCTGATATTAACAAATGAGTCCGTTCTGATTTAAATTATTCCATGCTGTTATTCCTAAATCACACAGTGTGGAATCAGTTCTTCAATATTATTAAATTTCACAGTCATACTAATCTAAAATTTCTCCAAGCTGAATCGGTAACACTCGCAGCATTGACAATTTGAAATTACTCAGTGAAGACATTCCTACATTGCTCAGTGAAGTTATTCCTAAATTACTGCGAAGTCATTCTTACGTTGCTTGGTGATTTATTCCTACATTATCTAGTGATGCTATTCCTAACATACTCAGTGATACTATCCCTGAATTACTCATCAGTGTACTTCAACATTACTCTGTGGTGCTATTCCTAAATTACTCTGAAATAGTATCCCTACACTATTCAATGATGTTATTCCTGAATTATTCTGTGATGTTATTCCCAAATTACTCTGTGGTGCTATTCTGACATTATTCAATGATGCTATTCCTAAATTACTCTGCAATGTTATTCCTACACCACTCAATGATGCTATTTCTACATTACTCTGTGATATTATTCCTAAATTACTCTGTGATATTATTCCTAAATTACTCTGTGATATTATTCCTACACCACTCAATGATGCTATTCCTAAATTATTCTTAGATGTTAGAACATAGAACATAGAAAAACTACAGCATAAAACAGGCCCTTCGGCCCCACAAGTTGTGCCGAACATATCCCTACCTTCTAGGCCTACCTATAACCTTCCATCCTATTAAGTCCCATGTACTCATCCAGGAGGCTCTTAAAAGACCCTATTGAGTTTGCCTCCACCACCACTGACGGCAGCCGATTCCACTCGCCCACCACCCTCTGTGTGAAAAACTTCCCCCTAACATTTCCCCTGTACCTACCCTCCAGCACCTTAAACCTGTGTCCTCTCGTAGCAGCCATTTCCACCCTGGGAAAAAGCCTTTGACAGTCCACCCTATCTATGCCTCTCAACATCTTATATACCTCTATTAGGTCTCCTCTCATCCTACGTCTCTCCAAGGAGAAAAGACCGAGCTCCCTCAGCCTATCCTCATAAGGCATGCCACTCAATCCAGGCAACATCCTTGTAAATCGCCTCTGCACCCTTTCAATCTTTTCCACATCCTTCCTGTAATGAGGTGACCAGAACTGAGCACAGTACTCCAAGTGGGTTCTGATGAGGATCTTATACAGCTGCATTCCTACATCACTCAATGATGCTGTTCCTAAATAACTGTGTGAATTCTGGCCTCCCATTACTGTCTGTGTGGAGTTTGCACATTCTCCCTGTGTCTGCATGGGTTTCCTCCAGGTGCTCCGGTTTCCTTCCACAGATGTGCGGGTTAGGTTCCTAAATAACTGTGCGAAGTGGTGTAGGGCACCACTCATTGATGCTATTCTTAAATTACTGTGTGATATGATTTCAGAATGTTAATGTGCTGAATCTCCTGCAATTTCACTGTTGATATTGTCGGAGTGAGATTGGAAATTCTGACTGGTGGATAATATATGCGTGTCCTGGAATCATCAAACGGGTTTCTGACTAGGGGCGGCTTTGAAGCTGTGAGTTCTTTATTCACAAATGGTGTCATTTTAACATTGAAGATCTGAGTATTGAATATTTTTGCTCTCACCCAGAAAGGGCAGAAAGTTCATTACATCCAGGAAACAGGTGAAAGAAGATTGCATCATTGAATGTAAAAATGAAGAAAATCCCCGAGTGTGCCTGCTCTGCACTTCGCAGCAAGTTGATTATAATCATGAAAAGATAATCATAGAATCATCAAATCCCTACAATACAGAAGGAGGCCAATCGGCCCATCGAATCTGTATCGACAACAATCCCACCCAGGCCCTATCCCCGTAACCCCACACATTTACCCTACTAGTAGTAGGTAGTAGGTACCCTACTACCCTTATTTGTGAAAGGATATATTGGCCTTGGAGGGAGTGCAGAGAAGGTTCACCAGGTTGATACCGGAGATGAGGGGTGTAGCTTATGAGGAGAGATTAAACAGATTGGGTCTGTACTCGTTGGAGTTTAGAAGGATGAGGGGTGATCTTATAGAGACATATAAGGATAATGAAGGGGCTGGATAGGGTAGAGGTGGAGAGGTTCTTTCCACTTAGAAGGGAAACCAGAACTAGAGGGCACAGCCTCAAAATAAGGGGGGGCCGGTTCAGAACAGAGTTGAGGGGGAACTTCTTCTCTCAGAGGGTAGTGAATCTCTGGAATTCTCTGCCTATTGAAGTGGTGGAGGCTTCCTCGTTGAATATGTTTAAATCACGGGTAGATCGTTTTCTGATCGATAAGGGAATTAGGGGTTATGGGGAGGAGGCGGGTAAGTGGAACTGATTCGCTTCAGGTCAGCCATGATCTTGTTGAATGGCGGGGCAGGCTCGAAGGGCCAGATGGCCTACTCCTGCTCCTATTTCTTATGTTCTTATGTTCTTAGTTCCCCTGACACTAGGGTCAATTTAGCATGGCCAATCAACTTAACCCGCACACCTTTGGACTGTGGGAGGAAACCGGAGCACCCGGAGGAAACCCACGCAGACACGGGAGAATGTGCAAACTCCACCCAGACAGTGACGGGAGGCCAGAATTCAACCCGGGTCCCTGGCGCTGTGAGGCAGCAGAGCTAACCACTGTGCCACCGTGCTGCATGTTGCCGAATTCACTTAGAGGGTGGCGGGAATCTGGAATGCACTGCCTGGGAAGATATTAAAAAATATTTGGATGAGCACTTGAAATATCATAACATTGAAGGATATGCAGGAAAATGGGATTAGCATGACTTGAGTGGTAGTTCCTGTCAGTGCAGATTTGATGGGCCAAAGGGTCTTTCCTGTGCTGTATGCCTCTATGACTCATTGACTGTATCTTATTGAGGTGCTTAAGATGATTCAAGAATTCAAAGGACCGGTGGAAGAGTAACTACTTCACTTCGTGGTAAGTCTAGAAGGAGAGGGGCAATTATGGCTATGTCATTCAAGGATGGCAGCTCGGTGGCACAGTGGTTAGCACTACTGCCTCACAGCACAAGGGGCTGGGGTTCAATTCCCGGTTTGGGTCACTGTCTGTGTGGAGTTTGCACATTCTCCCCATGTCTGCGTGGGTTTCCTCCGGGTGCTCCAGTTTCCTCCTACAATCCAAAGATGTGCAGGTTAGGCTGATTGGCCATAATAAGGACTGAATGGCCTCCTCATGTATCTATGTGGACATATATAGAGCAAGATGCCGATATCCCTTACCCACTATCCAAAGTGCAATGAAAAATTACTTTCTTTTCCTCACACATAATTAAGTGGATGTCCGTGTATAATTTAATAAATATAATGCATTTGTTTGACAGCGAATGTTACCTCAGAAAGAATTCCTACTTCCTCGTCCTGGTGCTGTCAGATCTTTTCCATTACTGGGCAGGAATTTTAAGTTTATTTATTAGTGTCACAAGTAGGCTTACATCAACACTGCAATGAAGTTACTGTGAAAATCCCCTAGTTGCCACACTCCGGTGCCTGTTCGGGTACACTGAGGGAGAATTTAGCACGGCCAATGCACCTAACCAGCACGTCTTTCAGAATGTGGGAGGAAACCGGAGCACCCGGAGGAAACCCATGTAGACACGAGGAGAATGTGCAGACTCCGCACAGACAGTGACCAAGCCAGGAATTAAACCCAAGTCCCTGGCGCTGTGAGGCAGCAGTGCTAACCACTGTGCTACCGTGCCGCCCAGTCTACTGTGAATCCCAGGTCTAGAAGGCGATTGAAGTAACTGTCATCACCAGAGTGCAGAGTTTCCATTTCCGTCTCTGTGAAAGACAAGCAGGAGAGGCTTGGTAATGGGCCAAAGTGTCAATATAATCAGCAAGTGCATTAAAACGTGAGGACACATGTATCACTTTCTGATTAAACAGCACTAAGCAAACATCCGCTGAATGAGAAGCATGTTGAGCCCAATCGCTGAACATTTTAGAATCAATACATACACCGATTTTAAACTGGATCGATTTCAAACAAGAAACTGTTGAAGTATTGAAACTGTCACCTTGGTGCAATGACTTATAGAAATCATAGAAACCCGACAGTACAGAAAGAGGCCATTCGGCCCATCGCGTCTGCACCGACCACAATCCCACCCAGGCCCTACCCCCATATCCCTACATATTTTACCCACTAATCCCTCTAACCTACGCATCTCAAGACACTAAGGGGCAATTTTAGCATGGCCAATCAACCTAACCTGCACATCTTTGGACTGTGGGAGGAAACCGGAGCACCCGGAGGAAACCCACGCAGACACGAGGAGAATGTGCAAACTCCACACAGACAGTGACCCGAGCCGGGGATCAAACCCAGGTCCCTGGAGCTGTGAAGCAGCAGTGCTAACCACTGTGCTACCGTGCCGCCCTCAGATGCAGATTGTATCAGCACTTCCAGGTCCGACTGGGGAGGTGATGGCCTGGTGGTATTATTGTGAATCCGGAAACTCAGAGCTGATGTTCTGGGGACCCGGGTTCGAATCCCGCCACGGCAGATGGTGAAATTTGAATTCAATAAAAAAAACAATCTGTAATTAAGAATCTACTGATGACCATGAAACCATTGTTGGAAAAACCCATCTGGTTCACTAATGTCCTTTAGGGAAGGAAATCTGCCGTCCTTAGCTGGTCTGGCCTACGTGTGACTCCAGAGCCACAGCAATGTGGTTGACTCTCAACTACCCTCTGGAATGGCCTATCAAGCCACTCAGTTCTGAGGGCAACTAGAGATGGGTAATAAATGCCAGCTAGCCAGTGACGTCCATGCCTCACGAACGAATAAAAAAAAGACTGGTGAAGAAGCCTAACTCGATCCAACAGATATGGAACTGGGTGCCACTGCTTCTCAACTTGAGGAAGCTCGCAGATGTCCTGTTGGGGGACAGTGAGATGTACGCTGTGGTTCACCCCTCTCAACTGGGCTTAACCCTGTAATAAAAAAGCCATTACATCAGAATGATACAGCACTGAAGGAGGCGATTTGGCCCATCGTGGCTGTGCCAGCTCTTTGAATGAGCCATGAAATTAGTCTCACAGCCAATGATCCATCTGTCCATCGCGGCGTACAGTCCATTTCACTAATTGTGAAACATCTTTATTGATTCTGTAAACAACTGTACATATTCACAATGACACGGGCTGCTTGGGAATCCCGTGAACTAGGGCCTGTCTCAGATGGTCAGTCCTTCCACAGATCTTCCTGTGTGATCTTGGAATGGCAGACCACGCCATTCTACCGCTTCCAGTAACAATGTCCAGGAGGGCGATGGATATGAAGCCCACCTCCTATAGTTTGTTAGCTTTTATTAACAGGGGGTTGGAGTTTAAGAGCCGTGGGGTTATGCTGCAACTGTACAGGACCTTGGTGAGACCACATTTGGAATATTGTGTGCAGTTCTGGTCACCTCACTATAAGAAGGATGTGGAAGCGCTGGAAAGAGTGCAGAGGAGATTTACCAGGATGCTGCCTGGTTTGGAGGGTAGGTCATATGAGGAAAGGTTGAGGGAGCTAGGGCTGTTCTCTCTGGAGCGGAGGAGGCTGAGGGGAGACTTAATAGAGGTGTATAAAATGATGAAGGGGATAGATAGAGTGAACGTTCAAAGACTATTTCCTCGGGTGGATGGAGCTATTACAAGGGGGCATAACTATAGGGTTCGTGGTGGGAGATACAGGACGTATATCAGAGGTAGGTTCTTTACGCAGAGAGTGGTTGGGGTGTGGAATGGACTGCCTGCAGTGATAGTGGAGTCAGACACTTTAGAAACATTTAAGCGGTTATTGGATAGGCACATGGAGCACACCAGGATGATAGGGAGTGGGATAGCTTGATCTTGGTTTCAGATAAAGCTCGGCACAACATCGTGGGCCGAAGGGCCTGTTCTGTGCTGTACTGTTCTATGTTCTATGTTCTATGTTATTGTCCACAGCCTCCAGAGTTTCTCACGGCAGTGTCCTGGAGATTCCTCCTCCGTTCCGAGAGATCGTTGATCAATTCTGGAGGGTGGAAAAGAAAGGGAAAGGCTTGCATTTAAATGACGTCTTTCACATCCACCAAACATCGCAGCATGCTTTTCGGTCAATGAAATACTATTGTAATGTAGGAAACGCAGCAGCCAATTTGCGCACAGCAAGATCCCACAATCAGCGATGAGATAATGAGCAGATAATCTGATTGTCTGCGATGTCGATTGAAGGATAAGTATCGACCAGGACACGGGGCATAACTCCCCTGTTTCTCTTCACGGTAGTTCTGTGGGGTCTTTTATATCCACTCAAGCAGGCAGATCTGGCTTTGGTTTAACTTCTTCTCTGAAAGGAGGCACCCCCGACCATGTAGCACTCCCTCAGTACCGCACTCGGGTGTCAGCCTAGATTTTGTGCTCAAACCCTGGAGTGGGTATTGAACCAAGAACCTTCTGAGCTAAAGGCCTACAATTGCAGTGGGTTCCGATGATGCCACCTACTGGGTCAAACTGGCACATTTGCAGCAGGATTTCTCCCTATCTTCCAGCATTTCCTTCTGAAAATAGCGGGTTTGAATATAATTCTCCAGGAAAAGTGGAAGGACCCCAGTGTCCGAATTACAATATCTAAAATATATCTGACTGTTTCATACAATCCCTACAGTGCAGAAAGAGGCCATTCGGCCCATCAAGCCTGCATCGACAACAATCCCACCCAGGCCCTATCTCCATAACCCCACATATTTACCCCACAAATCTCCCTGACAGTAGGGTTAATTTAGCATGGCCAATTCACCTAACCTGCACACCTTTGGACTGTGGGAGGAAACTGGAACACCCGGAGGAAAGCCGTGCAGACATGGGGAGAATGTGCAGACTGCACACAGATAGTGACCCAAGCCGGGGATCAAACCCGGGTCCCTGGCACTATGCGGCAGCAGTGTTAACCACTGTGCCACCATGCCGCCCTGGCTTCAATTGAAATGACCAGATTCATGAGTCCTCTGAAATGTTAATACTCTTCACTGATATAAATGGACTATTGCTTTATTTCCAGTGTTTTATTCCAAGATACAACTTGCATTTATCCCTTTAGCAGAGTTAAACATTGTAAAGCACTTTATCTGAACATTAACTGCAGAACTCACCAAGGCTCCTTTGGCAGCACCTTCCAAACCCATGACTGCTACCTTCTAGAAGGACAAAAGCAACAGATACCTGGGAACACCACCACCTGGAGGTTCCCCTCCAATCACTCACCATCCCAACTTGAAAATATATTGCCATTCCTTCACTGTCACTGGGTCAAAATCCTGGAACTTCCTCCCCAACAGCACTGTGGGCCGAATGGCCTACTCCTATTTTCTATGTTGAACGTCTGTTGCACGACCTCTACGGCAAGTATATTCTTCCTTCGTTAAGGGGAGCAAAACTATACACAATACTCCAGGTGGGGTCTCACCAAGGCTCTGTGCAACTGCTTGGAACTATAATCCCTGTTCCTTCATTGTCGCTGGGTCAAAATCCTGGAACTCTCTCCCTAACAGCACTGTGGGTGTACCTACAGCTCAGGGACCACAGTGGTTGAAGAAGGCAGCTGATCACCACCATCTCAAGGGCAATTGGCGATGGGCAATAAATGCTGGTCCAGTCAATGGCACTCACATCTCGTGAATGAATAGAACATAGAACAGTACAGCACAGAACAGGCCCTTCGGCCCACGATGTTGTGCCGAGCTTTATCTGAAACCAAGATCAAGCTATCCCACTCCCTATCATCCTGGTGTGATGCCAAATTCTCCTTCCGTGTGCCCGATATATATAATAATGCCAAATTCTCCCTCAGTGTGCCCGAACAGGTGCCGGGAGTGTGGCGACGAGGGAATTTTTACAGTAACTTCATTGCAGTGTTAATGTAAGCCTACTTGTGACTAATAAATAAACATTACTTTACTTTAATTGCACACCCCCCCCCCCCCCCCCCCCCCCCGCCCCTCCACCCCACTCCTCCAGGATTGGCCATTTTGTCTTTCGGATTCTCGGGGGACATCATCAAACTGATCTCTGCGAGGGGGATGTGTGGGATCCATTGAGAGATTAGCATCGCGCTCAATCCCACACTGCTCTGAGGGAACTTCAGACAATTGAAACTTCAAAGCTGACAAAAAAAATCTGCACCTGACCTGTCAAGTGAAGAAATCTACCCCTAGCAACCGGTTTCTATTTTTTATTTCAAACACAAACTCAGTCCTGATACATGATTCCATTGCTTTCTTTTCATTATTGCTTATTTGCTGATCAAATCCACAGTATGAAATATTAATGAAATTCCTATTGACAGAGATACAGTGACAGCTCCTCAATACATTTGGTGAAATCTAATAGAGAGCTCTGTTAAGAGGCTGATTATATGCAGAAGCACACAGGACAAAAAACAACAGGGCATCTGCGCGATGAGCACCAACCTCACCGGGTCTGTAACTAAGTTGATGCCCTGGGATTTCCCAAGTCCTAATTCTCATTACTTAGTCACGGCAGACACTAGACTGGGGGCTCGCTAAAGTGGCAGGGTGCAGAGATTGCAAACGGCAGCGTCCCTTAAAAGAGCTCCTGGGAAGATTAAAAGGAAAGTGGCCACTTAAAGGTAAGCAACGGTAAATAGGGACTGAAAGAAGTAAATCCTTCAATAAGGCTTGTTTAATCTCGACCTTTCTGAAGACTGCCTTGGGAGCGACTGGAAAAACCACTGACTTCACAAAATAAATCGGGAGGACTGAAAAGTGAATATGTAAGTGATGTAGTATCATAGAATCCCTACAGTACAGAAGGAGGCCATTCAGCCTGTCGAGCCCGTACTGACAACAATCCCACCCCATCCCCGTACCCCCACATATTTACCCTGCTAATCCCCTCAAAGCTAGGGTCAATTTCGCATGGCCAATCCACCTAACCCGCACATCTTTGGACTGTGGGAGGAAACCAGAGCACCCGGAGGAAACCCACGCAGACACGGGGAGAATGTGCAGTCTCCACACAAACAGTGACCCAAGGCGAGAATTGAACCTGGCGCTGTGAGGCAGTAGTGCTAACCACTGTGCCACCGTGCCACCCCAAATATCACAGAATAGAATCAGAGAATTATAGAATAGCAACAGCAAAGAATGAGGCCATTTGGCCCACTGTGTCTCCCTGTAAGAACATCTCAATTAGTTCTGTTCCTTTGGCATTTCCCGATAGGCCGAGAAATTTATTCTTCAGATGATTATCCATTTTTCTTTTGAAAACCAGGATCCAGCTGCCTCCACCACACCCTCAGGCTGTGCATTCACCTTCCAAGAGGGGGACAGAAGGTCTGTGATCCACTGTGATCCACTGGGGCAGCTGATAAATAGACAGGAAGGCTTGGGGCCTTCACTCATCTTCCAGGAGTGGAGACAGCCTGTCTTGTGTGGGACACTTCCACTGGGGCAGCTGATAAATAGAGACCGAGGCTCGGGGCCTTCACTCACCTTCCGGGAGCGGAGACAGCCAAATCTGTGAGAGACACATCTACTGGGCGGCACGGTGGCACAGTGGTTAGCACTGCTGCTTCACAGCTCCGGGGACCTGGGTTCGAATCCCGGCTCGGGTCACTGTCTGTGTGGAGTTTGCACATTCTCCTCGTGTCTGCGTGGGTTTCCTCCGGGTGCTCCACTTTCCTCCCACAGTCCAAAGGTGTGCGGGCTAGGTTGATTGGCCATTCTAAAATTGCCCCTTCGTGTCCCGGGATGTATAGGTTAGAGGGATTAGTGAGTAAATATGTAGGGATATGGGGCCTGGGTGGGATTGTGGTTGGTGCAGACTCGATGGGCCGAATGGCCTCTTTCTGCACAGTATGATTCTATGATTCTATGATACTGGGGCAGCGGGCAAAGTTTGAAAAAAAGAATTCAGGGGTGACATCACAGGAAAATGGTAACTCCATGGCTCGAGGGGCTAGATGACATACACCTGCTCTTATTTCTTATGTTCTTATATGATTGGTGAGAGGCCATATGGGACACAATAGGGAAATAAAATTAAATCAAGTCAAGGTGAACTCAAATAATAAAGTAAACAAAGATAAAGTTAGAGAGAGGGGTCGGAGAGAAAAGAGAGCGCAAGACTGAGAGTGGAGCCGGGAGAATAAGAGAGTGCGAGAAAGAATGAGATTGAGAGCAAAGCCAGGAGGATAAAAGTGTGTGAGAAAGAATGAGATAGAGTGCTAACTTGGGGTTTGTAGCACCTGAGGTGACATCAGGATTCAAAAGTGACATGGGGCAAGTGGAAATACCTGATTAGGTGAGTTACTGTTGAGTAAGTATAGACCACTTTAACTGCTTATAGTTTGTAAGGTCATTGTTTTGTGGTTTACAAATTGTAAGGGCTATATTCTCCAGCATTAAGGACCAGGGAAGAATGGCCCTAAAGTAATTAATATTATTTAATTTGAAGTGTCTTCCAAAAGGTTTAAATAAAGTGGTAAGTCATGGCAGGAGAGCTCAAAGCTGTGGTGTGCTCCTCCTGCTCTATGTGGGAAAAGAGAATGTTTCCAGTGCACGGGGCCAGCATGTATGCAGGAAGTGTCTTCTGCATCAGCTCCTAGAAGCCAGGGTTTCAGAGCTGGAGTGCTGGCTGCAGGCATCATGGAATATCCGCGAGGCAGAGACGTGGTCACCAATAAGAGACACTATAACTACCACCCCTTGACATTCCATGGTGTGGCCATCACCGAATCCCCCAATGTCAACATCCTTGGGGTTACCATTGACCAGAAGCTCAACTGGACTCGCCACATAAACACAGTGGCTGCAGGAGCAGGTCAGTGGCTAGGAATACTGTGGCGTGTAACTCACCTCCTGACTCCCCAAAGCCTATCCACCATCTATAAGGCACAAATCAGGAGTGTGATGGAATACTCCCCACTTGCCTGGATGGGTGCAGCTCCAACAACACTCAAGAAGCTCGACACCATCCAGGACAAAGCAGCCCACTTGAGAGCTAGGCAAGCAGTGCAGGAATCTCCTGTGGCTATTGCCTTGCAAAAACAGATAAACCATTTTGGATTATTTTGAGGGGAATGACCTCTCAGGGGAAAACACCAACAGCCAAATTGGTTGCACCATGATTGGTTCTGCTGCAGAGGGGAGGAGTAAAAAGCGTGGGAATGCAATAGTTATAGGGGATTCGATTGTAAGGGAATAGATAGGCATTTCTGTGGCCACAAGCAAGTCTCCAGGATGGCATGTTGCCTCCCTAATGCAAGGGTCAAGGATGTCTCAGTGCGGCTGCAGGAAATTCTGAAGGGAGAGGGTGAACAGTTATTAGTCTGGTACATATTGGTACCAATGACATAGGTAAAAAGAAAGGGCTGAGGTCGTAGAATAAAGGGAGTTAGGAAGTAAGTTGAAAAGTAGGACTTCAAAGGTAGTGATCTCACAATGCCACGTGCTAGTCAGAGCAGTAATAGCAGGGACACATAGGATGAATACAGGGCAGAGGAGATGGTGCGATAGGGAGGGTTTCAGATTCTTGGGACATTGGCACAAGTTTTGGGGGAGGTGGGACCTGTACAAACTGATCAGGGTTAGCTTAGATGGGTGTTTTGGTTGGCACAGACCAGTTTGGGCTGAAGGGCCTGTCTCCATGCTGTAGGTTCTATGATTCGATGATTCTATGATCGCGCATCCCCAAGGGGTCTCGCATAACTAGATTGCCAATTATTCCTTTCTCATTACACAATACCCAGTCTCGGATAGCGTGCTCTCTCCACCTATAAGACCATAAGACATAGGAGCAGAATTAGGCGATTCAATCATGGCTGATTTTTTTCTCATCCCCATTCTCCTGCCTTTTCCCCATAACCCTTGATCCCCTTATTAATCAAGAACCTATCTATCTCTGTCTTAAAGACACTCAATGACCTGGCCTCCACAGGCTTCTGCGGCAAAGAGTTCCACAGATTCACCACTCTCTGGCTGAAGAAATTCCTCCGCATCTCTGTTTTAAAGGATCGCCCCTTTAGCCTGAGGTTGTGCCTGGGTAGAACCGGGACTGATGTCCCAGGGGAGTATTTGCTAGAATGGTTGGGGAGGGTTTAGTCTAAAATGGCAGGGGGGTGGGAACCTTTGCAAGACGTCAGAGGGGAATCAAAGATAAAAGCCAAAGACAGAAAGGGAATAAGAAAAGTGATTGTCAGAGAAACCAAGGGCCAGATTCAAACAGGGCCTCACTGAGAAATAATGGGAACAGTTTAAAGTTTATTTATTAGTCACAAGTAAGGCTTACATTAACACTGCAATGAAGTTACTGTGAAATGAAGAACAAGCAATGTTAAAAAGACGAGCCATAAGACATAGTCCGTTAACGCATGAAGCATTCACAATAAAGTGGATGAATTAATTGTACAATTAGATGTAAATGGGTATGATATAGTTGGGATTACGGAGACATGGCTGCAAGGTAACCAGGGATGGGTACTGAACATCCAGGGGTATTCAGTATTTAGGAAGGACAGAGAGAAATGATGAGGCACTGGGTTTGCATAACTGGTTAAAGAGGAAATTAACACAATCGTGAGGATGGATATTAGCTCCAACGATGTGAAATCTGTATGGGTAAAGCTGAGAAACACTAAAGGGCAATAAATGTGAGTAGGAGTTGTATATAGACCCCCAAACTGTGGTGGTGATGTTGGGAATTGCAGCAAACAGGAAAATAGAGATGCATGCGATAAAGGAACATCTTTAATTCTTGTTGACTTTAATCAGCATTCAGATTGGGCAAATCAAATTAGTCACAATACTGTAGAGGACGAATTCCTGGAGTGTGTACGGGATGGTTCCTGGACCAATGTGCTGAGGAACCAGCTAGAGAACAGGCCATCTTAGACTGGCTATTGTGAAATGAGAAAGGAATAATTGACAATCTAGTTGTGCGAGACCCCTTGGGGATGAGCGATCATAATATTATATAATTCTTCATCAAGATTGAGGGTGACATAGTTGATTCTGAGACTAGAACTCTGAACTTAAATAAAGGAAACTACGATGGTATGAACTGTGAGTTGTCTGGGATGGGAAACTAAAATAATGATGGATTACAAGCCTGAATTACTTACAGACATGCTAAACTTTTAAATAAGTAATGGTTTTTAAAAAGGGCCATATATACCAAAGATAGCCAAGGATGTAAATTCTGCGAAAGTAATTCAGTAACTGTCTGAAAAGTTCCTGTGTGGATTATACTCAGTCCTGAGAGAGGACAATGGAATGTTACACCCCTTTTTTTCAAACAGAGACATCTCAAAGGAAGAAGCAGTGCAGAAGTGAACTGTCATGTCCTGTGGACATGATGTGGAGATGCCGGCGTTGGGGTAAACACAGTAAGAAGTTTAACAACACCAGGTTAAAGTCCAACAGGTTTATTATGTGGAGACAATGGAACCTGATTACCATCTCAGCCGAAACTACTACCATCCTGTAAATTATTCTCAGACCTGTTCGGGGTTTTCCCCTTCCAGGAATAACAGGGAACTGGGATATTTAAAAGAAACGCAGGCCTGATCAGTGTGCACCAGTGCTGGAATGTGTGACACAGAAACAAGGAAAGACAGCAGAGTCAACCTTGCAAAGTCTCTGGCAGGTAAAGTGTCGTGCCTCGCTCTCTGGTTCCTGAAAGCAAGTCAAACCAATAAAGCTAAAGGGAATCAGACTGCTTTCCTGCTACCCTCCAGAATCCACTGTCTCCAAACCAATCACTCAAATGCTGAAGGCAACTCTGTTGGATCCACACAGCACAATGGCCACAATATTGAACCATCCCATTTTTAAACTTTTTGGACACATTTCTCATCTGTGTGTATGTATGTGCATGTATTGTTATTATTTTTATCCCGTCCATGGCGTCATTATGACGCAGAACAATGCCAACCGTAACAGAAGTTCCCCGTCTGGTCATTATCATATTGCTGTTTGTGGGATCCTGCTGTGAGCAAATCAACTACCAAATTTTCTGGATTTCTTTTATTCATTCGTGGGATGTGGGCATCGCTGGGTGGCCAGCAGTTGTTACCCATCCCTAGTTGCCCTTGAACTGAGTGGCTTGCTCAGCCATTTCAGAGGTGAGAGTTAACATTGCTGTGGCTCTGGAGTGACTCTTTAGGGTGGCACGATGGCTAGCACTGCTGCCTCACAGCACCAGAGACCCGGGTTCAATTCCCAGTTTGGGTCACTGACTGTGTGGAGTTTGCACATTCTCCCCGTATCTGCGTGGGTTTCCTCCGGGTACTCTGGTTTCCTCCCACAGTCCAAAGGTGTGCAGATTAGGTGGATTGCCCAAGTTAGTCTTAGTGTCAGGGGGACTAGCGAGGTTAAATGCACGAGGTTATGGAGATAGGGCCTGGGTGGGATTGTAGTCAGTGCAGATGCAATGGGCCAAATGGCCTCCTTTGACACTATAACGTTCTATGAATCTATGGAGTCAAATGTAGACCAGACCGGGTAAGGACGGCAGATTTCCTTCCCTAAAGGACTTTAGTGAACCAGATGGGTTTTCCCAACAATCGACAATGGTTTCATGGTCATCAGTAGATTCTTAATTCCAGATATTTTTTACTGAATTCTAATTCCAACATCTGCCGTTGCGGGATTTGAACCCAGGCCCCAGAACATTAGCTGAGTTTCTGGATTAAGGGTCTAGCAATAATACCACTAGACCATCACCTCATTACAAAAGTGACTGCATTTGATTGGCTGAATAACACTCTGAGCTTTTGAAAGGTGCTTTATAAATAGATTTTCTTTTGTTGGCAACCCTAAAAACATCAAATTTATAACCTCCTTTCTAATGAGAACAGTTTGCATATCGCTCCCCCAGCACCCCCATAATTCAATCCCTCCAGCCCAGCCAACATTCAGGTTGCTGTATCGTTTCAACAGTAGCAATCTCCCTTTCTACTTCAAATCTATCAGCATCCTTCAGATGGCCGCATGTCTTCTTTAAGAAAACTCGACAGTTCAAAGGAAAAGAAATCACCACTGGCTCATCAAACAGATGGAACCGCATCAGTAATCTGAAAGAAAAAACACACTGCCAACTTGAGGACTAAGACCTCAGGGTAACATTTTACTTTTGTTGTTTTCCTCTGCGTTAAGTCGCATTATTCTTGGCATGTCAGAGTTGGCATAGTGATATGAGTCACATTCATTGCTGTGGGGCGGGATTTAATAACTCCAGATGTATAGATTAATTCCACTGTGTGTGTTTGTCAACTGTTCTTCCAATCTGCTGCCCCGCTTAAAACGCAAACAGATATCTTGCCTTTCTCACACTGTTGTGTGTGGGAGTTTCGCTGCCATATTTCTACCACTGTGCAACCAAGGCCTCACTTTAAAAGTACCTTCTTCGCTGTGATGGGCTCTGGGGAGTTGTGAAAGCTGATACAAGGGGCTAGCATGCAGGTACAGCCAGTAATTAGGAAAGGTAATGGAACATTAGAATAGAGGGTGGTGGGTGCCTGGAATTGAGGGTGGTGGATGCCCGGAACCCGCTGCTGGGGAGGTAGTAGAAGCAGATACGATAGTGAGCTTTAAGGGGCGTCTGAACAAATAGATGAATAGGATGGGAATAGAGGGATATGGTCCCCGGAAGGGTAGGGGGTTTTAGTTCAGTCGGACAGCATGGTCGGTGCAGGCTTGGAGGGCCGAAGGGCCTGTTCCTGTGCTGTAATTTTCTTTGTTCTTTGTTACCATTATAAAGCAAGTGGAATTGAACACCAAAGTAGGGAGATGATGCTTCAGTTGTGCAGGGCATTGGTAAGACCACATTCACTGATTCAGAGGCATTTACAGCACAGAAGGAGGCCATTTGGCCCATCGTGTTCATGCAGGTCAACTAAAATCTGACTGCACTAATCCAAATTTCCAGCGCTTGGCCCATAGCCCTGGAGGTTATGAACATAGAACAGTACAGCACAGAACAGGCCCTTCGGCCCACGATGTTGTGCCGAGCTTTATCTGAAACCAAGATCAAGCTATCCCACTCCCTATCATCCTGGTGTGCTCCATGTGCCTATCCAATAACCGCTTAAATGTTCCTAAAGTGTCTGACTCCACTATCACTGCAGGCAGTCCATTCCACACCCCAACCACTCTCTGCGTAAAGAACCTACCTCTGATATCCTTCCTGTATCTCCCACCACGAACCCTATAGTTATGCCCCCTTGTAATAGCTCCATCCACCCGAGGAAATAGTCTTTGAACGTTCACTCTATCTATCCCCTTCATCATTTTATAAACCTCTATTAAGTCTCCCCTCAGCCTCCTCCGCTCCAGAGAGAACAGCCCTAGCTCCCTCAACCTTTCCTCATAAGACCTACCCTCCAAACCAGACAGCATCCTGGTAAATCTCCTCTGCACTCTTTCCAGCACTTCCACATCCTTCTTATAGTGAGGTGACCAGAACTGCACACAATATTCCAAATGTGGTCTCACCAAGGTCCTGTACAGTTGCAGCATAAGCCCACGGCTCTTAAACTCCAACCCCCTGTTAATAAAAGCTAACACACTATAGGCCTTCTTCACAGCTCTATCCACTTGAGTGGCAACCTTCAGAGATCTGTGGATGTGAACCCCAAGATCTCTCTGTTCCTCCACAGTCTTCAGAACCCTACCTTTGACCCTGTAATCCACATTTAAATTAGTCCTACCAAAATGAATCACCTCACATTTATCAGGGTTAAACTCCATTTGCCATTTTTCAGCCCAGCTTTGCATCCTATCTATGTCTCTTTGCAGCCTGCAACAGCCCTCCACCTCATCCACTATTCCACCAATCTTGGTGTCATCAGCAAATTTACTGATCCACCTTTCAGCCCGCTCCTCTAAGTCATTAATAAAAATCACAAAGAGCAGAGGACCAAGCACTGATCCCTGCGGCACTCCGCTAGCAACCTGCCTCCAATCCGAATATTTTCCATCCACCACCACCCTCTGTCTTCGATGAGACAGCCAGTTACCTATCCAATCGGCCAACTTTCCCTCTATCCCACACCTCCTCACTTTCATCATAAGCCGACCATGGGGGACCTTATCAAACGCCTTACTAAAATCCATGTATATGAAATCAACTGCCCTACCTTCATCAACACACTTAGTTACCTCCTCAAAAAATTCAATCAAATTTGTGAGGCACGACTTGCCCTTCACGAATCCGTGCTGACTATCCCGGATTAATCCGCATCTTTCTAAATGGTCGTAAATCCCATCCCGAAGGACCTTTTCCATCAATTTACCAACCACCGAAGTAAGACTAACCGGTCTATAATTACCAGGGTAATTTCTATTCCCTTTCTTAAACAGAGGAACAACATTCGCCATTCCCCAGTCCTCTGGCACCATCCCCGTGGACAGCGAGGACCCAAAGATCAAAGCCAAAGGCTCTGCAATCTCATCCCTTGCCTCCCACAGAATCCGAGGATACATTTCATCAGGCCCAGGGGACTTATCGACCTTCAGTTTATTCAAACCTGCCAGGACATCCTCCCTCCGAACATCTATTTCCTCCAGCCTATTAGCCTGTAACACCTTCTCTTCCTCAAAAACATGGCCCCTCTCCTTGGTGAACACTGAAGAAAAGTATTCATTCATCACCTCGCCTATCTCTACTGACTCCATACACAAGTTCCCACTACTGTCCTTGACCGGCCCTAACCTCACCCTGGTCATTCTTTTATTCCTGACATAAGAGTAAAAAGCCTTGGGGCTTTCCTTGATCCGACCTGCCAAGGACTTCTCGTGTCCCCTCCTAGCTCTCCTAAGCCCCTTTTTCAGCTCATTCCTTGCTAAGGGCGAGGATCTGGCAGATGGAATATAACGTTAGCAAATGTGAGGTTATCCACTTTGGAAGAAATAATAGTAAATTGGAATATTATTTAAATGGAGAAAAATTACATCGTGCGACTGTGCAGAGGGACCTGGGGGTCCTTGTGCACGAATCGCAAAAACTCAGTCTGCAGGTGCAGCAGGTGATCAAGAAGGCGAATGGAATGTTGGCCTTTATCGCGAGGGGGATAGAATATAAAAGCAGGGAGGTCTTGCTGCAACTGTACAAGGCACTGGTGAGGCCGCAACTGGAGTACTGTGTGCAGTCTTGGTCCCCTTATTTGCGAAAGGATATATTGGCCTTGGAGGGAATGCAGAGAAGGTTCACCAGGTTGATACCGGAGATGAGAGGTGTAGCTTATGAGGAGAGATTAAACAGATTGGGTCTGTACTCGTTGGAGTTTAGAAGGATGAGGGGTGATCTTATAGAGACATATAGGATAATGAAGGGGCTGGATAGGGTAGAGGTGGAGAGATTCTTTCCACTTAGAAGAGAAACCAGAACTAGAGGGCACAGCCTCAAAATAAGGGGGGGCCGGTTCAGAACAGAGTTGAGGGGGAACTTCTTCTCTCAGAGGGTAGTGAATCTCTGGAATTCTCTGCCCATTGAAGTGGTGGAGACTTCCTCGTTGAATATGTTTAAATCACGGGTAGATAGTTTTCTGATCGATAAGGGAATTAGGGGATATGGGGAGCAGGCGGGTAAGTGGAACTGATTCGCTTCAGATCAGCCATGATCTTGTTGAATGGCGGGGCAGGCTTGAAGGGCCAGATGGCCTACTCCTGCTCCTATTTCTTATGTTCTTATGTTCTTATGTTCTAACTTGTAACCCTCAATCGAGCCATCTGAACCTTGTTTCCTCATCCCTACATAAGCTTCCCTCTTCGTTTTCACAAGACAGCGCAAGTGAATATCTAAATACTTCTGAAATATTCCAAGAGTTTCAACACAACCACCCTTTCAGGGAGTGAGTTCCTGACTCACCCCCCTTCAGTGTGGAGGGACCAGCACAGTTTGTTGGTGATCTGGTCACCTAGAAACCTGAAGCTCTCGACCCACTCTCTCATTTCCTTCTCTATGAACGGTATATTTTAGCTGTATAGCACGCAAGAAACAATACTTTTCACTGTGTGTTAATACATGTGACAATAATAAATCAAATCAAATCAAAATTTCCACTTCATCCCTATTGATGTAGACAGGGGCATATCCTCCACTACACCTCCTGAAGTCGATGACTATCTCTTTCGTTTTGTTGACATTGAGGGACACCAGTTCACCTTTTACTTTCAATCTATGCCCCCCTGGTAATTAACCCCTCCTACTAATGGAAAAAGCGCCTTCCTATCCAATCATCTGCTCATTATCATGTTGTTGTTTGTTGGAACTTGCTGGGTGCAAATTGGCTTCTACATTTCCAACAGTGGCGGCACGGTGGCACAGTGGTTAGCATTGCTGCCTCACAGTGCCAGGGACCCGGGTTCGATTCCCCGCTTGGGTCACTGTCTGTGTGGAGTTTGCACGTTCTCCCCGTGTCTGAATGGGTTTCCTCCCACAGTCTGAAAGACGTGCTGGTTAGGTGTTTTGGCCATGCTAAATTCTCCCTCAGTGTACCCGAACAGGCGGCGGGATGTGGCGACTAGGGAATTTTCACAGTAACTTCATTGCAGTGTGAATGTAAGCCTACTTATAACTCTAATAAATGAATAAACTTTAAACTTTAATTGGCTGCAAATGCTTTGCGATATCCAGTGGTCATGAAAGATGGCATATAAACTTTCTTCTTTCTTCTTTTACCTTTATCTACAAGAAAACAAATTATTATCCTTCAACAATTTAAAGTTCATTTATTAGTGTCACAAATAGAATTACATTTTTTTATTCATTCGTGGGACATGGGCGTCACTGGCTGGCCAGCATTTATTGCCCATCTCTTGTTCAGAGGGCAGTTGAGAGTTGTGACTCTGGAGGGACTCCAGGCCGGAATGTGGAGCAGATTAGTGGGATAAGAGTATGGGGTTACGGGTATGGGGCAGGGGTGGACCTGGATAAGATGTCCTCTCAGTTGAGTCGATGCAGATTTGATGGGCTGGATGACTTCCTTCTGCACTGTAGGGATTCGACAAAAAATAGTCACATGGCTTGTGGATATTCCTCTTCACAATACATGATCCATTCTATCATGCTTTCCAGAATGTAATTTGCATAGCTCTGTTTTTTCTGGCACTTATTTGCTTACTTGAAGCAGCCTTGGTAGTACAAGTTATTTCTTATATATGTACTGTGATTTTCCTCTGTTTGCATTTTAATATTCTCATTGCTTTTATCTCAGCATTAATGCTGTTATTGTACAGTTAAGATTCACTTGGCGTTGCTGTCAGGTCATCAGGCATCTGGGGAAGACTCATTGTCTCATTCTCAGCCAATAAATGATGCAGTGCAGAGAGAGGGGTAGAGGAAGGACATGAAGTAAAGTAGAATTACTGGGCTAGGCTCTGGAGTGCAATGGAGTAGATTGGAATCAAAATCCAGTAGGGGGAAGGAGCTGGAGAACTGAGAGCAGGAATAGAGTACAGTTGGGAGAATGGGAATTGAGTATGGCAGAGGGTCATAGAGTTTTACAGCAAAGAAAGAATCCTTTGGCCCATCGTGTTTCATTGAATCATAGAATCCCTCCAGTGTAGAAGGAGATCATTCGGCTCATCGAGCCTGCACTGACCACAATCCCACCCAACCCCTATTCCCGTAACCCCACACATTCACCCTGCTAATCCCCTGACATGAGGGTCAATTTAATGTGACCAATCAACCTAAGCCGCACATCTTTAGACTGTTGGAGGAAACCGGAGCTCCCGGAGGAAACCCATGCAGACACGGAGACATGTGCAAACCCATGCAGACACAGAGACATGTGCAAACTCTATACTGACAGTGACCTGAGGCCGGAATTGAACCCATGTCCCTGGCACTGTGAGGCAGCAGTGCTAATCACTATGCCACCATTTGCGTCGGCCATCAAGCACCTATCTATTCTACTCCCATTTTCCAGCACTTGGTCAATAGCCTTTTATGCGATGGTGTTTCAAGTGCTCATCTAAACGCTTCTTAAATGTTGTGAATGTTTCCGCCTCTACACCCTTTCAGGCAGTGAGTTCCAGATTTCCAACACCCTCTGGGTGAAAAGGTTTTCCTCAAATCCCCTCTGAATCTCCTGCCTCTTATCTTACTTAAATCTATGCCCCCTGGTTATTGACCCCTCTACTAAGGGGAAATGTTACTTCCTAACTATTTCTGTCATAATTTTGTTCACCTCAATGATGTCCCCCTTTAGCCTTCTCTGTTCTAAGGAGAATAACACCAGCCTACCCAGCCTCTCTTCAAAGCTGAAACGCTCCAGCCCAGGCAGCATCCTGGTGAATCTCCCCTGAACCCTTTTGAGTGCAATCACATCCTCCCTATAATGTGGCAACCAGAACTGCACACAGTACTCTAGCTGTGGCCTAATGAGCGTTTTATAAAGCTCCATCATAATCTCTCTGCTGTTTTACTCTATGCCTCGACTAATAAAGGCAAGTATCCCATTTGCTTTCTTAACCACCTTATCTACCTATCCTGTTGCCTTCAGGGATCTATGTACAGGCACCCCAAGGTCCCTCTGGTCCTCTGTACTTCCTAGCATCCTTTCATTCATTGTGTATTCCCTTGCCTTGTTCGTCCTCCCAGAATAAATCGTTTCCTACTTTTCAGGGTTAAATTCCATTTGCTGCTGTTCCATCCTTCTGACCAATCTGTCGACATCATCCTGTAATATGAGGCTTTCCTCCTCGCCAGGTGTTTCTAATGTGTTGGTGCGGACTCAATGGGCAGAAGGACCTCTTCTGCACTGTATGATTATATGATTCTATGATCAAGGAACTCTGGCAAAGCTGGGGTCAATGGAAATCGGGAGAAAGCTCTCCGCTGTGTTTTTTAAAGTTCATTTATTAGTCACAAGTAAGGCTTATTTCCCTATGTTGGAGGGTTGGAGTAGCACAAAGAAAAATGGTTGTGTTATGTGGAGGTCAATTATCTCAGGCCCAGTTCACTGCTGTAGGAGTTCCTCAGGGTAGTGTCCTAGGCCCAATCATCTCCAGCTGCTTCATCAATGACCTTCCTCCCAGCAGAAGTGAGGATGTTCACTGATGATTGCACAATGTTCAGCACCATTCACAACTCCTCAGGTACTGAAGCAGTCCATGTCCAAATACAGCAAGACCTGGACAATATCCAGGCTTCGGTTGACAGGTGGCAGTAACATTTGTGCCACAAAAGTGCCAGGCAATGACAATCTCCAACAAGAGAGGATCGAACCATCGCCTCTTGACATTCAATGACATGATCACCATTGAATCCTTCGTTATCAACATCCTGGGGGTTACCATTGACCAGAAACTGAACTAGACTTGCCATATAAATACTGTGGCTACAAGAACAGGTCAGAGGCTAGGAATTTTGTAGTGAATAACTCACCTCCTGACTCCCCAAAGCCTGTCCACCATCTACAAGGCACAAGTCAGGAGTGTGATGGAATACTCTCCACTTGCCTGGATGGGTGCAACTTCAACAATGCTCAGGAAGCTCGATGACATCCAGGACAAAGCAGCACAATCAAGGCACAATTCAAGACAGTACCCCATCTACCACTTTCAACATCCATTCCCTCCACCACCGACGCTCAGTAGCAGCAGTGTGTGTGCCATCTACAAGATGCACTGCAGTAATTCACCAAGCCTCCTTTGACAGCACCTTCCTGACCTGCGACCTTTACCATCTGGAAAGACAAAGGGCATCAGATGCCTGGGAACACCACCTTCTGCAAGTTCACTTTCAAGTCACTTACCATCCTGACTTGGAAGTACATTCCTCCACTGTCGCTAGGTCAAAACCCTGGAGCTCCCTCCCCAACAGCACTGTGGGTGCACCTTCACAACATGGATTGCAGTGGTTCAAGAAAACAGCTCACCGCCACCTTCTTAAGGGCAATTAGGAATGGGTAATGAACTCTGGCCTAGCCAGCCCAAATTCCACGACTGGATAATTTTACAAAATGGGAGACCGGGAATCAAGGACAACAGGGAGTTGGGAATAGGGAACAGAGGACAACAGGCAGATGGGAATCAGAAACGGCAGACAGACCAGGTGTGGTGAACCATAGATGGTTACCACTGTGGGTACTTGTATATATGTTACTCTCGTTACTGTTGGGGTTAGGGTTGTTGGGTGTTCCACCTGTTATTACTGTTTATGTGGTACACTCCGTTTGGCTCCGCCCAGGACTCCGCCTTTTTACAGGAGTATAAAGGTCACTGCTACTTCCTAGTAGTCTTTAGTCTGGGATAATATTGTTGAGTAGTGTGCTCCTATTTGTAGTGAATAAAAGCCTTTATTCCCGGGTACGTTCTAGCCTCCCGTGTGAATCAATCGCGCATCACCGGGTATAGAGGATCTTGGGAGTTGGGAATAGGAAAGGAGGATAGATGGAAATTGAGGACAAGAGGTGGATACAAAGTAATGTACAGACAGTGAAATGGGGAATATATTGTGGTGTCAAAATATTCAAATTAGAGGGAGATCTGGGTTCCCTCTCCTGTTTGTTGCATTGTGATTTCTACAAGAGTGAAAGTGCGTGTGCGGACATTGTGAGAGGACAGGATGGGTGTGTGATGCTACTTGTAATCGAATAGTCATCGAATTACAGAAAGCCTACAGCGTAGATGAGGCCATTTGGCCCATCTAGTCTGCACCCACTCTCTGACAGAGCATCTTACCTAGGCCCTCTCCCCCACCCCATCCCTGTAACCCTACACATTTACCATGGCTAATCCATCTAACCTACACATCTTTGGACACTAAGGGGCAGTTTAACATGGCGAATCCACCTCACCTTCCCATCTTTGGACTGTGGGAGGAAATCCTCGCAGACACGGGGGGAACTTACAAACGCCACGCAGTCAATCACCTGAGGCCAGAATTGAACCCGGGTCTCTGGAGCGTGAGGCAGCAACGCTAACCACTGTGCCACCATGCCGCCCCCAGTCACAAAAACATATGCAATACTCTTAATCACTCACCTGTTATGATTAATAAGGGGATCAGGGGTTATGGGGAAAAGGCAGGAGAATGGGGATGAGAAAAATAATCAGCCATGATTGAATGGTGGAGCAGACTCGATGGGCCGAGTGGCCTAATTCTGTTCCTATGTCTTATGGTCTTATGAGGATGAAATGTGCTTCCCATGGATCTGCACCTCAACAAGAAGACAACATCCATCGAAGAGAAAGGGGGATTGGAGAATATTGGAAACAGAATTTAATAAACTTCCCACTGCCAATTCTACATGATGCTCTTTGTACCATGAAACATAAAATTGCTTTCACCTCTTCAACTTAAGACAGAATAGATGCAAAGGGCTGATTTGAATGGCATTCTATGTTATCAAAGTGAGACTAGTACTCACAATTAAAATGTACGTCAGCATTTGGAATTAGAAATATTAGGAATAAATTTAATAAGGCCCGCACCTCATATTTTATTCTGTTTAGGTCGTAATGTTGCAAGTATCTATCACCGAGATGACAGCCTTGTTTATATCGTACATAACTCCACACTGAAGTTATTTGATAATGCCAGTAGATTACACATGCACAGTAACTGCACACGCATGGGAAGAAGCAATCTCAAGAGGGTAGAACATAGAACATAGAACATAGAACATAGAAAGCCACAGCACAAACAGGCCCTTCGGCCCACAAGTTGCGCTGATCATATCCCTACCTCTAGGCCTATCTATAGCCCTCAATCCCATTAAATCCCATGTACTCATCCAGCAGTCTCTTAAAAGACCCCAACGAGTTTGCCTCCACCACCACCGATGTCAGCCGATTCCACTCACCCACCACCCTCTGAGTGAAAAACTTACCCCTGACATCTCCTCTGTACCTACCCCCCAGCACCTTAAACCTGTGTCCTCTCGTAGCAACCATTTCAGCCCTTGGAAATAGCCTCTGAGAGTCTACCCTATCCAGACCTCTCAACATCTTGTAAACCTCTATCAGGTCACCTCTCATCCTTCGCCTCTCCAGGGAGAAGAGACCAAGCTCCCTCAACCTATCCTCATAAGGCATGCCCCCCAATCCAGGCAACATCCTTGTAAATCTCCTCTGCACCCTTTCAATGGCTTCAACATCTTTCCTGTAATGAGGTGACCAGAACTGCGCGCAGTACTCCAAGTGGGGTCTAACCAGGGTCCTATAAAGCTGCAGCATTATCTCCCGACTCCTAAACTCAATCCCTCGATTAATGAAGGCTAGTACGCCGTACGCCTTCTTGACCGCATCCTCCACCTGCGAGGCTGATTTAAGAGTCCTATGGACCCGGACCCCAAGGTCCTTCTGATCCTCTACACTGCTAAGAATGGTACCCTTCATATTATACTGCTGCTTCATCCCATTGGATCTGCCAAAATGGATCACTACACACTTATCCGGGTTGAAGTCCATCTGCCACTTCTCCGCCCAGTCTTGCATTCTATCTATGTCTCGCTGCAACTTCTGACATCCCTCCAAACTATCCACAACACCACCTACCTTGGTGTCGTCAGCAAACTTACCAACCCATCCCTCCACTTCCTCATCCAGGTCATTTATGAAAATGACAAACAGCAAGGGTCCCAGAACAGATCCCTGGGGCACTCCACTGGTCACTGACCTCCATGCAGAGAAAGACCCCTCCACAGCCACTCTCTGCCTTCTGCAGGCAAGCCAGTTCTGGATCCACAAGGCAACAGCCCCTTGGATCCCATGCCCTCTCACTTTCTCAAGAAGTCTTGCATGGGGGACCTTATCGAACTCCTTGCTGAAGTCCATATAGACCACATCCACCGCTCTTCCTTCGTCAATGTGTTTGGTCACATTTTCAAAGAACTCAACCAGGCTCGTAAGGCACGACCTGCCCTTGACAAAGCCGTGCTGACTACTTTTGATCATACTAAACTTCTCTAGATGATCATAAATCCTGTCTGTCAGGATCCTCTCCATCAACTTACCAACCACTGAGGTTAGACTCACCGGTCGGTAATTTCCCGGGCTGTCCCTGTTCCCTTTCTTGAATATAGGGACCACATCTGCAATCCTCCAATCCTCCGTAACCTCTCCCGTCTCCATCGACGATGCAAAGATCATCGCCAAAGGCTCCGCAATCTCCTCCCTCGCCTCCCACAGTAACCTGGGGTACATCCCATCCGGTCCCGGCGACTTACCAACCTTGATGCCATTCAATAGTTCCAACACATCCTCTTTCTTTATGTCCACATGCTCGATCCTTTCTGTCCACCGCAAACCAGCAGTACAACCACCCAGATCCCTTTCCACCGTGAATACCGAGGTAAAGTATTCATTAAGCACCTCCGCCATTTCTAACGGTTCCGCACAAACTTTTCCCCCTTCACCTTTTAAGGGTCCTATGCCTTCACATCTCATCCTTTTACTCTTGACATATTTGTAGAATATACTTTCAAAAGTAATTAATGGCTACTCAGGAACAGGGATATTAAGAAGCAAACACTAGCACCTGATCATCGATGTGATGCATGATTAAGGTAAAAGCAGAAATGGGCAGACAATTGATGTGTAAGAATAGGGTGAAGGGCTGGCAGCAAAGTGGTAAACACGCAGAAGCAGGAAGAGAAAAGCAGGTGCGTGTAGTGTGTGCAGTCAATTATTAGTTTGGTTCAAAGCAGAGCACACATCACTGAATCATCGGTGAACCTATTATATGACTGCTGCTTGCTTGCTGCCCATGCCTGGCATTCCCCTTTGTTGGCACATTGGCTTGGTTGATTAATGATGTGGGGATGCTGGCGTTGGACTGGGGTGGGCGCAGTAAGAAGTCTCACAACACCAGGTTAAAGTCCAACAGGTTTATTTGGAATCACGAGCTTTCGGAGCGCCGCTCCTTCATCAGGTGAGTGGAGAGGTAGGTTTCACAAACACGGCACATATGGACCAAGATACAATTGCAAGATAATGGTTGGAATGCAAGTCTTTACAGGTAATCAAGTCTTTACAGGTACAGTGTGTGTGGAGAGAGGGATAATCACAGGTTAAAGAGGTGTGAATTGTCTCAAGCCAGGACAGCCAATTCACACCTCTTTAACCTGTGATTATCCCTCTCTCCACTCGCATTGTCTGTACCCATAAAGACTTGATTACCATTATCTTGCAATTGTGTCTTTGCCTCTATATGGCCATGTTTGTGAACCTACGTCTCCAACTCACCTGATGAAGAAGCAACGCTCCGAAAGCTTGGTGATTCCAAACAAACCTGTTGGACTTTAACCTGGTGTTGTGAGACTTCTTACTTGGTTGGTTGGAGCATTTGTCTAGTAAAGCAGAGATCCTGAGTTTGAGTTTTAGTGGTGCCATCATCTGTGTTCTTTCACAGGAGTTTGTGTTTATCCACCAAATGGGTGAGGAACGGTGAATACCTCTTGTAGGTGACTGGTTAGCTCAGATGGTTAGAGTGTGGTGCTAATTACACCAAGGTCATGGCTTCAATCACCATACTGGCCAAATACAATTACCTGCTGTGTGTTTAGAGTCATTGAGTTATAGGCCGGAATTCTACCGGCACACTTGACCTGGAATCGGGGCGGGCGAGGCTTGCAGAACGGAATTTTCCATTGGCTCCAGGCGGGATTTTACGAGCCTCGCCCAAGCCAAAGAATTTTACTATGTGTTTAATGGGGGATGAGCTCAGAAAACCTCAGTTGAAGTGCCAAGCACAACAACACTCAAGAAGCTCAACACCACCCAGGACAATGCAGTCCATTTGATTGGTACCCCTACCAGAAACATTCATTCCCTTCACCATCAATGCACAGGGGCATCAGTGTCTACCATCTGCAAGAAGCCCTGCAGCAATTCACCAAGGTTCCTTGTACAGCACCTTCCAAACCCACAATCACTACCATCTAGAAGGACAAGGGCAGCAGATACATGGGAACACCAGCACTTAGAAGTTCCCCTCTAAGTCACTCACCATTCTGACTTGGAAATACATCGCCGTTTCTTCACTGTCGCTGGGTCAAACTCCTGGAACTCCCTCCCCAACAGCACGGTGGGTGTACCTACACCTTAGAGACTGCAGCAGTTCTAGAAGGCAGCTCATTGCCACCTTCTGAAGGTTAGGTGGATTGACTATGATAAATTGCCCCTTAGTGTCGAAAGATGTGTCGTTTAGGGGGGATTAGCAAGGCTACAGGGATGGGGCAGGCCTGGGTAAGATGCATTGATGGAGACTCGGTGCAGAGTCGATGGGCTAAAGGCACTGTAGGGATTCTATGAAATGTATTTTTAAAAGAATAGAGTATTTCATTAGACTACACAGGCAATTGGGTCAATATTATTTTCCTTGGAATTTAAAGGAAGCAGAAGCCTTGCTGTGCTTTTTGTACTCTCTGTTGTACAATGTATTGATTTAAAGGTTTCTAAACAGGGTGTTGGACATACTTCCAGTGATCGTGGTAACAACCCGGAGGCATTTCTCAGCCTCTGTCTGAACTGAAGGACACTGGAGAGCAGGCCACAACTCCCAGAATGCACCAGAATCACCACTCTGTCAGCCAATGAGCTGCAGGCAGAGCCAAATTCCTGGAACTCCCTCCCTGACAGCACTGTGGGTGTACCTACACCATAGGAACTGCAGCGGTTCAGGAAGACAGCTCACCACTACCTTCTCAAGGTAAATGCGAGGTGGGCAATGAAAGCTGGTCCAACTGGTCACGCCCACTTCCCTGAACTTGCTGGTTTCCGAATGGTGACAATAGTTCAACTATTTCAAAGAACAAAGAACAGTACAGCACAGGAAAACAGGCCCTTTGGCCCTCCAAGCCTGTGCCGCTCCTTGGTCCAACTAGACCAATCGTTTGTATCCCTCCATTCCCAGGCTGCTCATGTGACTATCCAGGTAAGTCTTAAACGATGTCAGCGTCCCTGCCTCCACCACCCTACTTGGCAGCGCATTCCAGGCCCCCACCACCCTCTGTGTAAAAAACGTCCCTCTGATGTCTGAGTTATACTTCGCCCCTCTCACCTTGAGCCCGTGACCCCTCGTGATCGTCACTTCTGATCTGGGAAAAAGCTTCCCACCGTTCACCCTATCTATCCCCTTCATAATCTTGTACACCTCTATTAGATCTCCCCTCATTCTCCGTCTTTCCAAGGAGAACAACCCCAGTCTACCCAATCTCTCCTCATAGCTAAGACCCTCCATACCAGGCAACATCCTGGTAAATCTTCTCTGCACTCTCTCCAATGCCTCCACGTCCTTCTGGTAGTGCGGCGACCAGAACTGGACGCAGTACTCCAAATGTGGCCTAACCAGCGTTCTATACAGCTGCATCATCAGACTCCAGCTTTTATACTCTATACCCCGTCCTATGAAGGCAAGCATACCATTTTACTTTCTTCACCACCTTCTCCACCTGTGTTGCCACCTTCAAGGATTTGTGGACTTGCACAGCTAGGTCCCTCTGTGTTTCTATACTCTTGATGGCTCTGCTATTTATTGCATAACTCCTCCCTACATTATTTCTTCCAAAATGCATCACTTCGCATTTATCTGTATTAAATTCCATCTGCTACCTCTCCGCCCAATTTTCCAGCCTATCTATATCCTGCTGTATTGCCCGACAATGCTCATCGCTATCCGCAAGTCCAACCATCTTCGTGTCATCCGCAAACTTACTGATAACACCAGTTACACCTTCTTCCAAATCATTTATATATATCACAAATAGCAGAGGTCCCAGTACAGAGCCCTGCGGAACACCACTGGTCACAGGCCTCCAGCCGGAAAAAGACCCTTCGACCGCTCCCCTCTGTCTCCTATGGCCAAGCCAGTTCTCCACCCATCTAGCCACTTCTCCTTATATCCCATGAGCCTTAACATTCTTAACCAACCTGCCATGTGGGACTTTGTCAAATGCCTTACTGAAATCCATATAGACGACATCCACGGCCTTTCCTTCGTCAACCGTTTTTGTCACTCCCTCAAAACACTCCACCAAATTTGTAAGGCACGACCTCCCTCTTACAAAATCAGGCTGTCTGTTACTAATGAGACTGTTCCGTTCTAAATGCACGTACATCCTATCTCTAAGAATCCTCTCCAACAACTTCCCTACCACGGACGTCAAGCTCACCGGCCTATAATTTCCTGGGTTATCCCTGCTACCCTTCTTAAACAACGGGACCACATTCGCTCTCCTCCAATCCTCAGGGACCTCACCTGTGTCCAAAGAAGCGACAAAGATTTCCGTCAGAGGCCCAGCAATTTCATCTCTCGTCTCCCTGAGCAGTCTAGGATAGATGCCATCAGGCCCTGGGGCTTTGTCAGTTTTAATGTTCCCTAAATAACCTAACACTTCCTCCCTTGTAATGGAGATTTTCTCTAACGGGTCAACACCTCCCTCCGAGACACTCCCGGTTAACACGTCCCTCTCCTTTGTGAATACCGATGCAACGTATTCATTTAGGATCTCCCCTATTCCCTTGAGTCCTAAGCATAATTCCCCTCCTTTGTCCCTGAGAGGTCCGATTTTCTTCCTGACAACTCTTTTGTTCCTAACGTATGAATAGAATGCCTTAGGATTCTCCTTAATCCTGCCTGCCAAGAACATCTCGTGACCTCTTTTTGCCCTTCCAACTCCCCGTTTGAGTTCTTTCCTACTCTCTCTGTATTCCTCCAGAGCTCCATCTGTTTTCAGTTGCCTGGACTTAACGTACGCCTCCCTTTTCATTTTAATCAGATCCTCAATTTCCCTGGTTATCCACGGCTCTCGAATCCTACCTTTCCTATCCTTCCTTTTTACAGGCACATGCCTATCCTGCAGCCTTATCAATTGTTCCTTAAAAGACTCCCACATGCCAGACGCGGACTTACCCTCGAACATCCTTTCCCAATCAACGTCCACCAATTCCTGCCTAATCCGGCTATAGTTAGCCTTCCCCCAATTTAGCACCCTGCCCGTAGGACAGCACTCACCCTTGTCCATTACTATCCTAAAGTTAACAGAGTTGTGGTCACTATTTGCCACATGTTCCCCAAACGAAACTTTGACGACCTGACTGGGCTCATTTCCCAGAACTAGGTCCAGTATAGCCCCCTCTCTAGTAGGTTTCCATGGTTTATAGTGAAAGGTAACTTCCCTGGTTCTGCAATGCAGTGGCATACCAGCATCCCACTGATTCCTCAGCAATTCAGGGATTTATCTCCAACCGTCTAACTGAGAATCTACTTTGCATGCAGACGAAAGCCCACCTACACCTTTACTTTCTCAGGAGGCTAACGCAATTCAGCATATCCGCTACAACCCTCACCAATTTTTACGGATGCACCTAGAAAGCATCCTTTCTGGATGCATCACAGCTTGGTATGGCTCCTGCTCTGTCCAAGACCGCAAGAAACTACAAAGAGTTGTGAACGAAGCCCAGTCCATCACACAAACCAGCCTCTCATCTATTGACACTGTCTACACTTCCTGCTGCCTCAGAAAAGCAGCCAGCATAATCAAGGACCCCACACACCCCGAACATACTCTCTTCCACCTTATTCCTTCGGGAAAAAGATACAGAAGTCTGAAAACAAGTACCAACCGACTCAAGAACAGCTTTTTCCCTGCTGCCATCAGACTTTTGAACGGACCTACTTTATATTAAGTTGATCTTTCTCTCCACCCTAGCTATGACTGTAACACCATATTCTGCACCGTCTCCTTTGCTTCTCCCCTACGTACTCCATGAACAGTATGCTTTGTCTGTATAGCGTGCAAGAAACAATACTTTTCACCGTATCTCAATGTATGTGACAATAATAAATCAAATCAATTCAGTACATTTGTCTTGTAACAACTTGAATCCATTACCCATTGTTCTACACTCAGAATTTAACTAGTCTGTACTTGTAACCATAGTAAGAAGTCTCACAACACCAGGTTAAAGTCCAACATGTTTATTTGGTGGCATGAGCTTTTGGAGCGCTGCTCCTTCATCAGGTGAGTGCCTAATGAAGGAACAGTGCTCTGAAAGCTCGTGATTCCAAATAAACCTGGTGTTGTGAGACTTCTTACTGTGCCTACCCCAGTCCAACACCAGCATCTCCACATCATGGCTACCTTGTAACCATAACATTCTGGTTAATTCTACAGAGACTTTACTTCAAATCCCACTACAGTAGCTGGGAGAATTTAAATTCAATCAGTTAAGAAATCTAGGAAGAATTGCCAACTCATGTCTGTGCGAAGTCTGCACGTTCTTCTCGTGTCTGCGTGGGTTTCCTCTGGGTGCTCCGGTTTCCTCCCACACTCCAAAGATGTATGGGTTAGATTGATTGGGCATGTTAAATTGACCTGAGTATCAGGGGATTAGCAGTGTAAACATTTGGTTTTACAGGAATAGGGCCTGGATTGGATTGTGGTCAGTGCAGACCCGATGGGCCGAATGGCCTCCACTGTAGGGATTCTATAACTCACCGATCTGTGCTTGTCCCTTTCTCGTTCTATATTTTCTCCATTTCTACTTCCCTGCCTATACCCGTATCCCAGCCCATTTGTCAACTGAAAGCTTCATCCATATCCTTGTCACTGCAGGATTAGACTTTTCCAATGTAAAACTCAGCCCCTTGTATCTAATCCCACACTAAGTCCTACTTACCCGCTTCCTATCCCTGCTGACTTTTTTTGGCTCCCAGTACCTCAAGGGCCTGGGTGGGATTGTGGTTAGTGCAGACTCGATGGGCCAAATGGCCTCTATCTGTACTATAGGGATTCTATGATTAATAATGATCATGAAACACCCGGATTGATGTAAAAGCCCATCTGGTTCACTAATGGCCTTGAGGGAATAAAGTTGCCATCCTTGCCCAGTACGGCCTACAGATGGTTCCAGATCCACAGCAATCTGATTGAATGTCCACTGCCTGCTGAAGTTCACTCATGTGCTTTAGGGAAGGATCTGCCATCTTTACATGGTCTGGCCTACATGTGACTCCAGAGCCACAACAATGTGGTTGACTCGCAACTGCCGTCTGAACAAGGGCAGCTAGGGATGGGCAATTTAGCATGGCAAATCAACCTAGTCTGCACATCTTTGGACTGTGGGAGGAAACCGGAGCACCCGGAGGAAACCCACGCAGACACGGGGAGAATGTACAAACTCCCCATAGACCGTGACCCAAGCCAGGAATTGAACCCGGGTCCTTGGCACTGTGAGGCAGCAGTGCGAAACACTGTGCCACCATGCCACCCTACACTTGGAGTATGAGCAATGAGAGCATCCTTAGCTGTAATGTGACAGAATCTTTCTTTCTCTTCCAGCCACTAATGGAGCAACTGGTAGCTTTAGTAAAACCTATGGCAGTTGCCCAGCTAAGGACCAGCCAGGACGAGAATTAGTGGATATTAAAGATTACAGAGCATGGGTGGAGTTAAGACACAGATATTACTGAAAGGTGGAATGGGATTCAGGGGCTGAATGGCCTGTTCCTGAGTTCCGAAGAATGTCCACCTCCGCAGATGCTCAGACTTCACCTCTGAAAGCAACAGAAGACTGAGCAGAATCTAACTGCAACGGCTATATCCTGGGGCTTTCAGCTTTTCTTTTAGAAGATTAAAGGGGCAGTACAAGAGTGGATAGAAAATCGCCGAGGGACAGAAAGCAGAGAGTAGTGGTGGATAATTGTTTATCAGACTGGAGGGTAGCGCACAATGGTGCTCTCCACGGTTTTGCTCTTTCTGACTTCTATTTTTGATCTGGAGTTGGACATACCAGCAAAGTTTGCAGCTAACACAGAACTCAGCAAATCAGTGTGCAGTGAGAGGAATGGCAACGGACTTCAAGAAGACTAGGACAGACTCACGAAATGGGCAGAGACGTCTCGGATGAAATTTAATGCCGAGATGAGTGAAGCGATGCATTTTGGAAGGAATAAAGAGAGACAACATGAGGGAGATGGCACAACTTCAAATTGATTGCAGGAATAGAAACAGGGTCGAAGATTGCAGGGTCGAAGTACAGAAATCTTTGGATGTGGCGAGACAAGCTGTGAAGTCTATTAAAGCTATTAGAAAGCGTGCAGAATCCATGGCATCCTTAATAGAGGCATAGAGTACGGGAACTAGGAAGCATTGCTGAACTTTTCTCGACCTTTGGTTACAGGCCTCAGCTGGATCATTGTGCTCCATTCTGGGCACCGCACTTCGGGAAGGATGGAGGGGGTCCGGAATAGATTCACTGGAATGGCACCAGAGGCGAGGAGCTTGAGTTACACGGACAGGTTCGGGAAGCTGGCATTGTTCCCCTGAGACGGTGAAGGAGAGATTCAAGTTTAAGTTTTAAATAAGTTGATTTATTAGTGTCAGTGTTATTCGTCGGCTCACATTAACACTGCAATGAAGTTACTGTGAAAATCCCCTCGTCGTCACACTCCGGTGCCTGTTCGGGTACACTGAGGGAGAATTTAGTGTGGCCAATGCACCTAAACAGCACGTTTTTTTTTCAGACTGTGGGAGGAAACCAGAGCACCCGGAGGAAACCCACGCAGACACGGGGAGAACGTGCAAACTCCACACAGACAGTGACCCGAGCCGGGAATCGAACCCGGGTCCCACCCCACATGGTGGGCAACACCATGCAAAACAGTTACCTGAGATCTATAAATAAAGACTAACAATAAACAGTTCAACTTTAAACGTACGAGTCTCATGGCCTTATCATGAGGTCAGCGATGGTCGTATTGAACGGTGGAGCAGGCTTCAGGGGCTGAATTGCCGACTCTTGCTCCTAGTCAGTAGTTAGCAATGATGCCTCACAGCGCCAGGGACCCGGGTTCGATTCCCGGCTCGGGGTCACTGTCTGTGTGGAGTCTGCACGTTGTCCCCGTGTCTGCGTGGGTTTCCTCCGGGTGCTCCGGTTTCCTCCCACAATCCGAAAGATGTGCTGGTTAAGGTGCATTGGCCATGCTAAATTCTCCCTCAGTGTACCCGAACAGGCGCTGGAGTGTGGCGTCTAGAAGATTTTCACAGTAACTTCATTGCAGTGTTATTGTACTGTAATAATTAATGTAATTAATAATAAATAAACTTTAAACTTAAAATTAGTTCTTATGTTCTTATGGCAAAAAGAACCCATAATACAGTGGGAAGGAACTACAAGCGCATTGTACAGCAAAATACTCAAATAGACTGTCAGAAATTCTGTCCTTAAATTTATGTGTTTATAGCCCATTTTTGATTCGATGATATTCTCATTGCAAGTTAAGCTGATAACATTGTAAATATTGCTGCTCCCTTTTCCTCAGCAACACGGTACGATTCACGCGTACACAATGCCATATTTAATCAACTTATCAAAGAATGCGGCCTACACAGCGTAGTAACACTCAGTAAGTACATTGCATTGCCCCTGAAATGCCCTGTTCCAAGAACTCCTGTGTGGCGTTTTGTTGCCAAGATAAGAATGTATAATTTATGTTTGCCGTTTCACCTTGCTGGAGCAATCCACCCCATCACTTTTCCTGCAACACTTTGGGGATGAAGGGGACCACCTTATCTTGTGTGGAAATGCTGCGATGCGTTCCGTAAAGCGTGTAGGGATTAGATACCAACTGCTGCTTCACATCTTTTGTCACTCTTCAATGATCATCAGCATTCTTTTTCCGGATGTTTGGAATTGGTGATAAGCATTTTTTTCCCTACACATATACTGAAATTTCACAAATCTGCTGAGATATCCACTGTGGCAGATGGTTTTTGTTTTCAGAGGGTGGTGAAATTCTCATCTGACATGTCATAGAGAAAACTCTTGAGGTTTCAATAGTTGGGAACATGGATTAGAGATCAGGCAATAGCACCAGATTCCTTGGCTCCCTCCTGTTGTACCCCAGGGGAACACTCTCACTGATTCTTGTTTTCTTTCCTCCATTTTCCATTTTAACAAAAGAGTCCATAGAGTCCATGAGCAGGAGGCCATTCAGCCCATCGAGCTCGCACCCACTCTCCGCCAGAGCATCTCATCCATCCCTATGCACCCACGTATTTACCCCGCGAATTCCACCTAAACTACACATCGTGGGGCACTAAGGGGCAATTTAGTCTGGCCAATCCACCTAACCCGCACATCTTTGTCTTAATATCTCTACCACTGCGGTGCCTCCCCAAGAACTCAGTCCACAGACAGATGTTGGGGAACACAGGTATTTACTGATTGCAGGTCTTACTTTCTTCACACTCCAAACCAGGGCGGTCCCCGGGCAGATCACCTCACAGCCAGGGTTACCCAACCAATTCCCTTCAAGGGGCGACGCCCCCAACATACAAAGATCAAAGAGCAAAGTAAAGCACAGCACAGGAACAGGCCCTTTGGTCCTCCAAGCTGGTGTTGATCATGATGCCCTAACTAAATTAAAACAAACCTTCTGCCCTTACTCAGTCCATACCCCTCTATTCCCTCCCTATTCATGCACCCAATCCAGGTGCCTCTTAAATGCTGCCAATGTGTCTGCTTCTATCATCTACTCTGGCTCCGCGTTCCAGGCGCCCACCACGCTCCGAATGAAAAACTTCCCCCGCACATCTCCCTTAAACGTTGCCCCCTCTCACCTTGAACCTGTGCCCCCTTGCAATTGAAACAAATTACATAACACTTTGAACTGTGGGAGGAAACCGGAGCCACCCAGAGGAAACCCACACAGACATGGGGAGAACGTGCAAACTCCACACACAGCGATCAAGGCTGGTATTGAACTCAGGTCTCTGGTGCTGTGAGGCCGTGCTAACCACCGTGCCATCGTTATTCGAGGAAGAGTGACATCCCAGATTATGTAATTTGACAATTTTCATTTTTAAAATTTCCATGAGTTGATTTGATTTGAGTTATTATTGTCACATGTATTTACAGTGAAAAGTATTGTTTCTTACGCATTATACAGACAAAGCATACTGTTCATAGAGAAGGAAAGGAGAGGGTGCAGAATGTAGTGTTACAGTCATAGCTAGGGTGCAGAGAAAGATAAACTTAATGCAAGGTAAGTCCATTCAAAAGTCTGATAGCAGCAGGGAAGAAGTTGTTCTTGAGTCGGTTGGTACATGGCCTCAGACTTTTGTATCTTTTTCCCGAAGGAAGAAGGTGGAAGAGAGAATGTCCGGGGTGCGTGGGATCCTTAATTATGCTGGTTGCTTTTCCGAGGCAGCGGAAAGTGTGACAGAGTCAATGGATGGGAGGCTGGTTTGCGTGATGGATTGGGCTACATTGTAGTTCCTTGCGGTCTTGGTCAGAGCAGGAGCCATACCAAGCTGTGATACAACCAGAAAGAATGCTTTCTATGGCGCATCTTAACTACAGCGTACACTCAATGATATCTGTAACAAACACTTGAGTGCATTGATATACAGTTCTCCCATGTGCTAATTCAATGGTGTTGACAAAATACATTAAAACAGAGCACGGACAAATTTCATCGAAAAATGACTTGCAACATTATGATCAATGATGCAATAAAGGAAGCACAGGTAAGGATTCTTTTTGTAGCTATGCATTCTCATCATCAATTTATTCATGAAGACGCCTTGTGAAATTGCTAACACACTGTAAAGGGATATTTACGGTTTCAATAGAAATGCCAAGTAACAGATATTTCCAGTCATTTATTTACAGTGTACGACACAGCAGCAAGAGGAATGTGCATCCCTTACATTAGCAATTGTCCAATTCTGTTTGATACGGTACTTGTGTCATTTTCTTTCCTGATGAATGCACCACTTTGAGCTTAATTTGCCAACATAATTTCAACCACATTTGGTTCTTACAAATGCACATTGTATCGGTTTCTTTCAGAAGATAATGGAACAAATCTTACGATCAAAATAACAGATGCTCGCTGTTACTTACTGCAGCAACTTCAGGCAGTTGAATTCACAAAGGCAGATGTTCTGTTTGAGGTGTGCCACTCCACTGCTAATGTAGCAAATGCGAGGCATTGGCCTGGTTAATATGGACAAAAACTCACCATGCTAAGTAGGGTCAAGTCATGCACCCTTCTGAGAATGTGATAAGTATTCAAGAAAAGTATTAGCTTCCTTGCCACTGAAAATTAAATACAAGTCTTTGAAGTCTTGTTCATAGAATCCCCACAGTGCAGAAGGAGGCCATTCAGCCCATCGAGTCCACTTCGGCAACAATCACAGCCCTGTCCCTGCAACCCTACATATTTACCCTGCTAGTCCCCTTGACACCAAGGGGCAATTTAGCGTGTCCAATCCATCTTAGGACTGTGGGAGGAAACCGGAGCACCCGGAGGAAACCCACACAGACACGGGGAGAATGTGCAAACTCCACACAGACAGTCACCCAAGGCCGGAATCGAACCCGGGTCCCTGGCGCTGTGAGGCTGCAATGCTGACCACTGCGCAACCGTGCTGTTCTTTCAGGCTTTAATTGCTGGAAACGTAGGGTGGGACTTTACAGCCTCGCCCATCCCAAAACTGTAAAATCCCGCCCGAGGTCAACGGACCTTCCCATGGTCCGCCCCTCGCCCACTCCGATTCCTGTGGTAGACAGGGCGGTAAAATTCCAGCCATAAAAATTGTCAAATTGTAATTAAACATTCAAAGAATCCTTTCTTTCTCTCTCTCTTTCTCCATCCATTCTTTTTCTCCCTTTATTTCTCTGTTCCATCTGATTTGACGTTGAATTCACCTATTTTTAATTTAGATTTCAGAGTCCTCCCACTATTGGTTTCACAATGCTTCAATCTGATCCATTCAGGGAATGTGTAGTTTCTTGCCCTGATGCCATTTCCCTCATTGTGACACCATTAGCTGATATAGTATTAGGGGTGTAAGGGTTTATGAATGGGACTGTGTAAATAGCACCTCCCATAATAATGAGGTAAGAGAACACATGACTGAGAGGAGGGGAGAATGTTGATGGCTTCAGCAGTGTAACACCTAGTCATGGATAACTGTGCACATTTCAGTTGTATAAAATAAACCAGTTGTTAGTAAGGCCACACTTGGAATACTCTGTACAGTTCTGGTCACCCTATTATAGAAAGGATATTATTAAACGAGAAAGAGTGCAGAAAAGATTTACTAGGATGCTACGAGGACTTGATGGTTTGAATTATAAGGAGAGGCTGGATAGACTGGGACTTTTTTCCATAGAATGTAGGAGGTTTAGAGATGAGGAATTAAGTTTAGAAATCGGGAGATATTGCTGCAGCTGTATAGGACCCTGGTCGGACCCCACCTGGAGTACTGTGCCCAGTTCTGGTCGCCTCATTATAGAAAGGATGTGGAAGCCATAGGGGGGGTGCAGAGGAGATTTACAGGGATGTTGCCTGGGTTGGGTTGCATGCCTTGTAAGGATAGGTTGAGAGGGCTGGTTCTTTTCTCCTTGGAGAGGCGAGGGATGAGGGGTGACCTGATGGAGGTGTATGGGATGTTGAGGGGTATTGATAGAGTGGATTCTCAGAGGCTTTTATCCCCAGGGCTGAAATGGTTGCCACAAGAGGTCACAGGTTTAGGGTGCTGGGGAGTAGGTACAGAGGAGATGTTAGGGGTAAGTTTTTCACTCAAAGGGTGGTGGGTGTGTGGAATCGGCTGCCGGTAGTGGTGGTGGAGGCGGATTCGATAGGGTCTTTTAAGAGACTTTTGGATAAGTTCATGGAAGTTAGTAAGATAGAGGGTTACAGGTAAGCCTAGTGGGTAGGGACATGTTCGGCGCAACTTGTGGGCTGAAGGGGCTGTTTGTGCTGTAGCCTTTCTATGTTCTATGATCTTATAGAGGTCTATAGAATAATGAGGGACATGGATCGGCTAGATAGTCAACATATTTTCCCAAAGGTAGGGGAGTCTAAAACTAGAGGGCATAGGTTTAAGGTGAGAGGGGAGGGATACAAAAGAGTCCAGAGGGACAATTCTTTCACTCAGAGGGTGGCGAATGTCTGGAACAAACTGTCAGAGGTAGTAGTAGAGGCGGGTACAATTTTGTCTTTTAAAAAGCATTTAGACAGCTACATGGATAAGATGGATATAGAGGGATATGGGCCAAACGCGGGCAATTGGGACTAGCTTAGTGGTTAATAAAAGGGTGGCATGGACAAATTGGGCTGAAGGGCCTGTTTCCATGCTGTAAACCTCCTTGACTCTGTGACTCTATGTTGTTTGAACATGCCAATGTCGCAGTAATCATTCCAAAGTTAGACGAACCAACATGTAACATGGTGGCAGCGGTGAGGGACCCCGAAAAGGATAAAAATTAAATTTAAAGAAGGTTAAATGTCAGACCTGTAAAAGTGACCTCCAAAGCTCTGAACTCAGTCAGACACAGTTGAAGAACTCGAAAGATGCGCCATACGTGAAGTCGTGTGAGGAAAAATGGAAAAACCAACTTACACAAAAACATTTTTAAAAATTAAATGCAATATGAGTCCAATAATATTAGATACCAGTGTATCCACCCCAAGAGTAAATTATGACCCATTATTTTGGGATACAGCATATGAATAATTTGAGATGTGCCGTATGTTATGGTTAGGAGGAAAAGAAGACTTTGGACCTATGGTTCCCAATGCTCTCCACCACTGGAGTTTCCTCACCTCATTTTGTGAGCAATTTTGCGGATTTTCTTTGAGCATATCCTCACACCCACACTGTTTTTCCCTTTGGGTGATAGCGGGGGAAGGATTCCAGAGCTGATTATCAGCCCATTGAACCATGTTGTGAACACCCTTTAATGGTCAAAAAGTCCTGGCATTGGACTCAAACCCATAGCCTTTAATCCAGTGCCAGGGGTGTTACCACTGCACCAAAAACCTCCTGTGGAATAAGAGATTGACAAGATGATAGACCACAAAACATAGGAGCAGAATTAGGCCACTCGGCCCATCGAGTCTGCTCCACCATTTAATCATGGCTGATTTTTTTCTCATCCCCATTCTCCTGCTTTTTCCCCTTAACCCCTGATCCCCTTATTAATCAAGAACCTATCTATCTGTCTTAAAGACACTCAATGACCTGGCCTCCACAGCCTTCTGCGGCAAAGAGTTCCACAGATTCACCACTCTCTGGCTGAAGAAATTCCTCCTCATCTCTGTCCTAAAGGGTCGTCCCTTTAGCCTGAGGTTGTGCCCTCTGGTTCTAGTTTTTCCTACTAGTAAAAACATCCTCTCCACATCCACTCTATCCAGACCTCGCAGTATCCTGTAAGTTTCAATAAGATCCCCCTCATCCTTCTAAACTGCAATGAGTACAGACCCAGAGTCCTCAACTGTTCCTCATACGACAAGCTCTTTATTCCAGGGGTCATTCTCGTGAACCTCCTCTGGACCCTTTCCAAGGCCAGCACATCCTTCCTTCGGTATGGGGCCCAAAATTGGTCACAATACTCCAAATGGGGTTTGACCAAAGCCTTATACAGCTTCAGAAGTACATCCCTGCTCTTGTATTCTAGCCCTCTCGACATGAATGCTAACATTGCATTTGCTTTCCTAACTACCGACTGAACTTGCATATTAACCTGAAGAGAATCTTGAACAATGACTCCCAAGTCCCTTTGTGTTTCTGATTTCCTAAGCATTTTCCCATTTAGAAATTGCCATGATGAGGCAACAACTCATTATCATTGTATCAAGCCCACCAACGCCTCTACTTTCTAAGCTAAGGAGGCGAAGGAAATTCAGCATGTCCACTACAACTCTCACCAACTTTTACAGATGCATCATAGAAAGCATCCTTTCCAGGTGTACCAGAGCTTGATATGGCTCCTGCTCTGCCCAAGACCGCAAGAAACTACAAAGGGTTGAGAACAAAGCCCAGTCCATCACGCAAACCAGCCCCCCATCCATTGACTCTGTCTACACCTCCCGCTGCCTCAGGAAAGCAGTCAACATAATCAAGGATCCCACGCACCCGGACATTCTCTCTTCCATTTCTTCTGTCAGGAAAAAGATACAAAAGTCTGAAAATATGTACCAACCGACTCAAGAACAACTTCTTCCCTGCTGCCATCAGACTTTTGAATGGACCTACCTAATATGAAGTTGATCTTTCTCTACACACTAGCTAAGACTATTACATACATTCTGCACCCTCTCCTTTCCTCCTCTATGAATGGTATGCTTTGTCGGTATAGCGCGCAAGAAACAATACCTTTCATGGTATATGAATACGTGTGACAATAATAAATCAACTCAAAATCAAATCAATTTCATGTGACTACCAGAATGGTAGGCTGGACCTTCAACCAGCAATTCCTATGTTACTATACGCAATACACTTCAGGTTTACTGCTAGCCAATGTCGCCGTAAGCCAAGGCAGGGTTGTAAACATGCAGGACACACACACTTCAGATAGTAAAGAGCTATTGAAAGAAAACAAGGAGTTTACCAGATTCTTCATTTAACCATGATTTGATATGCAATTTGATTCCTGACACCAGATTATGGGTTGCAACAACTCTTGTTTATTTTTATGAATCTAAGTCCAGATACATCTTTAAGCATTAGACAGACTTTGAAATAAAACAGAACTGCCACATTTTATTTCCACAGGTAGAGACTATAGAAAATTGCAGAAAATGTACCAACTAGAAGGAGGCTTTTCAGCCCAACATATCTGTGCCAGTCAAATGTAATTATTTTATTCATTCGTGGGACATGGGCGTCGCTGGTTGGCCAGCATCTCTCACCCAGCCTTAGTTACCCTTGAGAAGGTGGTGGTGAGTTGCCTTGTTGAATCGCTGCTGTCCATGTCCTGTGGGTTGATCACAATGCCATTAGGGAGGGAATTCAGGATTTTGATCCAGCAACTGCGAAGGAACAGCGACATATTTCCAAGTCAGGACGGTGAGTGGCTTGGAGGGTAACTTGCAGGTGGCGGTGTTCCCATGTATCTGCTGCCCTTGTCCTTCTAGATAGAAGTGGTCGTCAGTTTGGAAGATGCTATCTGAGAATCTTCGGTGAATTGCTGCAGTGCATCTTGGAGACAGTACACACTGCTGCTACTGAGCGTCGGTGGTGGAGGGAGTGGATGTTTGTGGATGTGGTGCCAATCAAGCGGGCTGCTTTGTCCTGGATGGTGTCAAGCTTCTTGAGTGTTGTTGGAGCTGCACCCATCCAGGCAAGTGGGGAGTATTCCATCACACTCCTGACTTGTACCTTGTAGATGGTGGATAGGCTTTGGGGAGTCAGGAGATGACTTACTCACTGCAGTATTCCTAGCCTCTGACCTGCTCTTGTAACCACTGTGTTTATGTGGTGAGTCCAGTTGAATTTCTGGTCAATGGTACCCCCAAGGATGTTGACAATGTGGATTCAGTGATGGTTACACCATTGAATGTCAAGGGGCGGTAGTTACAGTGTCTCTTATTGGTGATGGTCATTCCCTGGCATTTGTGTGGCATGACTGTTACTTGCCACTTGTCAGTCCAAGCCTGGATATTGTCCAGATCTTGTTGCATTTGAACACGGACTGCTTCAGTATCTGAGGAGTCGCGAATGGTGCTGAACATTGTGCAATCATCGGCGAACATCCCCACTTCTGACCTTATGATGGAGGGAAGGTCATTGATGAAGCAGCTGAAGGTTGTTGGGCCTGGGACACTACCCGGAGGGACACCTGCAGAGATGCCCTGGAGCTGAGATGACTGACCCTCCACAACCACAACCATCTTCCTATGTACCAGGTTTGACTCCAACCAATGGAGAGTTTGCCCCCTGATACCCATTGATTCCAGTTTTGCTAGGGCTCCTTGATGCCACACTCGGTCAAATGTAGCCTTGATGTCAAAGACTGTCACTCTCACCTCACCTCTGGAATTCAGCTCTTTTGTCTATATTTGAACCAAGGCTGTAATGAGGTCAGGAGCTGAGTGACCCTGGCGAAACCCAAACTGGGCGTCACTGAGCAGGTTATTGCTGAGCAGGTGCTGCTTGATAGCACTGTTGATGACCCCTTCCATCACTTTACTGATGATCGAGAGTAGACTGATTGGACGGTAATTGGCCGGGTTGGATTTGTCCTGCTATTTATGTACAGGACATACCTGGGCAATTTTCCACATTGTTGGGTAGATGTAATTGTAACTCAAAGAGCTTGGCTAAGAGAGCGGCAAGTTCTGGAGCACAAGTCTTCAGTACTATTGCCGGAATGTTATCAGGGCCCATTGCCTTTGCAGTATCCAGTGCCTCCAACTGTATTGGTATACAGTGAAAAGTATTGTTGCTTGTGCGCTATGCAGACAAAGCATACCGTTCATAGAGAAGGAAAGGAAAAGGTGCAGGATATAGTGTTACAGACAGGGTGGAGAGAAAGGCCAACTTAATATGAGGTAGATCCATTCAAAAGTAACACGATAACACTATATTCTGCAGTGTTACAGTCATAGCTAGGATGTAGAGAAAGATCAACGTAATATGAGGTAGATCCATTCAGAAATCTCCAGCCATTCACACCCCGCTGCACTCAGCCAAGTTTCCGTTCACTGCAGTTGGAGTATCCCAGGTTAACTTTTGTTTATTAGTGTCACAAGTAGACTTTCATTCACACTGCAATGAAAATCCCCGAGGCACACGCACTCTGGCGTCTGTTCAGGTACACAGAGAAAATTTAACCTGGTCAATGCAACTAACCAGCACGTCTTTTGGACTGTGGGAGGAAAGTAGAGCATCCGGAGGAAACCAATGCAGACACGGAGAGAAAGTGCAGACTCCGCACAAACAGTGATTCAAGCCTGTGCCACCGTACTGCCCATAATTCTTTTATTAAAAAGATGCGAGCTGATTGATTGCAACTCCTGATTTGATTCCTAATATGTTGTTAATCATTTAGTAAGGTATTTTGAAAGATCCCAATGCAAAGATTAAACGTGAAATTCTTTTCACCTTATAAATGTAGATAGCAGCATATAATTATCCACCAACGCTGGAGGCACTCTGTTCAAACATTGACACTAACTCTGGTGAATAGGATAAAGTTACTGACATGTTCCATGTTTTCAAAGTAACATTTAACACCAGCAACTTTGTCATGTGTTTGATGTTCACGGCGGCACAGTGGTTAGCACTGTTGCCTCACAGCGTCGGGGACTCGGGTTCGATTCCCGGCTTGGGTCACTGTCTGTGAGGAGTTTGTGTCCCATTCCTCCGGGTGCTCCAGTTTCGTCCCACACACATTCTGGTTAGGTGCATTCACCATGCTAAATTCTCCCTCAGTGTACCCGAACAGGAGTCGGAGTGTGGCGACAAGGGGATTTTCACAGTAACTTCATTGCGGTGTTAATGTGAGCCTACTTGTGACTCTAATAAATAAACTTAAACATAAAACTAAAACTTAAGTATAAGAATGCTAATACAAAGAGCTTGTATTCAGTGAAAACCCAGGACTAACATTCACAGAAGAAGGCAACATCTAGAAGAAGAAGGCTGTTAGCCATGCGGGAAAACCTTGGCCAGGTTTCATATGCAAGTGGAAATCAGCCTTAAGTTAAGTAACGGACCTTGTGTCTTTATTCGCGATTCGAGGTTAAAACACACAAGTTTGAACAACAAAATGTATCTGCTTCACTAATGCTCCTTTGGAAATCTGCCATCCTTACCTGGTCTGGCCGACATGTGACTTCAGCCTCACAGTCAATGCGATTGGCTCTTAACCGCTCTCTGAAATGGCCGAGCAAACCTCTCAATCCAAGGGTAATTAGGGATGGGTAAAGGCCCTGGCCTTGCCAGAGACGCCCACATCCCATGAAAAGAATAGATTTTTAAAATTACAGATTTAAGGTAATTGGCTAAAGAGACAAGGGTGCAATTAGCATTTCTTTAACTCATACAGTGAGTTCGGTGTTGTGTCCTGGAATGCACAGTGTGTGGAAGCAGTTTCAATCATGGAATTGAGTTAACTTATCCAAATGCACCATAGAAAGCATTATTTTCAGATGTATCACAGCTTGGTATGGCTCCTGCTCTGAACAAGACCACAGGAAACTACAAAGGGTTGTGAATGTAGCCCAGTCTATCATGCAAACCAACCTCCCATCCATTGACTCCGTCTACACTTCCCGCTGCCTCAGAAAAGCAGCCAGCATAATTAAAGACCCCACGCGCCCCGGACATTCTCTCTTTTATCTTCTTCCGTTGGGAAAAAGATTCAAAAATCTGAGGTCACGTACCAACCGACTCAAGAACAGCTTCTTCCCTGCTGCTGTCAGACTTCTGAATGGATCTACCTTGCATTAAGTTGATCTTTCTCCACACCCTAGTTATGACCATAACACTACATTCTGCACTCTCTCATTTCCTTCTCTATGAATGGTATGCTTTGTCTGTATAGTGTGCAAGAAACAATACTTTTTGCTGTATACTAATACATGTGACAATAATAAATCAAATCAAATCAAGGAATTGGAATACTTAGCGGAGGGGAAAAGGTTTGGAAGTGAAAAGACTGGAGAGTGGAATGAGCTGAATAACTTGCACAAACAAGCAACCTTTTCCTGTGTTTTGTCGAGGAATGCACGAAAAAGTTTCTAAAAAATATTTTTAGATTTGGAGGAAATATTGGACAGATTTGAGCTTTGGACATTTAAAGAGTTGTGGACATTGTCTTGAACAAAAGAGAAAGTTGAGTTTTGGGGAGGTGATTCCGATTGCATTCTAAAGTTTATTTATTAGTCACAAGTAGGCTTACAGTAACACTGCAATGAAGTTACTGTAAAATCCCCTCGTCACCACACTCCGGCACCTGTTCGGGTACACTGAGGGAGAATTTAGCATGGCCAATGCACCTAACCAGCACGTCTTTCGGACTGTGGGAGGAAACCGGAGCACCCTGAGGAAACCCACACAGATATGGGGAGAACATGCAGAGTCCGCACAGTCACCTGAGGCTGGGATTGAACTGGGGTTCCTGGCACTGTGAGGCAGCAGTGCCACCCACTGTGCCACCTTGCCGCCCCATATTGGGGCCATCATTCATTCGTGGGACATGGGAGTCGCTGGCTGGCCAGCATTTATTGTAAGAAGTCTCACAACACCAGGTTAAAGTCCAACAGGTTTATTTGGTAGCACAAGCTTTCGGAGCGCTACTCCTTCATCAGCTGAGTTGCCCTGGAGAAAGTGGTGGTGAGCTGCCTTCTTGAATTGCGGCAGTCCATGTTCTATGGGTTGACCCACAATGCCGTTAGGGAGGAAATTCCAGGATTTTGACCCAGCAACTGCGAAGGAACGGTGATATATTTCCAAGTCAGGATGGTGAGTGGCTTGGAGGGGAACTTGCAGGTGGTGGTGTTCCCATATATCGGCTGCCCTTGTCATTCTAGATGGAAGTGGTCGTGGGTTTGGAAGGTGCTGTCTAAGGATCTTTGGTGAATTGCTGCAGTGCATCTTGTAGATAGTACACACTGCTGCTACTGAGTGTTGGTGGTGGAGGGAGTGGATGTTTGTAGATGTGGTGCCAATCAAGTGGGCCACTTTGTCCAGGTTGGCGTCAAACTTCTTGAGTGTTGTTGGAGCTGCACCCATCCAGGGAAGTGAGGAGTATTCCATCACACTCCTGACTTGTGCCTTGTAGATGGTGGACAGGTTTTGGGGAGTCAGGAGGTGAGTTACTCTCTGCAGTATTCCTAGTCTCCGACCTGCTCTTGTAGCCACTGTGTTTATGTGGTGAGTCCAGTTGAGTTTCTGGTCAATGGTAACCCCAAGGATGTTGACAGTGGGGGATTCAGTGATGGTTACACCATTGAATGTCAAGGGCTGGTGGTTAGAGTGTCTCTTATTGGTGATGGTCATTGCCTGGCATTTGTGTGGCGTGAATATTTGTCATTTTTGAAGTGTACAAAGAAGGATCAGACCTTCGATCGCTACCTGATCAAAGGTATGGGAAAAAATAAAGATAACTTCTGGGTACTAAAGAAAATAAACCAGTCTTAATTCCAAGCAGAGCAGTGAATATAAGGTGGAAATAACAGAATGTGAATAAAGCGGATTAAAAGTCGAGGAAACTGTGGATGGGGAAGATAGTGAAAGAGAGAATTGGGAAATGATCAGATGAAATCAATCAAATACAACAACAACTTCCAGCATCCGCGGTAATTTGCTTTTATCCAGTGTTTAACTCACTGCCACTTTTCTTCCAGGAATGCCTACCCTGAAGAAGTACTGCTAACAAAAGGTCACCTGGACTCGAAACGTCCGCTTTTTTCTCTCCCTACAGATGCTGCCAGACCGGCTGAGATTTTCCAGCATTTTCTCTTTTGGTTGTATTCATACAGCATTTTCCACCCAATGAAACATCCCAAGACATTTCACAGGATCATTACAAAGCCCAATGTGAACCAAGCCACAATCCTACAACCACCAAGGGCTGTAAACGCATGAGAACTCCGAGCCACACACCATCCTGACTCGGAAGTGTATCACTGTACGCTTCATTGTCACTGAGACAAAATCCTGGAATTCCCTTCCTATCAGCACCGTGGGAGTCCCGAATGGACTCCAGCAGCTCGCCATCACCTTCTCAAGGATATCTACGGACCTGCAAATAACGTTGGCCTTACCAGTGATGCTCACACTGCAAGAAAGAACTAAAAGTAAAATAAAATCTCAAGAATCTGAAATCTCTTTTTACAGAATCCCTACAGTGCAGAAGGAGGCCATTTGGCCCATCGAGTCTGCATCGACCACAATCCGACCCAGGCCCTAGTCCTGTAACCCCACGTATTTACCCTAGCTAGTCCCCCTGACACTAAGGGCAATTCAGCATGGCCAATCCACCTAACCCGCACATCTTTGGACTGTGGGAGGAAACCGGAGCACCCGGAGGAAACCCACACAGACACGGGGAGAACGTGCAAACTCAGTGACAGAGGCCAGAATTGAACCCGGGTCCCTGGTGCTGTGAGGCAACAGTGCTAACCACCGTGCTGCCCATTTATTATCCACTCATGGCATGAGGTTGCTTACTTTAAATCTATTGTGCATTTCTGAGGTGAAATTCACTTCAAGTGATAGCGTGAAATAGAATACATTGGTCCATGCAGAATTGGAAATTTGTCTTTGACTTCGCCTCCAGTGTAACATATAATCAGACAGTTATTAGGTTCAAGCAGTGAATACTTCTTGTATGCCTACATTCATATATTTGTGTATACATAACATGCATCCATACCAGGCAAACGTAGCACATCGCACTCTGCCATGACAGCACTTACTGCAGTGGAATAAACAAAATAAATAAAAACAGCGGGTTGAGTTTCCATGATCTTATTTAGTCAGCTTATAGCACTGGAAACAAAAGACATTGAGCAGATTTTTCCTGGCAATAGACATTCTAAAGCACTGTCTTTAGAAAAGGACTCTTTCAAACCGAGGATATAAAGAATGAATGGGATCATCAATGATGGCCTAAGCTTTCCTCTTAACTGCGCTGTTGAATAAGTTATTGAGCTGTGTCTGCTGTCAGAACAGAGAACAAAGAAGAGTACAGCACAAGAACAGGCCCTTCAACCCACCATGTCTGTGCTGACTCCTGACGCCTGTCTAAACTAAAGACCCTTTGCCCCTATGCAGTCCACATCCCTCTATTTCCTGCCTATTCATGTATCTGTCAAGATGCATCTTAAACATTGTTATTGTATCTGCTTCTATCAGCTCCTCTGGCAGTGCATTCTGGGCACTTACCACCCTCTGTGTGAAAATACTTTCCTCTCACATCTCCTTTAAGCTTTCCCCCTTTTACCTTCAACAATCATTGAATCCTACAGTGCAGAAGGAAGCCATTTGGCCCACCGAGTCTGCACTGACCAAAATCCCACCCAGGCCCCATCCCCCTAACTCCATGCATTTACCCTAGCTAGTCCTCCTGAGATTAAGGGGCAACTTAGCATGGCCAATCCACCTAATCCGCACATCTTTGGAGTGTGTTCCACAGTCGTTGAAATTTCTACCCTGGGAGAAAGGTTCTGACTATCCATTCTATACATGCCTCTCGTAATTTTGTAAACTTCTGTCAGGTAGCCCCTCAGGCATTCAAGTGAAAACAAACCAAGTTTGTCCAATCAATCCTCCAAGCCAGTCAACATCCTGGTAAACCTTTCCTCTACCCTCTCCAAAGCCTCCACATCCTTCTAGCAATGTGGCGACCAGAACTGTACGCAATATTCCCAATGTGGTCTAACTGAAGTTCCCTACAGCCAATGCTTTTACCTGCAGTGTTGACAATTCTGGCCAGCTTACTTTTGCATTTCATACTCAGGTTACCATTGCCAGGCTATCGTGTTGAATGTTAGAATGCTCTCCACCAGACCTCTGTATAACCTCTCTAAACCATCTTAACTCATTCCAAACCCTTTCAGATTTATAATTAAACACAGATACTGGCTAGCCTCTGTAAAAGTCCAGTTGGTGCTCTCTGGGAGGCTTAGCTTTTGGTCTATATGTGTTCCCAGATACCTGAAATACTCTGCACCCTCTATCATTAAGATACAGAGCTTCACACATATGCGGGCCATTGCTAGGTAAAATTAGCTCTTTGGTTTTATCTACATTGATCTGCAGAGCACTCAGTTGAAACCATGGCCAGAATCTTACCACCGTTCACGCCAGCAGGAGTTTCCCATCTCACTGGAGTGAACGGAGATTTGGCCGGGCGCCAAATTCACCGACCCCGCTGCGGCGGGAGCGTGCCACGAACAGCCGGTAAGATTGCACCCCATTTCTAATGGGTGGCAGCATGTTCAAAATCATTTCCCTCGATTATAGAATCCCTGCAGTGCAGGAGGAGGCCATTTGGCCCATCGAGTCTGCACCGACCACAGTCCCACTCAGGCCCTATACCCTTAACCACACTACTGTTTGCCCTACTAATCCCCCTGACACCAAGGGGCAATTTTAGCACGGCCAATACACCTAACCAGCACATCTTTGGACTGTGGGAGGAAACCCGAGCACCCGGAGGAAACCCACGCAGACACAGGGGAGAATGTGCAAGCTCCACACAGACAGTACCCAAGCTGGGAATCGAACCCGGGTCCCTGGCGCTGTGACACAGCAGTGCCAACAACTGCGCCACCGTGCCACCCCTATAATTTTCAAAGATAAAATTAGTTGCACCAAAGCCATAATATCTGCATACTTAAATAAGTAAGTATTAGTTCCCTTGATTCTCATCTCTTGGGTATATATGGAAAATAATGGGGGTGACACGACACAGACCTGTGTTTAAAATAAGTTCAACAGATAAAATGTCATTCATAAAAACATGCGGAGGGTGATTGGTAAATGCCTGAACCAATGGATTTATTTATTTATTTATGAGTATCACAAGTGGGCTTACATTAACACCGCAATGAAGTTACTGTGAAAATCCCCTAATCGTCACACTCCGGCGCCTGTTCGGGTACACTGAGGGAGAATTTAGCAATGCCTAACCAGCATGCCTTTACAGATTGCGGGAGGAAACCGGAGCACTCGGAGGAAACCCAGGCAGACATGGGGAGAACGTGCAGACTCCGCGCAGACAGTCACCCAAGGCTGGAATTGAACCCGGGTCACCAGCGCTGTGAGGCAGCAGTGCTAACCGCTGTGCCACCACATGAGTGCATGAAGGTGAGTGGCGGATGAGATGATCGGTCAGAATCTAAAGAACGGCAGAGAATGACTGAAAGCTTCATCAGGAGAAGGTGAAGAATTGAGATTTTTCCTCAATTTCAATCATAAATGGCTGTCATCCTATTCTGCAACAGTGGCCCTTGCTTCTAGATTGCCCAGGACAAACCATCCATCCTGCAAAAACCTTTTAGTCCCTCAAGAATCAAGTGCTGAGTGGGCCATTCCTCAATCCACTCTTGCCTTTATTTGTTCCTGCAGTGCTCTATATCAGCCCCAGGGATATATGGTTAGACACTGGCGCTGGCCTTGGCATGTTGAATCATTTATATTGAAGTTAAGCAGCATTACCCTATACAGCTCTGTTCCTCTTAAGACAATTGCTAGCTTTTTATTTTATACAGTTTGTCAGGAAATCATTAAAGAACCCTTCAAGAATTTATCCCTCCACTGAACTGATTCACAACAAAGCAGTCAACCGCAAAAGACCAATCAGTACGCAAAAATAATCTGGCACCTCAAAAACATTGTCTTAAAATTCCGAGCTCACAGAAGACCATCCAGCCCAGCTCATCTCATTCATCCAGAATGACAGATGAACATACTTATTAGGAGCTGGCCATTCAGCCCCTTGACCTGCTGTACCACTTGATAACATTGCTTACGTTATACCAGTGACGACAATGCAAAAGTAATTAATTGGTAGTAAAGCGATCTGTGATATTTTGTAAGGGGCTGTATAAAGGTAGTTTTTGACTTTTTTTTCATTACACAGCAATGGAATTACGCAGAAGGCAGAGTGACTGCCGCAATGGTGAAATTGGAGGCCCAATGCTGTGTCTTTTTTGTTGATATAATGCATTTTAATATCTCGACAGATCGTTAATAAGGAACAGCATGATACTGACTACAACAGGAGAAAAGTGTGGATTCATATTGATTTCATGGAACTGCTCCCTCTAGTCTAGAGCACAGAGAATACTAAAATTTGATTTGATTTGATTTATTATTGTCACATGTATTAGTATACAGTGAAAAGTATTGTTGCTTGCGCACTATACAGACAAAGCATACCGTTCATAGAGATGGAAAGGAAAAGGTGCAGAATGTAGCGTTGCAGTGATAGCTAAAGTGCGGAGAAAGATCAACTTAATGCAAGGTAATTCCATTCAAAAGTCTGACAGCAGCAGGGAAGAAGCTGTTCTTGAGTCAGTTGGTACGTGTCCTCAGACTTTTGCATCCTTTTCCCAACGGAAGAAGGTGGAAGATAGTATATCCGGGGTGCAAGGGGTCCTCAATTATGCTGACTGCTTTTCCGAGGCAGCGGGAAGTGTAGACAGAGTCAATGGATGGGAGGCTGGTTTGCATGATGGATTGGGCTACATTCATGAAAAGCCATAAAACATACATAAAACGTACATAAAAGCAACTGGACCAGATTTATAAGTTGCTTATTTGTCATTTTCGTCTTCTTTCTCTTATTTTCCGAAAAGGTTACCACTGTGAGGAACATTAATCAGAGCTAGAGCGATCGTCCAGGCTGGTTTTTATGGCTTAAGGGTGAGGGTCATCTATTCCCAGGAAGCAGTGAACCTCTGGATAACATTGCCAGTTGGTATGGTGACTCCCTGGGCTGGACCTTCCCTAATATGGACCGGAGAAAGGAGTTAGAACACTTTCTGAGTCCAAACCTGCCCCTGGTGGGTGGGGGAAGTGGGTGCGTACCCAGAACAGTCACCAATTTGGATTGGTACCCCCTCATGTGACATTGAAACTGGTTCATGCACTCCCAGTATCCCACTCCCACTTTCTCCCCATATCCCATAGATGGTGGACAGGCTTTGAGAAGTCAGGAGGTGAATTTCTGTGTGAGTTGTGGAACCATAATTAACACCAGGATTGGGGCATGGCTGGAAGTGAGCAAATAAATACAGATTTTCCAGTGAGGGCAACACCCTGAGAATGAGTTAAACAATCCAGCAAGTTGCTACCCAATTGAAAATGCATACCAACCCATTGCCTTGAAAAAGCCCTGAAGGGTAAGTTAATGTTTTCAACTGAAATCAGCACAACTGACGCTACCCTCTGTTCATCTCGACTTAAATAATCCAGTCTTGTTTGCCCTCATTTCCAAAGGCAATGAAAATGACAGGGTAGTACAGGGAGAGAAGGACAGAGGGATGGAAGGGAATGTAGAATCCAGGGAAACTTCACACTGCCTGGCAGCAAACATCTAACACAAGAGCTGATGCCAGAATATAATTCAGAGAGTATTGGCAGTTACTTAGGGAGGTAATCACCCTGTTGTTCCAACTTGTGGGACCCTATGTTGGAATGATGACCCCGGGTGAGCGTAATTATTAACGTAGCTCGGAATGGAAATATTTGCACATATCAAGCTTGTCCTAATGAAAATCAAGATTCATATAATTGCGTGTTAATTCTGAAAGCAATGGACAAGCCAACCTGCCTTGTCACAGAATAGGCCCACTGAGTCCCTATTGAGCCCTTAATAAGGATCACCAATCACCAAATACGCAATTGGACCAGCCACAAGCTGGGGCCTTCTTCAGTTAGTGGCTCAACATCTAAGAAATCATAGAATCCCTACATTGCAGCAGAAGGCCATTCAGCCCATCAGGTCTGCACCAACTCTCCAAAAGAGCATCTGACCCAGACCCATCCTTTCCCCGTAACCTCACACATTTACCACGGCTAATCCACCCAACCTACACATCTGGGGACATTAAGGGGCAATTTAGCATGGCCAATCCACCTAACCTACATATCGTTGGACGGTGGGAGGAAACCGCAGCACCCGGAGGAAACCCCCGCAGACACGGAGAGACCGTGAGACTCCACACAGACAATCACTCAAGGCTGGAATTGAACCCGGGTCCTTGCAGCTGTGAGGCAGCAATGCTAACCACTGTGCCACCGTGCCACCCAAGGAAACCTCTCCACAACCTCTTGTTCATCAGCAAAGTCATCAACAGTGCTCTCAAGAGGCACTTCCACAGCAATAAGCTGCTCACTGACACTCAGTTTGGGTTCCGTCAGGGCAATTTGGCTCCTGACTTCATTACAGCCTTGGCCTGCATGGACAAAGGAGCTGAGTGAGGTGAATGCGACAGCCCTTGACATCGAGACAGCATTTACCACCCTCAGTCTTCTGTGACCAAGCCAGTTCTCCACCCATCTAGCCACCTCCCCCTTTATCCCATGAGATCCAACCTTTTGCACCAGCCTACCATGAGGGACTTTGTCAAACGCTTTACTAAAGTCCATATAGACGACATCCACGGCCCTTCCCTCGTCAACCATTCTAGTCACTTCTTCAAAAAACTCCACCAGATTAGTGAGGCATGACCTCCCTCTCACAAAACCATGCTGACTATCGTTAATGAGTTTATTCCTTTCTAAATGCGCACACATCCTATCTCTAAGAATCCTCTCCAATAACTTCCCGACCACGGACGTCAAGCTCACCGACCTATAGTTTCCCGGGTTATCCTTCCTACCCTTCTTAAATAACGATTCTCTCCCCACAGATGCTGTCAGACCTGCTGAGATTTTCCAGCATTTTCTGTTTTTGTTTCAGATTCCAGCATCTGCAGTATTTTGCTTTTATCTTAGTTCACATAACCTATTAATCATAAAATCCCTACAGTGCAGAAGGAGGTCATTCAGCCTGTCAAGTCTGCCCCAACTCTCCGACAGAGCACCCCACCTAGACCCACCCCCTTCAATGATATTCACGATTGTGACTTGCATTGCACAGAGTGTGGGAGATTCGAGTCTGAATTCCCACTGAAAAAACAATCGTGAATTACACCAATTTTCCTGCCAATTCAGCAGTTGAATTTTTTTGGGAGAATTGATCCTGTAGTGTTACAGTCATAGCTAGGGTGTAGAGAAAGATCAACTTAATATGAGGTAGGTCCGTTCAAAAGTCTGATGGCGGCAGGGAAGAAGCTGTTCTTGAGTCGGTTGCGACATGATCTCAGACTTTTGTATCTTTTTTCTGACGGAAGAAGGTGGAAGAGAGAATGTCCGGGGTGTGTGGGGTCCTTGATTATGCTGGCTGCTTTTCCGAGGCAGCGGGAAGTGTAGGCGGAGTCAGTGGATGAGAGGCTGGTTTGTGTGATGGACTGGGCTTCATTCACGACCCTTTGTAGTTTCTTGTGGTCTTGGGCAGAGCAGGAGCCATACCAAGCTATGATACAACCAGGAAGGATGCTTTCTATGGTGCATCTGTAAAAATTGGTGAGAGTCGTAGCAGACATGCCAAATTTCCTCAGCCTTCTGAAAAAGAAGAGGTGTTGGTGGGCTTTCTTAACTATAGCATTGGCATAGAGGGACCAGGACAGGTTGTTGGTGATCTGGAAACTTAGAAACTTGAAGCTCTCAACCATTTCCACTTTATCCCCATTGCTGTGGACAGGGGCATGCCCTCCACTATGCTTCCAGAATTCGATGACAATCTCCTTCATTTTACAGATATTGAGGGAGAGATTATTGTTGCCGCACCAGTTCACCAGATTCTCTATCTCATTCCTGTACTCTGTCTCGTCATTGTTTGAGATCCGACCCACTACGGTGGTGTCGTCACCAAACTTGAAAATCGAATTGGAGAAGAATTTAACCACACAATCATAGGTGTGTAAGGAGAATTTAGCCATGAATAATAATTTCAAACGGAAGTGTTCTACAAGAACATGAAGAGAAAGCAAGACTTTGAAATAGCAATTAAATAGGGATTGACTAACTTCTGATCCAACCAACTCCCACCTTTGAAGAGCAGGCTTAATCTTGACTACCTTGTGTGACAGTGCCAGGGAAAAGCAACCGCAGAGGTTACTTTGCTTCAGATTGTGCCAATACGCCTGAAAGCAATCATTCCATATTTATGTTTTGGTTTTAAATACGTTCTTTGTTTTTTTTTCCTTCTGATTGTTGACTTTTTATTTCTTCTTTTTAATTCTTGTGATCTGATAATAATTGCCAGAACAGCTGGCTAATTAATTAGTGGAACCCTCTCAATCAGCATGATTAAGTAATTGGTTTATTCCCATGAGTTGCCAATTCATTGATGTGCTAATTATACACAAGTAGGAACTGAAGATGATTTTAATATTTATTTTGAGGCTGGATGTGACGGTTGTACAATATTGTACTAATATTTTAATTTGAAGTATTTTCTTGTCTTGCGTACAGTTAGAGGGATCTGATTCCCCACATCTAGGATGTTTATCTTGAGAACCGAGCAGAACGCCAACAGCCTGATAACCAGAAAATGTTGGAGGTTGAACACAGAGTCCTGTACTGAAATCCTCCCAATGGGGTAATGGATATTGGAAATATAAAGTGAAAATACTGGCGTACTCAGCAAGTCAGACAGCATCTGTGGAGAGAGGGAGAGAGAATTAATGGCCAGAATTTTCTGGCCCGTGGCTGGGATTCTCAGGCCATAGAACCATAGAATCCTCCAGTGCAGAAGGAGGCCATTCAGCCCATTGTGTCTGCACCAACCACAATCCCACCCAGCCCAATCGCCATTACCTCACGCATTTATTCTAGCTGCTCCCCCTGACACTAAGGGTCAATTTAGCACGGCCAATCCACCTAACCCGCATATCTTTGGAGTGTGGGTGGAAACCGGAGCACCTGGAGGAAACCCACGCAGACACGGGGAGAATGTGCAGACTCTGCACAGACAGTGATCCAAGCTGGGAATCGAACCCGGGTCCCTGGCACTGTGAGGCAGCACTGCTAGCCACTGTGCCGCCATGCCGCCCCAAGTCCTGCTGCTGTGGATGAAGTTTTGTCTGAACACCATATTCTCCATTCTCACTGACAGCGGGGCAGGAAGTGACGAGAACCCCGGCCCAGAATCAAAGATTCATAGACACCCTGCAGTACAGAAGGAGGCCTTTTGGCCCATCGGGTCTGTACCAAACACTAGCCCACCCAGGCCCTATTCCTGTAACCCCACACATTTACCCTGCTAATCCCCCTGACACGAGGATCAATTTATCATGGCCAATCAATCTAACCTGCACATCTTTCGGACTGTGGGAGGAAACCGGAGCACCCGGAGGAAACCCACGCAGACACGAGGAGAATGTGCAAACTCCACACAAACTGTGATCCAAGCCAGGAATCGAACCCGGGTCCCTAGCGCTGTGAGGCAACAGTGCTAACCACTGTGCCACGGTGCCGCCCAACATGTGACTCCAGAGCCACAGCAATGTGGTTGACTCTCAACTGCCCTCAGGCTAATAGGGATGGGCAATAAATGTTGGCCAGCCAGCGATGCCCATGTCCCATCAATGAATAAATAAAAAACCCACCAACATGACAGATTATAAAGAAAAGCCAAGGGAGCTCTGCCTAACTTCATTGGAAGAAAAACTCAAGTTGATCAGCTCTGAACTTTATTTTCCTCCCCTTCTAATTACACTGAGAATGCCCAATGCTCTCTTCAAATCACAGTAAGAAGTCTAACAACACCAGGTTAAAGTCCAACAGGTTTATTTGGTAGCAAACGCCACTAGCTTTCGGCGCGTGCTGCTCCTTCGTCAGGTGGAGTGGGAGATCTGTGAGCAGATCTCCCATTCCACCTGACGAAGGGGTAGCGCTCTGAAAGCTGGTGGCATTTGCTACCAAATAAACCTGTTGGACTTTAACCTGGTGTTGTTAGACTTCTTACTGTGTTTACCCCAGTCCAACCCCGACATCTCCACATCATGACTCCTCAAATCAACCATGGATACACCTCGTCTTGGCACTTTTGATTTGAGGTTCATCCTCCAATGCAAACTCCAGGCCCATGAATGTCTTGGGACACAAAGTCGTGAGTAAGAAATAGCTGCTAATGAAGCTGGGTGGCCTGGTGTGGTCACTACATCATGGACTATAAGTGGAAGTGACAAGTGGAGTTCAGGAGACTGTAATCACTAGATGGCATTCACAGTAGCTTACCTTTCTCCACCACTCCCGTTTTGATTAGGACAGCAGCTGCCAGTACTGATCCTTCAGCTGACATTGGTAGTTCCAGTACCATCTTTTATTTGATGTGGAGATGTCGGCATTGGACTTGGGTGGGCACAGTAAGTAGTCTCACAACACCAGGTTAAAGTCCAACAGGTTTATTTGGTAGCACGAGCTTTCGGAGCACTGCCCAAAGGTGAGTGCCAATAACAATTTTTGGAGCTCTGCCCCTTCATCAGGTCAGCATTCACCTGATGAAGGAGCGGCGCTCCGAAAGCTCGTGCTACCAAATAAACCTGTTGGACTTTAACCTGGTGTTGTGAGATTACGTACTGTGCATCTTTTATTTCTTCACTTGCTCCATCAGTCCCTGTTTCTGCCTCGCACAGTCAACTTTTTAATCGCTCCTGCCTTATTTTCTATTCATTCGTGGGACATGGCGGAAGGGGGATGGGGTGGTGTGAAGGGGTGAGGGTGCTGTGAAGGGGGGTGGGGTGGGTGGGGTGGAGTGGATGGGTTGGACTTCCCACATTCTCCCCAAGCAATTTTGTTATGACACAATTTGAATCCAATGCAATAGAATGCATTTTGCAATCACTTTCTACATTTGTTATTCCACTTTGGTCTTTAGAAATATATGAACAGTCGGAATAGAAGATACATGTATATCCCGCTGTAAATAGCGACTTCAAAATGTCCTCTTTAACAGGGTGTGCCATATGACCCTGTGAGTGCTCCATCTGTTATCTGCCAAGCTGGCAAACGCTGCTGACATTAGTTTAGGAGATCCCTTTGCATTCCATCTGCTTCACAGCAATTGTGTCAGAGAGTTTAATCTGAGCTCCATCCATCCTTTTTTACACCAACTATAACAAATTGAAGACAAATCTGTCAACTTTTTTTGAAAAAATGGTAATTTCTTCAAATTCCTTTAAATAAAGCCCTCTATTGCATGTACCATATTTTCTGGAATATAAGACACACTTTATAGAATTATAGAATCTCTACAGTGCAGAAGGAGGCCATTTGGCCCATCGAGTCTGCACCAACCACCTTCCCATCCAGACCCTATCCCTGTAACCCCAGATAGAAACATAGAAAACAACAGCACAAAACAGACCCTTCGGCCCCACAAGTTGTGCCAAACATATCCCTACCTTCTAGGCCTACCTATAACCCTCCATCCTATTAAGTCCGATGTACTCATCCAGGAGACTCTTAAAAGACCCTATTGAGTTTGCCTCCACCACCACTGACGGCAGCCGATTCCACTCGCCCACCACCTTCTGAGTGAAAAACTTCCCCCTAACATTTCCCCTGTACCTACCCCCCAGCACCTTAAACCTGTGTCCTCTCGTAGCAGCTATTTCCACTCTGGGAAAAAGCCTCTGAGAGTCCACCCGATCTATGCCTCTCAACATCTTATATACCTCTATTAGGTCTCCTCTCATTCTACGTCTCTCCAAGGAGAAAAGACCGAGCTCCCTCAGCCTATCCTCATAAGGCATGCCACTCAATCCAGGCAACATCCTTGTAAATCTCCTCCGCACCCTTTCAATCTTTTCCACATCCTAAATATCCACATATCTACCCTATGAGTCCCCCTGACTATGTAGCATGGCCAATGCACCTAACCTGCACATCTTCGGACTGTGGGAGGAAACCCACGCAGACACGGGGAGAACGTGCAAACTCCACACAGACAAAGTGACCCGAGGCAGGAATTGAACCCGGGTCCCTAACGCTGTGAGGCAGCAGCGCTAACCACTGTGCGACCGTGCCGCCCCACTTATTTTCTATTCCGGCCTTGGTAAAATGCTCCACAATCACGAAAGGTGCAATAAAATGATAAAACCATTCTGAAAGTTCTGCTGCTTTTGAGACAAGTTAGTAGAGGTGAGAACGACTGCCCTTGACAGCGAGACCACACTTGACCGAGTGTGGCATCAAGGAGCCCAAGCAAAACTGGAGTCCATGGGAATCAGGGGGAAAACTCTCTGCTGGTTCGAGTTATAGCTGGCACAGAGGAAGTTGTTGGAGATCAGTCTTTACAGATACAAGATGTCACTGCTGAGATGTTCCTCAGGGTGGTGTCCGTGACTCAACCACCTTCAATTGCTTCATCTATGATTATCAGGTCCAAACTGGGGATGTTCGCTGATGATTGCACAATATTCAGTCCCGTTCATGACTCCTCAAATACTGAAGCAGTCCATGTCCAAACAACACGGGGGCGGCACATTGGCACAGTGGTTAGCACTGCTGCCCCACAGCTCCAGGGACCTGGGTCCGATCCCCGGCTTGGGTCACTGACTGTGTGGAGTTTGCACGTTCTCCCTGTGTCTGTGTGGGTTTCCTCCGGGTGCTCCGGTTTCTTCTCACACTCCAAAGATGTGTAGGTTAGGTGCATTGGCTATGCTATATTGCCCCTTAGTGTCCTGGGATGAGTTGGTTAGGGAAATTAGTGGGATAAATATGTGGGATTACGGGGATAAGGCCTAGGTGGGATCGTTGTCAGTGCAGTTGATGGGCTGAATGGCCTCCTTCTGCACTATCGGGGTTCTATGATTCTATAATTCTATGACCTGGACAACATCCAGGCTTGGGTTGAAAAGTTGCAAGTAACATTTGTGCCACACAAGTGCCGGGCAATGACCATCTCCAACAGGAGAGAAGCTAACAATCTCTCTTAACATTCAAATCCATCACCACCGCTGAATCCCCCACTATCAACATTGTGGGGGATACCATTGACCAGAAACTGAACTGGGCCAACCATGTAAATTCTATCGCTACAAGATCAGGTCAAGGCTAGGAATCCTGACTCCCAGCGCCTGTCCTACATCACAAAGCACAAGTCAGGAGGTGCAATGGAATACTCTCCACTTTCTTGGATGAGTGCAGCTCCAACAACACTCAAGAAGCGCGACATGATCCAGCACAAGGCAGCCCACTTGATTGCCAACCCTTCCACAAACATTCACTCCCTTCTCCACTAATGAACAGTGGCAGCAGAATGTACCATCCACAAGATGCACTGCAGAAATGCACCTTCCATCTAGAAGGACAAGGGCAGCAGATATATGGAAATACCACCACCTGCAAGGTCCCCATCAATTTACACACCATCCTGATTTGAAAGTATATCACCATTCCTTCACTGTCGCTGGGTCAAAATCCTGGAACTCCCTCCCTAACAGTGCAGTAGGTGTACCTACACTCAGGGACTGTAGCAATTCAAGAAGTCAGCTCACACTACCTTCTGAATGGAAATTAGGGATGAGAAATCAATGCTGACCTGGCCAGCGAAGTCCACAAATGAATTAAAAAACTTGATTGATTCTATCCCAATGTATAAAGCTGGTACCCTATCAGATTTCACATTTATTACTTTCTATAGAAAAATGGGGAACTGTTGCCAGTTTGACCTGGGGAATGACTGATTCCACCAATCGTTATTTTAATCCTGGATGATCCTATCCATTTGAAAATGGATATCATATCATTAAACGCACAGACCATGATCTCACCGGCCCTTCACGTCATGCTCCCACTGCAGCGAGGTTGGAAAATTTGGCATCCAGACATTGCAGCAGGATGGGAAAATCCCACTGGCGTGAACAGTGGTAACATACCGGCTAAACAGTGGATTGTGAAGATCACAGGTGGGCATGGATTTACCAGACCTGTTACACTTATATTAGGCATAGTTGCAAGTTTGCAGATGACATCAAGATTGGTGGCATAGTGGACAGTGAAGAGGTTTATCTGGGATTGCAATGGGATCTTGATCAATTGGGCCAGTGGACTGACAGATGGCTGATGGAGTTTAATTTCAATAAATGTGAGGTGATGTATTTTGGTAGATTGAACCAGGGCAGGACTGACTCAGTTAATGGTAGGGCGTTGGGGAGAGTTACAGAACAAGGAGATCTAGGGGTGCAGGTTCATAGCTCCTTGAAAGTGGAGTCACAGGTGGACAGAGTGGTGAAGGCGGCATTCAGCATGCTTGGTTTCATCAGTCAGAACATTGAATACAGGAGTTGCGACGCCTTGTTGAAGTTGTACAAGACATTGGTAAGGCCACACTTGGAATACTGTGTGCAGTTCTGGTCACCCTATTGTAGAAAGAATATTATTAAACTAGAAAGAGTGCAGAAGAGATTTACTAGGATGCTACCGAGACTTGATGGTTTGAGTTATAAGGAGAGGCTGGATAGATGGGACTTTTTCCTTGGAGTGTCGGAGGCTAAGCGGTGATTTTATAAAGGTCTATAAAATAATGAGGGGCATAGACAAGGTAGATAGTCAATATCTTTTTCCAAAGGTAGGGGAGTCTAAAACTAGAGGGCATAGGTTTAAGATGAGAGGGGAGAGATACAAAAGGGTTCAGAGGGGCAATTTTTTCACACAGAGGGTGGTGAGTGTCTGGAACAAGCTGCGGAGGTAGCAGTAGAAGCGGGTACAATTTTGTCTTTTAAAAAGCATTTTTAGACAGTTACATGGGTAAGATGGGTATAGAGGGTAATGGGCCAAATGTGGGCAATTGGGACTAGCTTAGGGGTTAAATAAAAAGGGCATCATGGACAAGTTGGGCTAAAGAGCCTGTTTCCATGCTGTAAACCTCTATGACTCTATAACTCTAATTGCCAGCGTCCTGGCTTGGATGGATTTGTAAAATAATCAATTAACTCCTCGACAGCTGAATAAACATTAACCCTGTGCAGTAAGAAAAAGCACCTTGGGGCACAGTTGGAGTGTAAAATGTGTGACAATGCCCGGGATTTTCCGTTTTTCTTCAAACTTCCAGACGAAGCGGGAAAAGCAACGTGCAGCGTGACGGCTGCGTAGCCGGATTTCCTGGGAATATCGTCCAGCACTTAGAAGGAAGAAATCCTGGAGAATGTTTGGGAGAAGGATTATTTAGATCTGAAACTCCGGGCGGGATTTTATGGCCTTGCTCATCCTGAAACTGTAAACCTCCTTCTGAGATTAACGGACCTTTCCATGGTTGGCCCCTTGCCCGCGACAATTCCCGAGGAAGGGAGTGCCCGCTACCACTCTGCATCGTGATTGGATTGGGGGGAGTGGGGCCCATTGCCACTCTTGGATGAGGGGGGAGGGGACACTTTTGGTCTGGGCGGTGTGGTGGGAGATACATGTCCGTGCAGTGTGGGGCTCACGTTCAGTCCTGGACCTCTGCAACTGCAGGGGGGTGAAGAGTTTGTGAGGCTGCCTGCAACAGCAGGGGCCTGACAGCTCTCTCTCTGTCTGTCAGACCCCTGTTGTTGAAATTGCACATGTGCAGCATCAGAGGTCTGCACATGCGCAATAGCTCCCTCTGCAGGCCGGCTGGCTAATTAAGCCCATCCCACTGCCTGCAGCAGCTGGAAACAGTCTGGCCCATGTTTTCAACGTCTAAGTCTATAAGATTGGGTGTGAAAATTCACCCAAAAAAACAGATCAGGAACTCTCCCATTTTCACATTAGCTGGATGCATCAAGTCATTCTTGTAAAATTCCGCCCTATCAGTTTAACATAACCTCTCTTCTTTTGTATTCAATGTTCCTATTGTCAATGTTTCTATGATGGGTTACAGAAGAACACAAAAATAGAAGAAGGAGTAAGTCAGCAGGCCCGTCAAGCCTGCCCCGCCATTTAATTCAATCATGGCTGATCTATGCCGGCCTCAACTCCTTTTCTGTGCCATTTCCCATTGCCTCTATTCCTCGATCTATCAAATAGTTATCCACTTCCACTTTAAATACTTAGAACATAGAACATTACAGCGCAGAACAGGCCCTTCGGCCCACAATGTTGCACCGACCAGTTAAAAAAAAAACTGTGACCCTCCAACCTAAACCAATTTCTTTTCGTCCATGAACCTATCTACGGATCTCTTAAACGCCCCCAAACTAGGCGCATTTACAACTGATGCTGGCAGGGCATTCCAATCCCTCACCACCCTCTGGGTAAAGAACCTACCCCTGACATCGGTTCTATAACTACCCCCCCTCAATTTAAAGCCATGCCCCCTCGTGCTGGATTTCTCCATCAGAGGAAAAAGGCTATCACTATCCACCCTATCTAAACCTCTAATCATCTTATATGTTTCAATAAGATCCCCTCTTAGCCGCCGCCTTTCCAGCGAAAACAATCCCAAATCCCTCAGCCTCTCCTCATAGGATTTCCCCTCCATACCAGGCAACATCCTGGTAAACCTCCTCTGCACCCTCTCCAAAGCCTCCACATCCTTCCTGTAATGTGGGGACCAGAACTGCACACAGTACTCCAAGTGCGGCCGCACCAGAGTTGTGTACAGTTGCAACATAACGCTACGACTCCTAAATTCAATCCCCCTACCAATAAACGCCAAGACACCATATGCCTTCTTAACAACCTTATCTACTTGATTCCCAACTTTCAGGGATCTATGCACACATACACCTAGATCCCTCTGCTCCTCCACACTATTCAAAGTCCTCCCGTTAGCCCTATACTCAACACATCTGTTATTCCTACCAAAGTGAATTACCTCACACTTCTCCGCATTAAACTCCATCCGCCACCTCTCGGCCCAACTTTGCAACCTGTCTAAGTCTTCCTGCAAACTACGACACCCTTCCTCACTGTCTACCACACCACCGACTTTGGTGTCATCAGCAAATTTGCTAATCCACCCAACTATACCCTCATCCAGATCATTAATAAATATTACAAACAGCAGTGGCCCCAAAACAGATCCCTGAGGTACACCACTTGTAACCCGCACTCCATGATGAATATTTACTATCAACCACCACCCTCTGTTTCCTATCCGCTAGCCAATTCCTGATCCAATTTCCTAGATCACCCCCAATCCCATACATCTGCATTTTCTGTAGAAGCCTACCATGGTGAACCTTATCAAACGCCTTACTAAAATCCATATATACCACGTCCACTGCCTTGCCCCCCCTTGCTTCTAATGATCCAGCCTCCACTACCCTTTGGGGCAGAGAGTTCACTACCCTTTGCAAGAAGAAATTTCTACACACCTCAGTTTGAAACGACCGGCCCTTTATCTTCAGGTTGGAACAATTGCTCCTGGGAATAAACGATTCTGACGCATCAATCCTCAGTTACCCGTGTTTTGCTGCTTGTTAAACTATTGTAAGAATCCTCCATCAATTTCTGAGGTAAGACTTCTGAAAGAAAAGGTTTAATTTATGCTGGTGTGAAGGACATAATGCCTTATCCTGTATTGTATTGTGTTCTTTTTTCCCCTGCATAATACCCTTTCATACGATGGTATTTTATTTTTAGCTAGACCAAAGAATTGCGAATTGGAGATGTGATTCACTTGGCTGCTTTCTGTGACGAACTCTGTTTGCTGTTTTGTGTAGGGGAGTCTGAGACAGATACACAAAGCACGGTCTGAAGTCGTAACCACTTAATTGCCACATAAATTCTCTCTGAGCCGAGAAACCACAAGCAAGTTGGCAAAATGTCTTCATTTGCTCAACAATAGCAGAACCATCAAACTAAGGTTTGTTCTGCAAAAGAGGAGACACATTGTTTGCTTTGACAATTCTTGGAGTACAGCAGGTAATGGCTGCCAAGTACTGCTCATTTATCAGGAACATTGACAACATTTTCCTGTTGCGAAAGCAAAATATGTGGGAGATCTGAAACTGAAACAAGACATTTTCTGATGACAAGTCAGAGACCCGCAATGTTAAATCTGTTCCACTCTCCAGATCTGCTGAGTATTTTCAGCAATGACTGTTTTTGTTCTCTCTGCTGGAACTTTTATTTGACTTGATGGAGCTTAGGTAGAGTTGTGGAGTCATAGAGGTTTACAGCATGGAAACAGGCCCTTTGGCCCGACTTGTCCATGCTGCCCTCTTTTTTTAAACCCCTAAAGCTAGTCCCAATTTCTTGCATTTGGCCCATATCCCTCTATACACATCTTACCCATGTAACTGTCTAAACGCTTATAAAAGACAAAATTGTACCCGCCTCTACTGCTACCTCTGGCAGCTTGTTCCAGACACTCACTACCCTCTGTGTGAAACAATTGCCCTTCTGGATCCTTTTGTATCTCTCCCCTTTCACCTTAAACCTGTGCCCTCTAGTTTTAGACTCCCTTACCTTTGGGAAAAGATTTTGACTATCTACCTTGTCTATGCTCCTCATTATTTTATAGACCTCTATCAGATCACCCCTCAGCCTCCTTTGCTCGAGAGAAAAAAGTCCCAGTCTTATCCAGCCTCTCCTTATAACTCAAACCATCAAGTCCCAGTAGCATCCTAGTAAATCTCTTCTGCACTCTTTCTAGTTTAATAATATCCTTTCTATAATAGGGTGACCAGAACTGTACATAGTATTCCAAGTGTGGCCTTACCAATGTCTTGTACAACTTCAACAAGACGTCCCAACTCCTGTATTCAATGTTCTGGCCGATGAAACCAAGCATGCCAAATGCCTTCTTCACACTCTGTCCAACTGTGACTCCACTTTCAAGGAGCTATGAATCTGTACTGCTAGATCTCTTTGTTTTGTAACTCTCCCCAACGCCCTACCATTAACTGAGAAAGTCCTGCTCTGGTTCAATCTACCAAAATGCATTACCTCGCATTTGTCTAAATTAAACTCCATCTGCCATTTGTCAGCCCACTGGCCCAATTGATCAAGATCATACTGCAATCCTCGACAATCTTCTTCACTGTCCATTATGCCACCAATCTTGGTGTCATCTTCAAACTTACTAACCAAGCCTCCTAAATTCTCATCCAAATCATTAATATAAATGACAAATAACAGTGGACACAGCACTGATCCCTGAGGCACACTGCTGGTCACAGGCCTCCAGTTTGAAAAACAACCCTCTACAACCACCTTAGCTTGAAATTGATGGCTTCTGCCATCAAGATGTGGAGATGCCGGCGTTGGACTGGGGTAAACACAGTAAGAAGTCTCACAACAAGGTGTTGTGAGACTTATTCTGTCATCAAGCCAATTTTGTATCCATTTAGCTACCTCACCCTGGATCCGGTGAGATTTAACCTTATGCAACAACCTACCATGCGGTACCTTTTGTCAAAGGCCTTGCTAAAGTCCATGTAGACAGCATCAACTGCACTGTCCTTATTGACCTTCTTGGTTACCCCTTCAAAAAACTCAATCAAATTTGTGATACATGATTTTCCATTCACAAAGCCATGCTGACTGTCCCTAATCAGTCCTTGTATCTCTAAATGCCTGTAAATCCTGTCTCCCAAAATACCTTAGAATCATAGAATCATCATAGAATCCCTGCAGTGCAGAAGGGAGCCATTCGGCCCATCGAGTCTGCACCAACCACAATCCCACCCAGGTCCTATTCTCATAACCCCTCATATTTACCCTGCTAATCCCCCTGACACTGGGTTAACTTTAGCATGGCCAATCAACCTAACCCGCACATCATTGGACTTTTCAATGATTCAATGCATTAAATTGAGATTTGTGGTGAGGTGTTGGAAAATGTCCTTCGTCCCTCATACCTTAGAAGCTATCCATCCCAGAAAAGGCTGTTACTGATGAAGAGGTTCAGCACTAGCCAGTTCAGCCTCTGAGGAATTACATACTCGAGTTTGAGAATTGTGATATCAGACTGGACACACTAAAGTCAAAGGATATCAGGCAGTGGTACTCCCCACAATTCCAAGCAGTGCTGAAGCTTGGGCAACTTATCAATTCTGTATCAAGGCCCAAGGACAACATCATCAGCATTGTTTTATAAGGTGCTCGCGAATTAAGTGGGAAGATAAAAGAACAAAATGTGGGCACCCTCCAAGACGCAGACAGGCCAAGCACGGAGGCTATGATAACCTCACATCAGCTGAGATGGAAGGGACATGTTGCTGGAGCGCCCAATTCCAGCCTGCCCAAACAGACCCCATCCACCATATGAAATTCAGCTGACTGTTTTTGCCACCCTGCTTCCCTGAAATTTTAACAACTTACCCACTACAGATGTGAGGCTCACTGGCCTGTAGTTCCCAGGCTTTTCCCTGCAGCCCTTTTTTAAACAAAGGCACAACATTTGCCACCCTCCAATCTTCAGGCACCTCACCTGTGGCTGTCGATGATTCAAATATCTCTGCTAAGGGACCCGGAATTCCCTCCCTAGCCTCCCAAAATGTCCTGGGATACACTTCATCAGGTCCCGGGATTTATCTACCTTGATGCGCTTTAAGACTTCCAGCACCTCCTTTTCTGTAATATGTAAACTCCTCAAGACATCACTATTTATTTCACCAAGTTCCCGAACATCCGTGCTTTTCTCAACAGCAAATACTGATGAGAAATATTCATTTAGAGTCTCACCCATCTCTTGTGGACCCATACATAGGTGACCTTGTTGGTCCTTAAGAGGCCCGACTCTCTCCCTTGTTACTCTTTTGGCCTTTATGTATTTATAGAAGCTCTTTGGATTCTCCTTTGCCTTATCTTTCAAAGCAATCTCATGTCCCCCTTTTGCCCTCCTTGAGGCCTTTAGCTTGGGGTACATGCAACAGCCATATCTTTATTCCTTTCAATGTACATTTTCATGGAGGTGAGACGGAATATCATGGGGTTGATGCGTATTCCCTCTGAAAATGGACTTTGAGTATGCTGGGCAGGAATTTCCCTGAACCCCACCTCAACCCCCCCACCACACACATGCACGCACGCACGCACACACACACACACACAACCAGGAAATTATAGGCCGGTGAGCCTAACATCAATGGTGGAGAAGCTTTTGGAGAAGATACTGAGGGACAGGGTATATGCACGTTTGGAGGAAAATGGACTAGTTAGTGACAGGCAGCATGGTTTTGCACGGGGAAAGTCATGTCTCACCAACTTGATTGAGTTTTTTGAAGAGGTGACAAAGATAATTGATGAGGGAAGGGCTGTGGATGTAGTTTATGTGGACTTTAGGAAGGTATTTGACAAGGTTCTACATGGCAGACTGGTACAAAAACTGAAATCACACGGGATTCAGGGTGGGTTGGCTAGATGGATACAGAACTGGCTTGGTTATAGAAGACAGAAAGTAGCAGTGGAAGGGTGTTTTTCAGAATGGAGATCTGTAGCTAGTGGTGTTCCGCAGGGATCAGTGCTGGGACCTCTGTTGTTTGTAGCACATATAAATGATCTGGAGGAAAATGTGGATGGTCTGATTAGTAAGTTTGCAGATGACACAAAGATTGGTGGAGTTGCTGATAGTGCCGGGGATTGTCAGAGGATACAACAAGATAAAGATAGATTGGAGACTTGGGCACAGAAGTGGCAGATGGAGTTTAATCCAGACAAATGCGAGGTGATGCATTTTGGAGGATCAAATTTAGGTGTGAATTATACTGTAAATGGTGGAATCCTTAGGAACATCAATATAGAGGGATCTGGATGTGCAGGCCCACAATTCCCTAAAAGTGGCAACACAGATGGCCAAAGTAATTAAGAAGCCATATGGCACGCTTGCCTTCATCAGCCGGGGCATTGAGTACAGGAGTTGGGAAATCATGTTGCAGCTATATAAAACAGTGGTTCGGCCAGATTTGGAGTATTGAGTGCAGTTTTGGTAACCACACTACCAGAAGGACGTGGAAGCTTTGGAGAGAATGCAAAGATGGTTCACCAGGATGTTGCCTGGTCCCGAGGGTGTTGGCTATGAGGACAGGTTGAATAAACTAGGATTGTTTTCACTGAAAAGATGGAGGCTGAGAGGAGACCTGATAGAAGTCTACAAAATTATGAGAGGCACAGACAGGGTGGGTAGTCAGAGGTTTTTTCCTAGGGCGGAAGTGTCAATTACAAGGGTTCAAAATGTGAGGGGAAAAGTTTAAGGTAGATGTGCGGGGCAAGTTTTTCCAACAGAAAGTGGTGGGTGCCTGGAACACACTGCCAGAGGAGGTGGTGGAAGCAGGCACATTAGTAACATTTAAGAGGCATCTGGATGGGTACATGAATAGGGAGGGAATAGAGGGATACGGACAGAGTAAAGACAGAAAGTTTTTTTTAGCTTAGTTAGGGCATCATGACCGGCACAGGTTTGGAGGGCCGAATCTGTGCTGTATTTTTCTTGTTCTTTCTTCTTAAACCTGGGTACATTGCACTCAACCCCTTCACTTGTCATTGATATAGTCCATCGATAGCTGAGACCCTGATTGCTGTGGCACACTGCTGACTTAGTCTGTCGACCTGTATATAACCTGTATATTTTTATTCTCTGGGCTGGATTTTCCTCTTCTGATGAAGGTAGGAATGGAATCGGGGAAATTACAAAGAATAGTTTTTTGACTGCAAATTCCAGTTTGCATCATTGATTATCGTTAAAAACCCGTCCGGTTCATTAATGTCCTTTAGGGAAGGAAACCTACCGTCCTGACCTGGTCTGGCCTACATGTGACTCCACAGCCACAGCAATTTGGTTGACCCTTAACTGTCCTAAGAAATGGCCCAGCAAGCCACTCAGCTTCAAGGAGAGTTCAGGACGAACAACATCCTGTGTCAAGGCAGGATGCTGGATTTGACATCATCATCCTTTTAAAGAATCTTTACTAAGCTCTAATGAACAATTCAAGCTTTTTCTCTCCTAACAATGTGGGCTAACTGGCTACACCCTGTATTCTCACCTCTCTCCTTTCTTGAATAACAGTTGTGTTTGCTGCCTTCCAATCCATGGGGAACGTGCTAGAATCTAGCAAATTCCATTAGTTCAAAGGTGATGCATCCACTTTCTCCATGGCCTCCAATTTTAAAATCCAGGCCATCAATTCCAAGGGATTGGTCAATTTTTTGTCTGCTTTCTAATTCTAATATCCTCAAGTGCCTCATTTTAACTAGATATTTTTCACTGTGTACTAATACACGTGACAATAATAAATCAAATCAAATCAAGATCTTTGCTTCTGGGTCATTTTTTGTGTTTTTTACATCAGTGTTTGTTCATTGTCTCTGCCATTTGCTGATTCCCCATTATAACCTCCCCTGTCTCGGACCCACATTTAGCCCCACTAATCTTTTCCTTTCCCCATACCAAAGAAGATTTTATGTCTCGAGCTAAGTTGCCTACAGATACTATTTGCTCTCCCTTTAACAATTACTTTGTCATCTTCTGGTGAGTTTTAAACCCCCCACAGGCTTACTGCTCTTTTCAACATTAGAAGCTTTAACCTACCTTTATCTTTTCTTGTTAGCTATACTTGGGTCATTTTTTTTTAGTTTTCTTTTTATTTCTTAAGGACTGTATGATTATTGCAAATTATAAATTCATTATTAGAACATTTGCCAATCCTGATCTACCGTTGTATTTTTAAATCTAGTTCTCCAATTCACTTCAGCCAGCGAGCCCCAGATACTTATTAGATTGCACGCTTCTTTCAGATTTAAGACTCTCGCCTCATAGTTGATTAAATCACTCTCAAGTTCGATATAAGGTTCTGGGGCAGCATGGTGGCACAGTGGTTAGCACTGCTACCTCACAGCACCAGGGACCCGGGTTCAATTCCAGCCTCGGGTGACTGTCTGTGTGGAGTTTGCACGTTCTCTCCGTGTCTGCGTGGGTTTCCTCCGGGTGCTCTGGTTTCCTCCCACACTTCAAAGATGTGCGGGTTAGGTTGATTGGCCATACTGAATTAACACATGGTGTCAGGGGGATTAGCAGGGTGGGGATAAGGGAATAGGGCCTGGGTGGGATTGTTGTCAGTGCAAGCTCGAAGGGCCGGCCGAAAGGCCTCTTTCTGCACTGTAGAGATTCTATGATTCCAGCATATTATGATCAATCTTCCCCAGAGGCTCCTTTACTACCACATTATCAATTAACCCTTTCTTATCAACACTTGATCTAAAATAGTCCAGTTAAGTGGAAAACTACTTTGATTGCACTTGATGAACTCATTCCTCGCACTGGGCTGAACTTTGTGAATAAAGTCGGCATTCCTAATGATCATGCTACCCAAGTGAGCAAGTTGCCAACAGGAATTTAGGGCGGAATCTAGTGGCCCGCCTGTCACAGGAATCGTAGTGGGCGGGACACGAACCATGCAAATGTCCATTGATCTCAGGTGGGATTTTCCGGTCTTAGGGCGAGCGCGGCTGGAAAATTCAGCATGGTGGCACAGTGGTTAGCACTGCTGCCTCACAGCGCCAGGGACCCAGGTTCGATTCCCGGCTTGGGTCGCTGTCAGTGTGGTGTTTGCACATTCTCCCCGTGTCTGCGTGGGTTCCCTCTGGGTGCTCCGGTTTCCTCCCACAGTCTGGTTAGGTGCATTGACGTGAACAGGCGCCGGAGTGTGACGACTAGGGGGATTTCACAGTAACTTCATTGCAGTGTTAATGTAAGCTTACTTGTGACTGATAAATACATAAATAAAACTAAACTAAATTCAGATAGACAGCCAGGGGAAGTAATTGTTAAGCCTTCAAAACAAAAAAAATTTATAGAGCCTTAAGGCATCTTTATAGGCTCCATGCGGAGAAACGGCTTGGGTAGATCAGATGAGATAACTGGCCCAGTGCTTTCCGAGTAATCGACTGTCTTCAGGTGGGCTGGAAACAATCCAAATCTTCGAGAAGCTTTAGTCTGTTGGGTTGAGATAATCTGAAGTAGAAACTCCCTATAAAATCATTCAGAAATCAGTGCTAACAATTCTGTAATCAGTACAGTTTGAGCCTGTACTGAACCTGTATCTGCACCATTTCAATGACCAAAGAAAATTGGACCTTTCTTTTCATTTGTTCATGGGATGTGGGCATCGCTGGCCGGGCACAACACTTTTTGCCCATCCCCGAGGGCATTTAAGAGACAACCACATTGCTGTGGCTCTGGAGTCACATGTAGGCCAGACCGGGTAAGGACGGCAGATTTCCTTCCCTAAAGGACATTAGTGAACCAGATGGGTTTTTCCAGCGATCGGCAATGGTTTCATGGTCATCAGTAGATTCTTAATTCCGGATTTTTATTGAATTCAAATTTCACCATCTGCCGTGGCGGGATTTGAACCCAGATCACTGGATTGATTCCGGGGTTGCAAGGGTTGACTTATGAGGAAGATTAAACAGTTTGGACTTGTACTCGCTGGAGTTTAGAAGGATGGGAGGGGATCTGATTGGGGTATATAAAATTTTAAAAGGGATTGATAAAGAAAACGTCGACCAAATGTTTCCTCTTATGGGGCAATCTAGAACAAGAGGTCACAGGTATAGGTTGCGAGGCAGGAGATTTAATACTGAGATGAGGAGGAACTACTCATAGAGGGTGGTGAATTTGTGGAACTCGCTGCCCCATTGCGCGGTGGAGACTGAATTGTTAAATGGCTTCAAGAAGGAGATAGATACATTTTGAATAAAAAGGGATAAGGGGATATGGGGAACAGGCGGGGAGGTGGATTTGGGATCAGGGAGAGATCAGCCATGATCTGATTGAATGGCAGAGCAGGCTCAAAAGGCTGAATTTGCCTCCTTCTGCTCCTAATTCCTATGTTCCTATGTTCCTATGTCCCCAGTGCAGCACCCTGGCTCTCTGAATTACTAGTCCTGTGACAATACTATTATGTCACTGTCTCCCCTCCAGCTGGCTTTATATCTGTTAATAGCTTAAGAATCAGAAAATCAAGGGATGCCCTTTTGGTCACCCCTACTGTACCTGCAGTGCCCATGATCGGCTGTCAGGATTAGTCAAAGGGAGGGATGACTTTGTATTTAAACAGGGGAAGTAGTGGTGTCATGATAATGTCATTGGACCAGTAATTTAATGACACAGGTTCGAATCCCAACACGGCAGATTTTGGCATTTGGAAAAGTCTGGAATTAGAAGTCTTGAAGAATCCACCTGGTTCACTAATGTCCTTTAGGGAAGGAAATCTGCTGTCCTTACCCTGATCTGGCCTACATGTGACTCCAGAGCAACAGCAATGTGGTTGACTCCCAACTGCCCTCGGGCAACTAGGGATGGCAATAAACGCTGGCCATTTGGAATTATTTAAAATACCTGCAATTAAAAATCTATGTGGGGCAGCACGGTGGCACAGTGGTTAGCACTGCTGCCTCACCAGGGACCCAGGTTCGATTCCTGGCTTGGGTCACTGTCTGTGCGGAGTCTGCACGTTCTCCCCATGTCTGCGTGGGTTTCCTCCGGGTGCTCCCGTTTCGTCCCACAGTCCAAAGATGTACGGGTTAGGTTGATTGGACATGCTAAATTGCCACTTAGTGTTAGGGGGACTAGAGAGGGTGAATATGTGGGGTAATGGGGATAGAGCATGGGTGGGATTGTGGTTGGTGCAGACTTGATGGGCCGAATGGCCTCCTTCTGCACTGTAGGGATTTTATGATGCATGTTCTATGATCTACTAATGACTATGAAATCATTGTCGATTGTCGGAAAAACCCATCTGATTCACTATTGTCCTTTTGGGAAGGAAATCTGCCATCCTTATCTGGTCTGGCCTACATATGACTCCAGATCCTTGTGTTTGATTCTTTAAAAATAAATGGCCGAAAAGCCACTCAGTTCAAGCGGATGGGCAACAAATGTTGGCCCGGCCAGCAACGCCCAGATCCTGTCAATGAATCGAAAAAAAAAGAACCCAACTGCTGAAAGCAAAACCTGCTCCTTTTTTAAATTCATTCATGGGACATGGGCACCGCTGGCTGGGCCAGAATTTATTGCCCATCCCTAGTTGCCCAAGGACAGTTGAGAGTCAACCACATTGCTGTGGCTCTGGAGTCACATGGGCCAGAGCAGGTAAGGATGGCAGATTTCCTTCCCTAAAGGACATTAGTGAATCAGATGGGTTTTTCCAACAATCGGCAATGGTTTCATGGTCATCAGTCGATTCTTAATTCCAGATATCTTTTATTGAATCCAAATTCCACCATCTGCCGTGGTGGGATTCGAACCCGGGCACCCAGAACATTAGCTGAGTTTCTGGATTAATTGCCCAGCAAGAATACCACTAGGCCGTCGCCTCTCCTAAATCTCTCTTTAACCATTATGAATTTGCTGTGTTCATCACATCAACACTATTTCTTTAACCAGCAAAATGGAGGGATCGCTGGGGCTGAGCAAGGGGCTGACACACAAATATTGTTCATAGAAATATAGATAAATAGAAACCAGAAGCAGGAGGAGAGCATTGGGCCCTTTGAGCTGCTCTGCCATACATTGTGATCATGGCTGATCATCAAATTCAATATCCTGATCCACCCCCTTCCCCCCATATCCCTTGATCCTTTAGCCCCAAGAGCTATATCTAATTTCTTCTTGAAATCGGACAACGGTTTGGCCTCAGCCACGTTTCTGTGGTAGTGAATTCCACACATTCACCACCCTCTGAGTGAAGAAATTTCTCCTCACCTCAGTCCTGAAGGGTTTACCCCTTATCCTCAAACTATGACCCTCTCAGTCAGTACATCAGGCACAGAACAATGGAACATTGGAAGAAACTGTGCAATGTCATTGGGAACGATATTTCACTGGAAACCCTGGTGAACCCAATGGGGTAAATATTGGTTTACGGCGATTCTCCGGCAATTTGCGACCTGATCGCCCGCCACTCTCACATTGGAGACAGACAGCTCAGCAAGTGGGCGGCATGGTGGCACAGTGGTTAGCACTGCTGCCTCAAGGCACGAAGGGACTCAGGTTCAATTCCGGCCTCAGTCTCTGTCTGTGTGGAGCTTGCACTTTCTCCCCGTGTCTGCGTGGGTTTCCTCCGGGTGCTCTGGTTTCCTCCCACACTCCAAAGATGTGCGGGTTAGGTTGATTGGCCATGCTAAATTACCCCTTAGCATCAGGGGGATTGGCAGGGTAAATATGTGTGATTATGGGGATAGGGCCTGGGTGAAATTGTTGGTGTTGACTCTATGGGCCAAATGGCCTCCTTCTGCACTGTAGGGATTCTATAATTCTATAATGACCTCCCAAAATCCCCAAAATTGTTCAAGGAAATTGTTCAACAAAGAAAAACAAGGGAAGTAGCATTTTGGCCTTTATTGCTCAGGGCTGAAGCACAAGAATAAAGAGGTCATGAAAGACATGAAGACTTGGGAACTTGGGGAAGTTAGTGGTGATATCTTGGGGACAGTACACATCACAGCAGAGGAGGTGTTGGACATATGAGAATGTGTGAAGATGGATAAATCTCCTGGTCCTGAACAGATATACCCAAGAACCCCACACAAGGCTAGAGAAGAGATTGCGGGGGGCTGGAATTGGCTGATATATTTGCATCATTATGAGCCATGGGTGAGGTCCCGGAAGACTGGAGGATAACAAATGTTGTGCCCTTATGTAAGAAGGGCTGCAAAGAAAAACCTGGAAATTATAGACCAGTAAAGCCAACATCTGTGGTGGGTAAGTTACTTGAGAAGATTCTGAGGGATAAGATATACAGGCATTTGGAAAGACATGGCCAATGTATCTAATCTGCACATCTTTGGACTGTGGGAGGAAACCGGAGCACCCAGAGGAAGCACATGCAGACACGGGGGAGAACATGCAAACGCAACACAGACAGTCACCCATGGCTGGCATTGAACCCAGGTCCCTGGCGTTGTGAGGCAGCCGTGCTAACCACTGTGCCACCTATTATTTTCACCTCCGAGAGCATCTTGATCTTGTGGCACCATCAGATTCACCAACCGACCTCAGTAGCACCCAGCTCCCCCAGTGAGCTTGCCCAAGCCTCTGAAGCTTCTGGTTCTTTGATTGGGCCAGCAAACAGCCTCAGTAGAACGGCCAGCACAGAGGCAGACAATAAGGATGTTGCCTCCTGGAGGAACGCTCCGCCATGGGGGATGATTGATGTGAGGGTCTGGGGGCCCACAGAAAAATCCAGCCCGATCCCTTTCCCCACGAGGTAGGAAATTATTCAGCAAGCATCACCCGTTCTGAAGAGCATCATTTAAAGTCTTGAAAAACTCTTTTTTTTCCCCCCCTCTTTTTGAACATAATCTTCTTGTGAACAGTGCTATTTTTCAAAAGGGAGATCTGTGGAAAGATTTTGGCAAATTCTTTAAATGTTTTTGAATCCCAATTGATTTTGATTCCACCACCTCTTTGAAAGTTGGATCTGCTGATTCTGCACAAAGAATTCCCCAAGATGGCTTTGATGACTTATTCACAGGAATATGTAACTGTGACCCACTTTCAGAGCAATTGCATGTTGTACCGGATGAGAGCGGTTTTGAAACTCAGTTTGAAAGGGTCCTGCCTGTATTGAGACATTCCTTGCAATGTGCCACAGCTTCGAATATCAGGGCTTTCAATCTCTTTACCTGAGTGGAAGAGAAAGTCGGGCCTAGTGTTCAGGCACTCGAGACCTCATCCTGCAATACTGATGCTGGTCATTGCCCCTCCTACATTTTGTTTTTATTCTTGCATGGGATGTGGGCATCGCTGGCTAGGTCAACATATGTTATGATGTGGAGATGCCGGCGTTGGACTGGGGTAAACACAGTAAGAAGTTTAACAACACCAGGTTAAAGTCCAACAGGTTTATTTGGTAGCAGAAGCCACAAGCTTTCGGAGCTTTAAGCCCCTTCTTCAGGTGAGTGGGAATTCTGTTCACAAACAGGGCATATAAAGACACAAACTCAATTTACAGAATAATGGTTGGAATGCGAATACTGACAGCTAATCAAGTCTTTAAGATACAAAAAATGTGAGTGGAGAGAGCATTAAGACAGGTTAAAGAGATGTGTATTGTCTCCAGACAGGACAGCCAGTGAGACTCTGCAGGTCCAGGCAAGACAAAATGAGGATGGCCTCAACCGGGATGTTGGGTTCATGTCACACTATCTGTAATCCCCACAGTTTGCCTGGACCTGCAGAGTCTCACTGGCTGTCCTGTCTGGAGACAATACACATCTCTTTAACCTGTCTTAATGCTCTCTCCACTCACATTGTTTGTATCTTAAAGACTTGATTAGCTGTAAGTATTCGCATTCCAACCATTATTCTGTAAATTGAGCTTGTGTCTTTATATGCCCTGTTTGTGAACAGAATTCCCACTCACCTGAAGAAAGGGCTTAAAGCTCCGAAAGCTAGTGGCTTTTGCTACCAAATAAACCTGTTGGACTTTAACCTGGTGTTGTTAAACTTCTTACATATGTTGCCCTCCCTAATTTCCCATCTCAGGGGGCATTTAAGAGTCAACCACATTGCTGTGGCTCTGGAGTCATATGTAGGCCAGACCAGGTAAGGACGGCAGATTTCCTTCCCTAAAGGATATTAGTGAACCAGATGGGTTTTTACAACAATTGATTATGGTTTCATGGTCATCAATTAGACTTTTAATTCCAGATTTTTTTATTGAATTCAAATTTCACCATCTGCCATGATGGGGATTGAACCCGGGTCCCCAGAATATCGCAAATTGCTTCACTGCCAATTAAATACTTTTGCATTGTACTCACTGCTTTCACATAACCCATTAACCTGGGTCTCTGGATTGCTAATCCAGTGATCATACCACTGTACCACTGCCTTTCCAGGATATGCACCTCCACTTCTTATTCACTATTTGATTTTCTCTGCTGTACCCCCGAAATATTGTGACCCGTCCTTCTAGAGTCTGGCCCAGAAATTGAATTGTGCCCAAAACATGGACAGTATTGAAGGGGTGGGCGTGGTGGGTGAGGGTGGAATGGGCATAGATCTGTGCAATGAGGACTACCTGCACAAGGTAGGAGAGCGGTTTGAGAGTGTAGGGAGAGGATGGCAAGGGATGGGTTTGGTGGATGAGGGCGAGGTTTGGAGAGTGGGTGATTTACAGAAGCATAGAATCGCTACAATGCGGAAAGAGGCCATTCAGCCCATCAAGCTTACACCGACAACAATCCCACCCAGGCCCTGTGAAAATCCCTTAGTCTCCACACTCCGGCGCCTGTTTGGGTACAGAATCACAAAACACCACAGCACAGAAGAGGCCCATCGAGTCTGCACCGACGCATGAAAGGCCCTGACCTGCCCACCATCCAAATTCTCATCCAAATCTAGTGGAAGGGTCTTTTTCCGTCTGGATGCCTGTGACTAGTGGTGTTCCGCAGGGCTCTGTATTGGGACCTCTGCTGTTTGTGATTTATATAAACGATCTGGAAGAAGGTGTAACTGGGGTGATCAGTAAGTTTGCGGACGACACGAAAATGGCTGGACTTGCAGATAGTGAGGAACATTGTCAGAGGCTACAGAAGGATATAGATAGGCTGGAAATTTGGGCAAAGAAATGGCAGATGGAGTTCAATCCTGATAAATGCGAAGTGATGCATTTTGGTAGAACTGACGTAGGGGGGAGCTATACGATAAATGGCAGAACCATATAGGGTGTAGATACGCAGAGGGAACTGGGTGTGCAAGTCCACAGATCCTTGAAGGTGACGTCACAGGTGGAGAAGGTAGTGAAGAAGGCATATGGCATGCTTGCCTTTATAGGATGGGGCATAGAGTATTAAAGTTGGGGCCTGATGTTGCAGTTGTATAGAACGTTGGTTCGGCCGCATTTGGAATACTGCGCCCAGTTCTGGTCGCCACACTACCAGAAGGACGTGGAGGCTTTGGAGAGAGTGCAGAGGAAGTTTACCAGGATTCTGCCTGGTATGGAGGGGCTTAGTTATGAGGAGAGATTGGGTAAACTGGGGTTGTTCTCACTGGAAAGACGGAGGATGAGGGGTGACCTAATAGAGGTGCATAAAATTATGAAAGGCATAGATAGGGTGAACGGTGGGAAGCTTTTTCCCAGGTCAGTGGTGACGTTCACAAGGAGTCATAGATTCAAGGTGAAGGGTGGGGAGGTTTAACACGGATATCAGAAGGACGTATTTTACACAGAGGGTGGTGGGGGCCTGGAATACACTGCTGGGCAAGGTGGTGGAGGCGGACACACTCGGAACGTTTAAGACTTATCTAGATAGCCACATGAACGGAGTGGGAATGGAGGGATACAAAAGAATGGTCTAGTTTGGACCAGGGAGCGGCGTGGGCTTGGAGGGCCGAAGGGCCTATTCCTGTGCTGTATTGTTCTTTGTTCTTTGTTTGTTCTTTAATAGAACCAACGTTTCAAGTCTAGATGACCCTTCGTCAGAGCATGCCAGATGAAGGGTCACCTAGACTCGAAATGTTGGCTTTATTCTCTCCCCAGCCTATGTGTACTATCTCTAATAGTATCCATTCACCAAATACAATTCGGTTCAATATCAAATGCAATAAGCAGTATTATAAGCCTGAAATTATGTGTGAGTGATGAAGTTGCATGAACGATTGATCCATTTAAAATGTGTGTGTTAGCAGGAAGAGGCATTGAAGTGTCCATCCAATAATTTCACTCACTGTAATACTAGCCTGTGATTTTTTAGAATATTTTATTTGTCAGACGTCGTTCTAAGTGGTCGCTGTGACATTGAAATCTCAGTGGATTCTTTTTCCTTCTCTTTCTCCCTCCCCCATCACTGCTGTTTGGGATGCTGCCCTTGCCCCTCTGTGAGTGCGCTGCCAGTGATCAATATCACTGGACATTAATGTGTGGATTGCAGCGGCAGCCACTGTAAAAAGGCCACAAATTGGCGACCTGCTTTGGATGGCAGTTTGGCACAGGCTGTCTGAGGAGGAATCGTCTGGGGGCCAAACTTCACCGCGTTCTAGCCTTGGACCCATGCTGGCCGCATCCAACTGTGGAATCACCCCTGAAATGTTTTTTCTTATTCATTAAAGTCATAGTCATAGAACCATGGACGTCTACAGCACAGAGAAAGGTCCTTTGGCTCATCAAGTCTGTTCCGGTCAAAGACAAACCACCCAACTATTCTATAATCCCACTTTCCAGCACTTGGTCCATAGCCTTGTATACCTTGGCATCGCAAGTGCCCATCTAAATACGTCTTAAATGTTAGAATCATAGAAACCCTACAGTGCAGAAGGAGGCCATTCGGCCCATCGAGTCTGCACCGACCACAATCCCACCCAGGCCCTACCCCCACATATTTACCCGCTAATCCCTCTAACCTACGCATCCTAGGACTCTAAGGGGCAATTTTTAACCTGGCCAATCAACCTAACCCGCACATCTTTGGACTGTGGGAGGAAACCGGAGCACCCGGAGGAAACCCACGCAGACACGAGGAGAATGTGCAAACTCCACACAGACAGTGACCCGAGCCGGGAATCGAACCTGGGACCCTGGAGCTGTGAAGCAGCAGTGCTAACCACTGTGCTACCGTGCCGCCCTATGCAGGTCTCTGCCTCTCCCTTTCAGGCAGTGAGTTCCAGACTCCCGCCACCCTCTGTGTGGAAAACTTTTTCTTCACATCCTTTCTCAGTTCTAGTGGACAAATCGCTGGTTGCAGAAGGTGGCACCATCATCTCTAAGCAGAGTGAAGATGATCAGGCAATTCCCCTGTCAATTACACCTGGAGACTGCACTGCCTCAAGTGACTGCATGCGACTGATCTTCTGCACTGAGTTTGTACTCTGTAACTATCCTCCACCTATTGTACTTTGGCTGGAGAAACCACAGGAGATGTTGTTGTGGTTCAGTGTGGCTTCTGTTTTGTCTAATTCAGGAGCAGTCCTTTTATATAGACTCTGTAGTCTGGCTGCCTCATTACTTGAGGCACTGTAAATAGATGTAAGTTGTTTTTAGTTTCCTGTTTTAAAGGACTCTGCTTACTTTTTTGATAAATAGACTTTCCTGCCAGACCTGCTACCCTGCCTCCAGCTCGTTGGCTGACAGAGTTCTTTTAATTCATTCATGGGACATGGGCGTCGCTGGCTGGCCAGCATTTATTGCCCATCCCTAGTCGCCCTTGGAGGGCAATTGAGAGTCAACCACAATGCTGTGGATCTGGAGTCACATGTAGGCCAGATCAGGTAAGGACGGCAGATTTCCTTCCCCAAAGGACATTAGTGAACCAGATGGGTTTTTCCGCCAATCGACAATGGTTTCGTTGCCATCAGTAGATTCTTAATTCCAGATATTTTTTATTGAACTCAAATTCCACCACCTGCCATGGCAGGATTCGAACCCAGGTCCCCAGAACATTAGCTGAGTTTCTGGATTAATAGTCTAGTGATAATATCACTCGGCCGTTGTCTCCCCAAAAATGGTGAACAAATATAGAAGCCACGCATTAAAACATCAGGAAATTAGCAATGAAGGTTAGGATGAAGTCCATTTTGTGTACATTTTTCTTTTCTCCTCATGTCCAGCGACGCATGAGGCAGACAACGCACCGGTACTTATTCCCGCTCCCATACCTAAGTTTCCCTGGAACAGGTCACTTTCCTGACATCAAAGGACATGGCTTGAGGAGACCCACACCATATCCAACATGGCTGACCAGGAGACTCCCCCACTCTGACCACCTGCCACAGGCATATTAGCACTTACAGGTTGATGGCCAACCTGTTTGACCATGGTATGAACACAGCACCTGCAGCCATCAAGTCCTGGAGTGGGGCTCAGAGGCAGGGAGGTTACCCACTGCACCACACGGCCCCTTCTTGAGTGCACTACCCGGTAAGTAACAAGTAATGTTATGATCCTGGACCAGGCCCCAAGAGTTTGGTGTTTTCTGCATAGGGATGGGAACTGGCAACCCTGCATCCCAGAACACCACAGCAGAGGCCCTGCATCCCAGAACACCACAGCAGAGGCCCTGCATCCCAGAACACCACAGCAGAGGCCCTGCATCCCAGAACACCACAGCAGAGGCCCTGCATCCCAGAACACCACAGCAGAGGCCCTGCATCCCAGAACACCACAGCAGAGGCCCTGCATCCCAGAACACCACAGCAGAGGGTGGGGAGGAACATAGGAATTAGAAACGGGAGTCGGCAATTCTGCCCTTCGAGCCCGCTCCGCCATTTAACACTGCTGATCTTATCCTGGTCTCAACTCCACTTTCCTGCCTGCTCCCCATTTATCCCTTTATCCCGCTTTTCAACAGAAACATGTCTATCTCTTTCTTGAATCCATTGATTGATTCTGTCTCCACTGCATTCTGGGGCAGTGAGTTCCACAGATTGACAACCGTCTGAGAGAAGTACTTTCTCCTCATATCCTACCTACCTCCTCTCACTCTGCTCTTGTTCTAGACTGTTCCACAAGGTGGTACATCTGTTCAGCATCCACCTTATCAATCCCCTTTAGCATTTTATATACCTCGATCACATCCCCCCCCTCCCCCCCCTCCACCCCTCCATTCTCCTGAACTCCAGCGAGTACAAGCCCAAGATATCCAACCACTCCTCGTACGATAGCCCTTTCATCCCTGGAATCAATCTGGTGAACCTCCTCTGAACAGCCTCCCAGTGACACCACATCCTTCCTCGAGTAAGGAGACCAAAACTGGATACAATACTCCAGGTGTGGTCTCGTCAACACCTTATTCAATTGCAACAGCACTTCTCTACGTTTAAAATCCAGCCCTTTTGCAATAAATGCCAAGGTTCCATTTGCCTTTCTTATTGCATTCTGTACCTGCATACCCACTTTCTGAGACTCATGCACAAGGACACCCAGATCCCTCTGCACAGACGCACTTTGGATCTGCTTCCCATTTAAATAATAAGTTGCCCTTTTATTTTTCCGGCCAGAATGGATAACCTCACACTTATCCACATTGAACTCCATCTGCCAGCTTCTGGCTCATTCTCCTAGCCTATCAATATCCATTTGTAAACCCTTATCTCCTCATCACAGCCTGCTTTCTCACCTCGCAGCTATGAGTGGATATTCCAGATTCGGCATCCTGGAGAACGTTCGTCTTCCAGCCTCAGAATGTTCCGGCATATCCGTCAGTTTTCTCAGGAGGTCAGTCTTCTTTCCTCAACAATGGGTCAGTGAGGCTGGGGACATTTTCAATCTGGCTCCAGGATACGATGCCAAACTATGTGAGCTACGGAATATGGTGCGAAACCGCCGGTTACATCATTAATGAGGTTGGGGGCCAGAGGATTTGGCACATTTTCCCATCAGCCTCCTAAACAGGAAAGACTCCACTTTCATCCACAACACAGTGCCACCAATCCTCTCAAAGTGGGTGATCGCTTTGCTGAGCATCTTCAGTCTGTGCGCAATCAGGACCCTGACCTTCCGGTGGCTTGCCATTTTAACACACAATCCTGCTCCCATGCCCACATGTCTGTCCTTGGCCTGCTGCAATGTTCCAGTGAAGCTCAACGCAAACGGGAGGAACAGCATCTCATCTTCCGGCTGGGCACTTTACAGCCTTCCGGTCTCAACATCGAATTCAACAACGTCAGATGATTTGCTCGACCCCATCTCGGCCCCCTTGGTTTTCATTTTATTTATTTTTACTGTTCTCTACCTTTTATTTCTTTATTATCTTTCTTCATTTTTATTTTTCTTTCCCCCCCACTCTTCCCTTTTTTATCCCCCTTTTCCTCCCCCTTTGCTTCCCCTTTCCACCTTTTTCTCAATTTTACCCATCTCCCCCCTCCACCCTTCCCCTCACATCTTCATCTGTCACAGCTTACCCTCTGATTTTAGCTTCTCTCCCATTTGGCCATTCACATCCTTTATTCTCTCTGAGGACTGCCATTAGTAGCCCTTTACCCTGGTTTTTATGGCTATGACTCATCTTTCATTCCCTCACCCTGCAGTATAAATATCTCCCACTTTCTATGCCTTTTAGCTTTGACAAAGGGTCATCTGGACTCGAAACGTCAGCTCTTTTCTCTCCTTACAGATGCTGCCAGACCTGCTGAGATTTTCCAGCATTTTCTCTTTTGGTTTCAGCTTCCAGCATCTGCAGTAAATTGCTTTTATTTTGGTCACCGATCTTCCGCTGTCTTCTTTGGTGGCCAGAGCTTCACTCAAGCCCTTTTTCATCCACAGGGCTTCCTCTGAGCCCTCAACGTTTAAAATCTGCCAACCACAGCCCCTTTTTATCCTCAGCTTGGAATCTCTTTCTCTGCCTCTCTTGCATTTTCCTTAACTGGGACTTCTCTTCCCCATCCCCTCACCCTCTGCCCCCCTCCGAACTCTTCTCTGAAAAGGGGTTCTGCTCTCAGTCACATGATTTGGGTTCCGCCACATTTTTTTTTCTTCTCTTCCCGCAGCCACCCTGAGAAATAGAGACAGACTACATGCACTTAGTGTCATTATTAAATTCTGAGGAGTTAGCAAAACGTCACTACAGGTGCGATTCAGACTGAGGATGATGAGTTTTGATGTAAAGACAGAGTATGTTCTGAGAAAGCAGGATGCAGCGGATGTTTTGTCCAGCGGCAAGGTCTGAACAAGGTGATGTAGCTCTTTTTGATGAGATAGAAGCCTTTGCATTGATAAAAACCGCAACTCTACAGGTGGGATTTTACAGACTCGCTTGGGCGAGACTGGAAATTCCTGCCCGAGGTCAACGGAGATTTCCATTGTCAGACCTTCGCCCGTTCCGATTCCATGGTGGGCGAGGTGGTCGAGTTCCGGCCTACAACTCTGATCAACAACTCAGTGATTGAATGAAATCAGAAAGCTGATGAAGAATGCATTCAGGTCACAGAATCCCTACAGTGCAGAAGGAGGCCATTCGGCCCATCGTGTCTGTACTGACGACAATCCCACCCAGGCCCTATTCCAGTAACCCCATTTACCCTGCTAATCTCCCTGACACTTATGTTCTTCAAAAGAACATAAGAACATAAGAAATAGGAGCAGGAATAGGCCATCTAGCCCCTCAAGCCTGCTCCGCTATTCAATAAGATCATGGCTGATCTGATAGTGGGTTCAGTTCCACTTACCCGCCTGCTCTCCATAACCCTTAATTCCCTTAATGGTTAAAAATCTATCTATCTGTGACTTAAACACATTTAACGAGGTAGCCTCTACCGCTTCATTGGGCAGAGAATTCCAAAGATTCACTACCCTCTGGGAGAAGAAGTTCCTCCTCAACTCTGTTCTAAATTGACTCCCCCGTATTTTGAGGCTGTGCCCCCTAGTTCTTGTTTCCATTGTAAGTGGAAATAACCTCGCTACTTCTACCCTGTCTAGCCCCTTCATTATCTTATATGTCTCGATAAGATCTCCCCTCAACCTTCTAAACTCCAATGAGTACAGGCCCAGTCTACTCAATCTCTCCTCATAAGCTAACGGAATCTCCGGAATCAACCTGGTGAACCTTCCCTGTACCCCCTCCAAAGCTAATATATCCTTTCTTCAATAAGGGGACCAAAATTGTACACAGAACTCTCGGTGTGGCCTCACCAGTACCCTATACAGTTGCAGCATGATCTCCCTGCTTTTATACTCCATCCCTCTCGCGATAAAGGCCAACATTCCATTTGCCTTCTTGATCACCTGCTACACCTGCAAACCGAGTTTTTGTGATTCATGCACAAGGACCCCCAGGTCCCTCTGCACAGTAGCATGTTGTAATTTTTCACCGTTTAAATAATAGTCCATTTTACTATTATTCCTTCCAAAGTGGATAACCTCACACTTACCAATGTTTTACTCCATCTGCCAGATCCTTGCCCACTCACTTAGCCTATCCAAATCTCTCTGCAGACTCTCTGTGTCCTCCACACAATTCGCTTTCCCACTCATCTTTGTGTCATCCACAAACTTTGTTACCCTACACTCGGTCCCCTCCTCCAGATCGTCTATGTATATGGTTAATAGTTGAGGCCCTAGCACCGATCCCTGCGGCACGCCACTAGTCACTGATTGCCAACCAGAAAAGCACCCATTTATTCCAACTCTCTGCTTTCTGTTAGATAGCCAATCCTCAATCCACGCTAACACTTTACCCCCAACTCTGTGTACCTTTATCTTATGCAGCAACCTTTTGTGAGGCACCTTATCGAATGCCTTCTGGAAATCTAAATACACCACATCCACCGGTTCCCCTCTGTCAACCGCACTCATTATATCCTCAAAAAATTCCAGTAAATTAGTCAATTTGGCATGGCCAATCCACTTAACCTGCACATCTTTGGACTGTGGAATGAAACAGGAGCACCCGGAGGAAACCCACACAGACATGGGAAGTAAGTGCAAATTCCACACAGGTAGTCCCCCGAGGCTGGAATCGAACCTGGGTCCTTGGAGCTGAGAGGAAGCAGTGCTAACCACTGTGCCACCGTACCAGAGGTTAGAGAGCAAAGGATGGGCAGCATATAAGCCACATGATCCCATCTTCACATATTACTATGAACAGAGAGGACATGTCAGTGTCGTTGAGGATTTACTCATCTATGACAAGTGAGCAGTCATTCCAAGCATTCTGAAACTATAGCAATTGCACCAAGGATACTTGAGGATCATAAAATGCTCAGGCAGAGCAAGATATTCTGTTACAGGAACTTTCTCTGAAACCTCCTGTAAGAGATGATATCAAATTATATTACTTGCAACGGGATATAGATAGATTGGGTGACTGGATGAAAACCTGGCTAATGGAGTTTAATGTGGGGAAGTGTGAGGTCACGTTGGGACAGCACAATGGCACAGTGGTTAGCATTGCTGCCTCACAGCGCCAGGGACCCGGGTTTGATTCCCGGCTTGGGTCACTGTCTGTGTGGAGTCTACACGTTCTCCCCGTGTCTGCGTGGGTTTCCTCTGGGTGCTCCGGTTTCCTCCCCCAGTCCAAAGATGTGCGGGTTAGGTGGATTAGCTATGCTGAATTGTCCCTTAGTGTCGGGGGGCTAGCTCGGGTAAATGCATCGGGTTATAGGGATAGGGGTGGGATTGTGTTCAGTGCAGACCCGATGGGCCTCCTACTGCACTAGAGGATTCTATGATTCTGTGCACTTTAGTAGGAGGAATCAAAAGACAGATTATTATCTAAATGGAGAGAGACTGCAGGTGAGTGAAGTACAGAGGAATCTAGGTGTTCTCATGCATGAATCACAAAAAGCGAGCAGGCAGGTCCAACAAGTAGTTAAGAAGGCAAACTGCATTTTGACCTTTATTGCAAAGGAGTTGGAGTTTAAGAATATTGAGATTTTGTTGCAATTCTACAGGTGAAGCCTCACCTGGAATAGTTTTGGTTCCCTTACCTAAGAAAGGATATAGCAACATTGGAGGCAGTGCAAAGGAGATTCACCAGGCTAATTCCTGGACTGAGAGGGTTGACCTATCAAGAGAGACGAAATAGTCGTGTCTGCATTCCTTGGAGTTTAGGAGAGTGAGGGGCGACCTTATTCAAACATGTAAGATCCTGAGGGGGGGCTGACAGGGTCGATGGTGAAACGTTTTCACCAGTGGGAGAGTCTTGAACAAGGGGACATAGCTACAAGATAAAGGGCTGGTCATTTAAAACTGAGGTGCGTAGAAATGTTGTCCAGCAGAGGGTGGCGAATCTCTGGAATTCTCTGCCCCATAGGTCAGTGGAGACTGGATCATTCGAAATATTTAAAGTGGAGGTGGATAAATATTTGAGGAATAGAGGGCTGTGGGGAAATGGCACAGAAAAGGAGCTGAGACCGGCATAGATCAGGCATGATCATATTGAATGGTGGGGGAGGCTTGAGAGGCCTGGTGGCCACTTCTACTTCTTGTGTTGTGTTATTAATTATCAGGAGACAGAAGAACCACTGATGTTATCATCCTTTCTATCGCGCTGATGGGAATGTCTTGGGATGGACGTATTTGAACACAGAGGTCAGATGTCCTTGATCAGAGTGGATCCAGATGGATAGAAGTCAAAGAGCTTCAGGGTCACATTTCTGAAGCAGTGATTACATTGCTGAAGAAGATATTTACAACACATAGAATTCCAGGCCTTGTGATCTCAAACAGTGGCCCGCAGTTTGCCAATAAATACATTAAAGAGTCCATGGTCTTGTATGGATTTGTCCATGTACAATGAAAGCATTGCTAAAGAAGAACAAATACATCAAACTTGTACTTCTGAGCGATCTTGTGAGTTTTCATTCATTCAACTCCACCCCAAAATGGCACCATTAACATTTAAGTTTATTTATTGGTGTCACAAGTAGGCTTACATTAACACTGCAATGAAGTTACTGTGAAAATCTCCGAATTGCCACACTCCGGCGCCTGTTCGGGTACACTGAGTGAGAATTTAGCACAGCCAATACACATCTTTCGGACTGTGGGAGGAAACTCTGGTCAACTTTCACAACAATTACCCCCAGTAAAACAAAAACTGAATGGGGGAAAGAAGAGGGACGACATGGTGGCACAGTGGTTTGCACTGCTGCCTCACAGCACCAGGGTCCCAGGTTCAATTCCGCCCTTGGGCAACTGTCTGTGTGGAGTTTGCACCTTCTCTTTGTGTCTGCGTGGGATTCCTCCAGGAGCTCCGGTTTCCTCTCACAGTCCAAAGATTAGGTTGATTGGTCAGGCTAAATTGTCCCTTAGTATCAGGGGGATTGGGGTCGTTGTTGGTGCAGGCTAGATGGGCTAAATGGCCTCCTTCTTCACTGTAGAGATTCTATGAAGGACAAGATTAAGGAGTGTAACACAGCAGGGATTAAAGTCACGGCTTGTTGGATCATCACAGTATAGAAATAGGAATCAGAGACTTTTGGGGGAGATATAATATAATGGGGTAATTGTAGTATAATGGGGAAGATGTAGTATAATGGATTAACTCTAATTGTTTAATATTTCAAATCAGTGATGGGATACAGTGATGCAACATCACATCTGGGCATCTCTTGTACAACATCACGGAAGGTGTCATCAGCGGTAAAATGTGTTCCACTGAAGCTTGTGTTTTATATCCCTCTGCAGGCCCAGTGCATATTCCATATTAGCCAAATAATACCAAGAATATTATAATAACTCCGTCACTTAACCCCGACCAGCAGATAATCATGAATGAGGGAGCTGCAGGCAACTGGATTGAGGTCTAGACAAAAATCAGTAAATCAGCTCTTCCATTACATTGGGAAACTGCAGGAAAAGTAGGAAAGGAAAACAAACTCACTTAACAAAGAACCTGAGCCAACCAAGAGAAAAGACTTTCTTTCCATCAGTCTGGGCTGAATCGTAACCTCAGGTCCACAGATAAAAGGATAATGATGCAATTCATTGTGATACCAGCCCACTACATTTATAGATAGTGACTGTGTGCTCAACTGTTAACTTTCACACAATCCATTTACTGTCACCCTGCCACAATAAATCGAAGCCTCTCCGTTATTGACTTACATCTTCCTGATTGCTTTTTCAAGTCAAGGGTAAGGAAAGGTCATTCACGACGGAGGGAAATAATTAATGAAGCAGCTGAAGAGAGGTGGCTCGAGGGCATTGCTTGGAGAAATTCCTGAATCTGTATCCTGGGGCTGGGATGGTTGACTTCCAAAAAAAACCATCTTCCTTTGTGTTACATAAAACTCCAGCAATGGGAGATTTTTCTCCATGGTCCCCAGTGGCTTCAGTCTTACCTGGGCTTTGATTTAAAGGTACGGTGGCACAGTGGTTAGCACTGCTGCTTCACAGTGCCAGGGGCCTGGGTTCAATTCCCAGCTTGGGTCACTGTCTGTGTGGAGTTTGCTTGTTGTCCCCGTGTCTGCGTGGGTTTCCTCCGAGTGCTCCAGTTTCCTCCCTCAGTCCAAAAGACATGCTGGTTAGGCGCATTGACCCGAACAAGCGTCGGAGTGTGGCGACGAGGGGAATTTCACAGTAACTTCATTGCAGTGTTAATGTAAGCCTTACTTGTGACGAATAAATTAACTTTACTTGAAAAACTTTTTTTTAACTTTAACGGGCACTTCACCTCAGGGAGTCAGCTTTTTAAAAATTCATTCGTGGGACATGGGCGTCGCTGGCTGACCAGCATTTATTGTGCATCCCTAATTGTCCTTGTTCAAAGGGCAGTTAACCACATTGCTGTGGATCTGGAATCACATGTAGGTCAGGCCAGGTAAGGACAGCAGATTTCCTTCCCTAAAGGACATTAGTGAACCAGATGGGTTTTTCCGACAATCGACAATGGTTTCATGGTCATCAGTAGATTCTTAATTCCAGATACTTTTTGTTCAATTCAAATTGCACCATCGGCCATGGTGGGTTTCGAATCCAGGTCCCCAGAACATTAGCTGAGTTTCTGGATTAATAGTCTAGCGGTAGTACCACTAGGCCATTACCTCCCCTCATCCATCCACAGTCAGTGAGGTCTGGAGCTGTATGGTTCTGATCAAACTGTGTATCGATGAGCAACTTTTCAGTGATTGAGTGCCATTTGATAGGACTGTAATCGGCACGGTGGCACAGTGGTCAGCACTGCTATCCTCACAGTGCCAGGGACCTGCGTTCAATTCCGGCCTCGGGTCACTGTCTGTGTGGAGTTTGCACATTCTCCCCGTGTCTGTGTGGGTTTCCTCCAGGCGCTCCGGTTTCCTCCCAAACTCCAAAGATGTGCGGGTTAGGTAGATTGGCCATGCTAAATTGCCCCTTAGTGTTCGGGGGACTAGCTAGGGTAACTGCGTGGGGTTCAGGGGATAGGGCTTTGGTGGGATTGTGGTCAGTGCAGACTCAATGGGCCGAATGGCCTCCTTCTACACTGTGAATGGCCGAATGGCCTCCTTTTATGAATCACTCCTTCTGTCATTCTGCTGGTGGTGGAGTGTGAGTAGATTGTGAGGTATTTGCTCAAGTGGGTTCATCCCGTCTTTGGTACTGAGCACTTACTTGGGCAATTTTCCACGTTGTTGAACAGATACCAATGTTCTTACTAGATCATAAGACCATAAGATATAGGAGCAGAATTAGGTGATGCGGCCCATCGAATCTGCTCCGCCATTCAATCAATCCAGGGCAGCACGGTGACACAGTGGTTGGCACTGCTACCTCACAGCGCCAGGGACGTAGGTTCAATTCCGGCCTCCCATCACTGTCTGTACGGAGTCTGCACTTTCTCCCTGTGTCTGCGTGGGTTTCCTCCTACAGTCCGAAAGATGTGCTGGTCAGGTGCATTGGCTATGCTAAATTCTCCCTCAGTGTACCCGAACAGGCACCGGAGTGTGGCGACTAGGGGATTTTCGCAGTAACTTCATTGCAGTGTTAATGTAAGCCTACTTGTGACACTAATAAATAAACTTAAAACTTAAGTCTCCCAATACCATTCTCCCACCTTTTCTCTGTAGCCTTGAATCCTCTTAGCAATCAAGAACCTATCTATCTCAGTGTTAAATACACTCACTGGCCTGGCCTCGACAGCCTTCTTTGGCAATGAATTCCATCGATTCAACACCCTCTGGCTGAGGAAATTCCTCCTTATCTCAGTCAGAGTCATAGGTAGAGTCATAGAGGTTTACAGCATGGAAACAGGCCCTTCGGCCCAACCTGTCCATGCTGCCCTTATTTTTTTTTAAAACCCTCAAGCTAATCCCAATTGCCCGCATTTGGCCCATATCCCTCTAGACCCATCGTACCCATGTAACTATCTAAATGCTTTATAAAAGATAAAATTGTACCCGTCTCTACTACTACCTCTGGCAACTTGTTCCAGACACTCACCACCCTCTGTGTGAAAAAATTGCCCCTCTGCCTACTTTTCTATCTCTCCCCTCTCACCTTAAACCTATGCCTTCTAGATTTAGACTCCCCTACCTTTGGGAAAATATATTGACTATCTACCTTGTCTATGCCCCTCATTATTTTATAGACTCTATAAGGTCACCCCTCAGCCTCCTATGCTCCAGAGAAAAAAGTCCCAGTCTATTCAGCATCTCTTTATAACTCAATCCATCAAGTCCCGGTAGCATCCTAGTAATTTTTTTCTGCACTCTTTCTAGTTTAATAATATCCTTTCTATAATAGGGTGACCAGAATTGCACACAGTATTCCAAGTGTGGCCTTACCAATGTCTTGTACAACTTCAACAAGATGTCCCGACTCCTGTATTCAATGTTCTGACCGATGAAACCAAGCATGCTGAATGCCTTCTTCACCACTCTGTCCAGCTGTGACTCCACTTTCAAGGAGCTATGAATATGTACCCCTAGATCTCTTTGTTCTGTAACTCTCCCCAATGCCCTACCATTAACTGAGTAAGTCCTGCCCTGGTTCAATCTACCAAAATGCATTACCTTGCATTTGTCTAAATTAAACTCCTTCTGCCATTCGTCAGCCCATTGGCCCAATTGATCAAGATCCCACTGCAATTGGAGATAACTTTCTTCACTGTCCACCATGCCACCAATCTTGGTGTCATCTGCAAACTTACTAACCATGCCCCCTATATTCTCATCCAAATCATTAATATTAATGACAAGTGGGCCCAGCACTGATCCCTGAGGCACACCGCTGGTCACAGGCCTCCAGTTTGAAAAACAACTCTCTACAACCACCCTCTGGCTTCTGTCAAGAAGCCAATTTTGTATCCATTTAGATACCTCACCCTGGATCCGTGAGATTTAACTTTATGCAACAACCTACCATGCGGTACCTTGTCAAAGGCCTTGCTAAAGTCCATGTGGACAACATCAGCTGCACTGTCCTCATCTACCTTCTTGGTCACCCCTTCAAAAAACTCAATTAAATTTGTGAGACATGATTTTCCACTCACAAAGCCATGCTGACTGTCCCTAATCAGTCCTTGTATCTCTAAATGCCTGTAGATCCTGTCTCTCAAAATACGTTCCAACAATTTACCCACCACAGATGTGAGGCTCACTGGCCTGTAGTTCCCAGGCTTTTCCCTGCAGCCCTTTTTAAACAAAGGCACAACATTTGCCACTCTCCAATCTTCAGGCACCTCACCCGTGATCATCAATGATTCAAATATCTCGGCTTGGGGATGCGCAATTTCCTCCCTAGCCTCCCACAACGTCCTGGGATATACCTCATCAGGTCCCGCAGATTTATCTACCTTGATGCCCTTTAAGACTTCCAACACCTCCTTCTCTGTAATATGTACACTCCTCAAGACATCAATATTTAATTCCTCAAGTTCCCTAACATCCATGCTTTTCTCAACCATAAATACTGATGAGAAATATTCATTTAGGATCTCACCCATCTCTTGTGGATCCGCACATAGATTACCTTGTTGATCCTTAAGAGGCCCTACTCTCTCCCTTGTTACTCTTTTGCCCTTTATGTATTTGTAGAAGCTCTTTGGATTCTCCTTTGCCTTAACGGCCAAAACAATTTTGTGTCCCCTTTTTGCCCTCCTGATTTCTCGCTTAACTCTACTCCTACGCTCCCTGTACTCTTCAAGAGATTCACTTGATTCCAGCTGCCTATGCACGCCATGTGCCTCTTTCTTCTTAGAACAAAGAACAAAGAACTAAGAACAATACAGCACAGGAACAGGCCCTTCGGCCCTCCAAGCCCATGCCGCTCCCTGGTCCAAACTAGACCATTCTTTTGTATCCCTCCATTCCCACTCCATTCATGTGGCTATCTAGATAAGTCTTAAACGTTCCGAGTGTGTCCGCCTCCACCACCTTGCCTGGCAGCGCATTCCAGGCCCCCACCACCCTCTGTGTAAAATACGTCCTTCTGATATCCGTGTTAAACCTCCCCCCCCTCACCTTGAACCTATGACCCCTCGTGAACGTCACCACCGACCTGGGAAAAAGCTTCCCACCATTCACCCTATCTATGCCTTTCATAATTTTATACACCTCTATTAAGTCACCCCTCATCCTCCGTCTTTCCAGTGAGAACAACCCCAGTTTACCCAATCTCTCCTCATAACTAAGCCCTTCCATACCAGGCAACATCCTGGTAAACCTCCTCTGCACTCTCTCCAAAGCCTCCACGTCCTTCTGGTAGTGTGGCGACCAGAACTGGGCGCAGTATTCCAAATGCGGCCGAACCAACGTTCTATACAACCGCAACATCAGACCCCAACTTTTATACTCTATGCCCCGTCCTATAAAGACAAGCATGCCATATGCCTTCTTCACTACCTTCTCCACCTGTGACGTCACCTTCAAGGATCTGTGGACTTGCACACCCAGGTCCCTCTGCGTATCTACACCCTTTATGGTTCTGCCATTTATCGTATAGCTCCCCCCTACGTTAGTTCTACCAAAATGCATCACTTCGCATTTATCTGGATTGAACTCCGTCTGCCATTTCTTTGCCCAAATTTCCAGCCTATCTATATCCTTCTGTAGCCTCTGACAATGTTCCTCACTATCTGCAAGTCCAGCCATTTTCGTGTCGTCCGCAAACTTACTGATCACCCCAGTTACACCTTCTTCCAGATCGTTTATATAAATCACAAACAGCAGACTCTTCTTGACCAGGGCCTCAATATCCCGAGTCATCCAGGGTTCCCTGCTTCTGCCAGCCTTGCCCTTCACTCCAAGAGGAATGTGTTTACCCTGAACCCTGGTTAACACACTTTTGAAAGCGTGCCACTTACCAGACGTCCCTTTTCCTTCCCACAGACTCCCCCAATTAACTTGTGAAAGTTCCTGCCTGATACCATCAAAATTGGCCTTGCCCCAATTTAGAATATTAACTTTTGGGACAGACCTATCATTCTCCATAGCTATCTTAAAACTAATAGAATTATGGTCACTGGTCCCAAAGTGATCCCTCACTAACACTTCTGTCACCTGCCCTTCCTTATTTCCCAAGAGGAGGTCAAGTTTTGCCCCCTCTCTTGTCTGGCCATCCACATACTGAATGAGAAATTCCTCCTGAATACACTCAACAAATTTCTCTCTGTCCAACCCTCTAATACTATAGCTGTCCCAGTCAATGTTGGGAAAATTAAAATCTCTGACTATTACCACCCTATTTTTCTTGGAGCTATCTGTAATCTCCTTACATATTTGCTCCTCAATTTCCCACTGACTATTTGGGGGCCTATAGTACAACCCTATCAAAGTGATTTCCCACTTCCTATTTCTTAGTTCTACCCATATAGACTCAGTGGCCGAACCCTCGGATATATCCCCTCTCAGTACGGCCGTGATGCTTTCCCTAATCAAAAGTGCAACTCCCCCTCCTCTCTTACCTCCTGTTCTATCTTTCCTATAGCATCTGTACCCTGGAACATTAAGCTGCCAGTCCTGTCCCTCCCTTAGCCATGCTTCAGTAATTGCAATAATATCCCAGTCCCACATCCCCATCAATGCCCTGAGCTCATCTGCCTTGCCCGTCAGGCCTCTTGCATAAATGCAGTCCCTTAACTGTCCCTTCACAGCAGCTCCTCCACAAACCACCTTCTGGTCACAGTGACTGCACTTATGCAAATGTGACCTGCAACCGCCAATCACCTTCGCTGGTAAGTTAGTTTTATACTCACAGTTACGCTCAGCTCCGCCCTCCGACCACTCCCTGCAGACTAGTTCTAAAGGGTCGTCACTTTATTCTGAGCCTGTGCCCTCGGATCCTAGTTTCTGCTACTAATGGAACCATCTTCCCCACCTTCACTCTATCCAGGCCTTTCAGTATTCTGTAAGTTTCAATCAGGTCCCCCCACTTATCCTTCTAAACTCCATCAAGTCCAGACCTAGAGTCCTCAAACGCTCCTCGTATGTCAAGCTTTTCATTCCCGGGATCATTCTCGTGAACCTTTGTACTGGACTCAAGTCTCTGACATTTGACAAGGCCTTTTGCTGGATTAAGTTCAGTCTGCCTTTACTTGATATCGAGTAAGTACCGACTAAGGAGTTTTGGTATGTCAGCTACGACTCTCACCAACTTTTTCAGATGCACCATAGAAAGCATTCTTTCTGGTTGTATCACAGCTTGGTATGGCTCCTGCTCTGCCCAAGACCGCAAGGAACTACAAAAGATCGTGAATGTAGCCCAATCCATCACACAAATCAGCCTCCCATCCACTGACTCTGTCCACGCTTCCGGCTGCCTCAACAAAGCAGCCAGCATAATTAAGGACCCCACGCACTCCGGACATTCTCTCTTCCACCTTCTTCCATCGGGAAAAAGATACAAAAGTCTGAGGTCATGCACCAACTGACTCAAGAACGGCTTCTTCCCTGCTGCTGTCAGGCTTTTGAATGGACTTACCTTGCATTCAGTTGATCTTTCTCTGCACCCTAGCTATGACTGTAACACTACATTCTGCACTCTCTCGTTTCCTTCTCTATGAACGGTATGCTTTGCCTTCATAGCACACAAGAAACAATACTTTTCACTGTATGTTAATACATGTGACAATAATAAATCAAATCAAATATCAGGTGGAAACATACTGGCAGGAGTAGACCATTCAGCCCTTCAAGACAGTTTTGTCATTCAGTTAGATCATGTCTGGCCTGTACCCCAGTTTCATTGACCTGTTTACGTTCTGATTCCTTTCGTACCCTTCCCTGACAAAAATCTATCTTGTCCTGGAGTCCCCAGCAGAAAAACACTGGACGGGATATTCTGGCCATTCCTATTGGTGAGATCTTCCAGTCTGGCGGAAGACAAACCCCCCAACCCACCCCCTCTCCCCCACCCCCCCTGCGGCAGAATAGCGAGAGCCATAATTCGAAGGTCATGCTGGTGGCCAATGGTGGGCCACCTCCACTAGAGTCATAGAGGTTTACAGCATAGAAACAGGCCCTTCGGCCCAACTTGTCCATGCTGTCCTTTTTTTTAAACCACTAAGCTAGTGCCAATTGCCCGTGTTTGGTCCATACCCCTCTATACCCATCTTACCCAGGTAACTGTCTAAATGCTTTTTAAAAGACAAAATTGTACCCACTTCCACTACTACCTCTGGCAGCTTGTTCCAGACACTCACCACCCTCTGCGTGAAAAAATTGCCCCTCTGGACACTTTTGTACCTCTCCCCTCTCACCTTAAACCTCGAGTATTAGACTCCCCTACCTTTGGGAAAAGATATTGACTATCCAGCTGATCTATGCCCCTCATTATTTTATAGACCTCTATAAGATCACCCCTCAGCCTCCTACGCTCCAGAGAAAAAAGTCCCAGTCTATCCAGCCTCTTCTTATAACTCAAACCATCAAGTCCCGGTAGCATCTTAGTAATTTTTTTCTGCACTCTTTCTAGTTTAATAATATCCTTTCTATAATATGGTGACCAGAATTGCACACAGTATTCCAAATGTGGCCTTACCAATGTCTTGTACAACTTCAACAAGACGTCCCAACTCCTGTATTCAATATTCTGACCAATGAAACCAAGCATACCGAATGCCTTCTTCACCACTCTGTCCACCTGTGATGCTACTGTGGGAAATCGTGGCACATGATGCCAGAAAATCACATCCATTGTTTCTCTGTATCGCCGCCTACCCATGGTGCACCAACAAAAAAATCACACGGCCATGTAACAATTCCAGTCAATCGCCCATTTGGTTGCCTCAAAATGGCTGATTCATAGAATCATAGAATCCCGACAGTGCAGAAGGAGGCCATTTGGCCCATCGAGTCTGCACCGACTCTTACTCAGGCTTACCCTGTAATCCCACGTATTGACCCTGCTAATCCCTCTAATCTACACATCTTGGGACACTAAGGGGAAATTTTAGCATTTCCAGTCCACCTCACCTGCACATCTTTGTGGAGTGTGGGAGGAAACCCACGCGGACACGGGGAGAAGATGCAAACTCCGCACGGACAGTCACCCGAGGCCGGAATTGAACCCGGGTCCCTGGCGCTGTGAGGCAGCAGTACTAACCACTGTGCCACCGTCAGCGGGCACGAAACATCGTGCATGTTGGGCGCCTGACGTCTCCTCGCCTGATTTCACACTATTTTGCGTCAGGCGCCCCTTTAAACAAGGTAAGGTTCTGGCCTATTTGTCCTTTGAATAAAAGCACATCAAACATAATGCTGCATTAAAAATTCAAAAAGATAGTCGCACATTTCAAAACACTGCTCTTCCACATGCTGCTGCTTTAATTTTGCATTGCACTGTGCCTCGGTTTATTGTTGTCTCATTACAGAATCCTATTTATCTGCTTCTCGGGATTATGTCTAAACTCCCCAAACCCAGATGAATTAAAGTATTCATGACAACCTTCAGGGTCTCTCAGCATCTTAAGGGAGAACTCCTGTCTGGATTTAAGAATAAAAGAATGCCTTTGAAAACCGAGCAAAATCAGATTCCAGCACAAAGAAGTAAAGTATAAATGGGCCATCGTTTGCCCTCAGTATACTTCACTGAACTTTCGTGGTTAGAAATATTGAAAACATTTCCCAATTTTTCATTTGATTATTTCAAAGGACATTGTGAAAACCCCCATGAAGTCCATGGGGGATGTTTGATTCATCTTCCTGTGGGGCTCATTGAGTATGAGTTCCCTGGTAACAGGCAGTGGCCTGCCCAGCTCCAACTCAATACCTGAGCCTTTTAAAGTTTAAAGTTTATTTATTAGTGTCACCAGTAGGCTTACCTTAACACGGCAATGAAGTTACTGTGAAAGTCCCCTAGTCACCACACTCTGGAGCCTGTTCAGGTACACTGTGGGAGAATTTAGCATGGCCAATGCACCTAACCAGCACGTCTTTCGGACTGTGGGAGGAAACCAGATCACCCGGAGGAAACCCACGCAGACATGGGGAGAACGTGCAGACTCCGCACAGACAGTGACCCAAGCTGGGAATCGAACCCGAGTCCCTGGCGCTGTGAGGCAGCAGTGCTAACCACTGTGCCATCGTGCCACCTAATGAGGATAGGTTGAGGGAGCTTGGTCTCTTCTCCCTGGAGAGACGAAGGATGAGAGGTGACCTGATAGAGGTTTACAAGATGTTGAGAGGTCTGGATAGGGTAGACTCCCAGAGGCTATTTCCAAGGGCTGAAATGGTTGCTACGAGAGGACACAGGTTTAAGGTGCTGGGGGGTAGGTACAGAGGAGATGTCAGGGGTAAGTTTTTCACTCAGAGGGTGGTGGGTGAGTGGAATCGGCTGACGTCGGTGGTGGTGGAGGCAAACTCGTTGGGGTCTTTTAAGAGACTTCTGGATGAGTACATGGGATTTAATGGGATTGAGGGCTATAGATAGGCCTAGAGGTGGGGATGTGATCGGCGCAACTTGTGGGCCGAAGGGCCTGTTTGTGCTGTGGCTTTCTATGTTCTATGTTCTATGTTCTAATGTAAGCCTACTTGTGACACTAATAAAATAAAATATAAAATAAAACCCGGTAAGATATGGCGTGAGAGGAATTGTTAATTTCACAAGCAGTAACTGAGCAGAGAGTAACAATTAAAACTCATTTCACTTAACTCAGCGTTGCTTAGATACAGCATCTACAACACAGAAGCAGATCACTCAGCCTAACGTGGAGGAGCTGTGCAATTAGTCCCACTCCCCTGCCCTTCCCCACAGCCCCCGAGACGTTTTCCCTTTGAAGTGTAGAATCAATTCTCTTTTAAAAGTTGCAATTGAATCAGCCCCAACCGCACTTGCAAGCGCCGCGTTTCAGATCATAACAACTTGCTGCCGAAACCTTGTTTTGCTCAATAATAAATAAACTTAAATCTTGCAAAAGCTCTATTTGGATGCACTAAAATTAGGTTCTTCAAATATTTACATAGCAAAGCTTAAGCAGATTTGGATGAAAACAATTTTCCTGCTGTTGAAATGGGATAAGAGTCTGTTTATGTTCAATGGAGTGTGAAAGTCACACATTTCATACACATGTATTAAGAATTGAATTATCAAAACAAAACCCCGATTTCAAGGTAGAAACTTTGAAGGCAAAGATAAACAAGTCAACTTCTTTTAGGCTCACTGTAAATTCTTTCTATCAAAGTCACGAATCTCATGACGAAATCTGCAATCGAGGCGTCGCTTTGCACCGATAATAGAACCATCTTATTTGTCATTAAAACGTACAGGAAATTCAAAAGCTTATTCAGGCATACTCACTTTATAAACATGTTGTGGGGATGCCAGCGTTGGACTGGGATGGGCACAGTAAGAAGTCTCACAACACCAGGTTAAAGTCCAACAGGTTTAATCATAGAAATCATAGAAACCCTACAGTACAGAAAGAGGCCATTCGGCCCATCAAGTCTGTACCGACCACAATCAGGCCCTACCCCCATATCCCTACATATTTTACCCACTAATCCCTTTAACCTACACACATCTCAAGACACTAAGGGGCAATTTTAGCGCAGCCAATCAACCTAACCCGCACATCTTTGGACTGTGGGAGGAAACCGGAGGAAACCCATGCAGACACGAGGAGAATGTGCAAACTCCACAGAGACCCAAGCCGGGAATCGAACCCAGGTCCCTGGAGCTGTGAAGCAGCAGTGCTAACCACTGTGCTACCATGCCGCCCTTATTTGGAATCACAAGCTTTCGGAGTGCTGCTCCTTCGTCAGGACTTTAACCTAGTGTTGTGAGACTGCTTACTGTACCCACTTTATAAACGCATTCACAATGTTAGGTGGATTGGCCATGTAAAACTGCCTCTTAGTGTCAGGGGGGCGAGCTAGGATAAATGCATGGGGTTATAGGGATAGGGCCTGGGTGGGATTGCAGTCAGTGCAGACTCGGTGGGCCAAATGGCCCCCTTCTGCACTGTAGGGATTCTATGATTAACACTGCAATGAAGTTACTGTGAAAATCCCCTAGTCGCCACACTCTGGCGCCTGTTCGGGTACACTGAGGGAGAATTTAGCATGGCCAATGCACCTAACCAGCAGATCTTTCGGACTGTGGGAGGAAACTGGAGCACCCGGAGGAAACCCACGCAGACATGCTGTTCCAATCGTCAGCGATCAATGAGGTTACACCTGAGGGCTGCTGCCCATTCACTTCTACCAGTAATACAAGCAGCTGACTATATAAAATTGATGGGGGAGGAGGGCTTGGTGAGCCTTTGAGCGCCCCCATGCTGACCCAATGTAATATTCAGGGGAGATTCCTGTAAATCATAGAATCCTTTCAGTGCAGAGGGAGGCCATTCAGCCCATCGAGCCTGCACTGCCAACAGTCCCACCCAGGCCCTATCCCCCTAACCCCACATATGTACCCTGCTAATCCCCCTGACACTGAGGGGCAATTTAGTATGGCCAATCAACCTAACCTGCACATCTTTGGACATGTGGGAGGAAACGGGAGCACCTGGAGGAAAATCACGCAGACATGGGGAGAACGATAGCACAGTGGTTAGCACTGCTGCTTCACAGCTCCAGGGTCCCGGGTTCGATTCCCAGCTCGGGTCACTGTCTGTGTGGAGTTTGCACATTCTCCTCGTGTCTGCGTGGGTTTCCTCCGGGTGCTCCGGTTTCCTCCCACATCCAAAGATGTGCAGGTTAGGTTGATTGGCCAGGTTAAAAAAAATTGCCCCTTAGAATCCTGGGATGCGTAGATAAGTGGGTAAATATGTGGGGGTAGGGCCTGGGTGGGATTGTGGTCGGTGCAGACTCGATGGGCCGAATGGCCTCCTTCTGCACTGTAGGATTTCTATGATTTCTATGATTTCTAATGTGTAACCTCCACACAGGCAGTGACCTGAGGCTGGAATCGAACCCGGGTCCTTGGTGCTGTGAGGCAGCAGTGCTAATCACTGTGCCGCTGCGCCGACTTGTGTCTGGTGGACTGAAGTGCATTTGTTTCAATGCGAGAAGTGTAACAGGTAAGGCAGATGAACTTAAAGCTTGGATTTAGTACTGGGAACTACTATTACAGAGACTTGGTTAAGGGTAGGACAGGATTGGTAGCTTAACGTTCCAGGATACAGATGTTTCAGGCGGGATAGAGGGGGATGTAAAACAGGTGGGGGAATTGCACTACTGGTTAAGGAGAATATCACAGCTGTACTGCGGGAGGACACCTCGGAGGCAATATACGTAGAGCTCAGGAATAGGAAGGGTGAAGTCACAATGTTGGGGGTTGACTATAGGCCGCCCAACAGCCAGCGGGAGATAGAGGAACAGAAATGTAGGCAGATTTTGGCAAGGTGTAAAAGTAACAGGGTTGTTGTGATGGGAGATTTTAACTTCCCCTATATTGATTGGTACTCACTTAGTGCTAGGGGCGTGGATGGGGCAGAGTTTGTAAGGAGCATCCAGGAGGGCTTCTTGAAACAATATGTAGATAGTCTAACTAGGGAAGGGGCCGTACTGGATCTGGTATTGGGGAATGAGCCCGGCCAGGTGTTAGACGTTTCAGTAGGGGAGCAGCTCGGTAACAGTGACCATAATTCAGTACGTTTTAAGGTACTGATGGATAAAGATAAGTGTAGTCCTCAAGTTAAGGTGCTAAATTGGGGGAAGGCTAATTACAACAATATTAGGCAGGAACTGAAGAATGTAGATTGGGGGCAGGTGTTTGAGGGCAAATCAACATCTGGCATGTGAGAAGCTTTCAAGTGTAAGTTGATAGGGATTCAGGACCGGCACATTCTGGAAGGATGAAGGATAAGTTTGGCAAGTTTTGGGAACCTTGGATAACGAGAGATATTGTGTGCCGAGTCAAAGAGATAAAGGAAGCATTTGTCAAGGCAAGGAAGCTGGGAACACACGAAGCAAGTGTGGAATACAAGGAAAGCAGGAAGAAACTTAAGCAAGGAGCAAGAAGGGCTAAAAGGGGTCACAAGAAGTCATTGGGAAGCAGGATTAAGGAAAATCCCAAGGCTTTTTATGCATATGTGGTGGGTAAATTGTTGGAAGGTATTTTGAGAGACAGGATCTACAGGCATTTATAGATGCAAGGACTGATTAGGGACAGTCAGCATGGCTTTGTGAGTGGAAAATCATGTCTCACAAATTTAATTGAGTTTTTTGAAGGGGTAATCAAGAAGGTAGATGAGGGCAGTGCAGTTGATGTTGTCCACATGGACTTTAGCAAAGCCTTTGACAAGGTACCGCATGGTAGGTTGTTGCATAAGGTTACATCTCACGGGATCCAGGTGAGGTATCTAAATGGATACAAAATTGGCTTCTTGACAGAAGCCAAAGAATGGTTGTAGAGAGTTGTTTTTCAAACTGGAGGCCTGTGACCAGCGGTGTGCCTCAGGGATCAGTGCTGGGCCCACTTGTCATTTATATTAATGATTTGGATGAGAATATAGGGGGCATGGTTAGTAAGTTTGCAGATGACACCAAGATTGGTTGCATGGTGGACAGTGAGAAAGGTTATCACCAATTGCAGTGGGATCTTGATCAATTGAGCCAGTGGGCTGACGAATGGCAGATGGAGCTTAATTTAGACAAATGCGAAGTGATGCATTTTGGTAGATTGAACCAGGGCAGGACTTACTCAGTTAATGGTAGGGTGTTGGGGAGAGTTACAGAGCAAAGAGATCGAGGGGTACATGTTCAAAGTTCCTTGAAAGTGGAGTCACAGGTGGACAGAGTGGTGAAGAAGGCATTCGGTTGGTTGGTTTCATCGGTCAGGACATTGAATACAGGATTTGGGACGTCTTGTTAAAGTTGTACAAGACATTGGTAAGGCCACACTTGGAATACTGTGTGCAATTCTGGTCACTCTATTATAGAAAGGATATTATTAAACTAGAAAGAGTGCAGAAAAGATTTACTAGGATGCTACCGGGACTTGATGGATTGAGTTATAAGGAGAGGCTGAAGAGACTGGGACTTTTTTCTCTGGCGCGTAGGAGGCTGAGGGGTGACCTTATAGAGGTCTATAAAATAATGAGGGGCATAGACAAGGTAGATAGTCAATATCTTTTCTCAAAGGTAGGGAAGTCTAAAACTAGAGGTCATAGGTTTAAGGTGAGAGGGGAGAGATACAAAAGTGTCCAGAGGGGCAATTTTTTCACACAGTGGGTGGTGAGTGTCTGGAACAAGCTGCCAGAGGTAGTTGTAGAGGCGGGTACAATTTTATCTTTTAAAAAGCATTTCGATAGTTACATAGGTATGATGGATATAGAGGGATATGGACAAAATGTGGGCAATTGGGACTATTTCCTCGGGTGGATGGAGCTATTACAAGGGGGCATAACTATAGGGTTCGTGGGAGATATAAGAAGGATATCAGAGGTAGGTTCTTTACGCAGAGAGTGGTTGGGGTGTGAAATGGACTGCCTGCAGTGATAGTGGAGTCAGACACTTTAGGAACATTTAAGCAGTTATTGGATAGGCACATGGAGCACACCAGGATGATAGGGAGTGGGATAGCTTGATCTTGGTTTCAGATAAAGCTCGGCACAACATCGTGGGCCGAAGGGCCTGTTCTGTTCTGTGCTGTACTGTTCTATGTTCTACGTCCTATTAGTTTAGGGGTTTTAAAAAAAAGGGCGGCATGGATTCCATGCCGTTCCATGCTGTAACCCTCTATGACTCTATGACTCTATATATAAAGAGCAAGAGGGTAGCCAGGGAGAGGGTTGGCCCACTCAAGGACAGGGGAGGGAATCTATGTGTGGAGCCAGAGGAAGTGGGTGAGGTATTAAATGAGTACTTTGCATCAGTATTCACCAACGAGAAGGACCTGATGGATGATGAGTCTGGGAAAAGATGTGTAGATAGTTTGAGTCATGTTGAGATCAAAAAGGAGGAGGTATTGAGGTTCTTGAGAAATATTAAGCTGGACAAGTCCACAGGGCCTGATGGGATATAACACAGAATACTGAGAGAGGCAAGGGAGGAAATTGCTGGGGCCCTAAGAGAAATCTTTGTATCCTCACTGGCTACAGGGGAGGCCCCAGAGGACTGGAGAATAGCCAATGTTTTTCCTTTGTTTAAGAAGGGTAGCAAGAATAACCCAGGCTGGTGAGCCTTACATCAGTGGTAGGGAAATTATTGGAGAGGATTCTTCGAGACAGGATTTATTCCCACTTGGAAATGAATGGATGTATTACCGAGAGGCAACATGATTTTGTGAAGGGGAAGTCGTGTCTCACTAACTTGATCGAGTTTTTCGAGCAAGTACGAAGATGATTGATGAGGGAAGGGCAGTAGATGTTGTCTACATGGACTTCAGTAAGGCCTTTGACAAGTTCCCTCATGGCAGAAGGTGAAGTCGCATGGGATCAGAGGTGAGCTGACAAGGTGGATACAGACTGGCTAGAAGACAGAGGGTAGCAGTGGAAGGGTGCGCTTTTCAATGGAGGGCTGTGACAAGTGGCGTTCCTCAGGGATCAGTGCTGGGACCTTTGCTGTTTGGAAGATATATAAATGATTTGGAGGAAAATGTAACTGGTTTGATTAGTAAGTTTGTGGACAACACAAAGTTTGGTGGATTTGCGGATAGCAATGAGGACTGTCAGAGGATACAGCAGGATATAGTTCGGTTGGAGACTTGGTCGGAGAGATAGGAAATATACATTAAATGACAGAACTCTTAAGAGTATTGATAGGCAGAGGGATCTGGGTGTACAGGTACACAGGCAACTGAAAATGGCAACGCGGGTGGAGTAGGTAGTCAAGAAGGCATGCAATACTTGCGTTCATCGCCGGGGCATTGTGTTTAAAAATTGGCAAGTCATCTTGCAGCTTTATAGAACCTTAGTTAGGCCACACCTGGAAAATAGTGTGCAATTCTGGTCATCACACTACCAGAAGGATGTGGAGGCTTTGGAGAGGGTACAGAAAAGATTTACCAGGATGTTGCCTGGTATGGAGGGCATTAGCTATGAGGAGAGGTTGGAGAAACTTGTTTTGTTCTCACTGGAATGATGGAGGTTGAGGGGCGACCTGATAGAAGTCTACAAGATTATGAGAGGCATGGACAGTGTAGATAGGCAGAAGCTTTTTCCCAGGGTGGAAGAGTCAATTACTCGGGGGCACAGGTTTAAGGTGCGAGGGGCGAGGTTTAAAGGAGATGTACGAGGCAAGTTTTTTGCAGAGTGGGTGGTGGGTGCCTGGAACTCGCTGCCGGGGGAGGTATTGGAAGCAGATACGATTGGAACTTGACAAATGCATGAATAGGATGGGAATAGAGGGATATGGTCCCTGGAAGGGTAGGGGGTTTTAGTTCAGTTGGGCAGCATGGTCGTTGCAGGCTTGGAGGGGTGAAGGGCCTGCTCCTGTGCTATAATTTTCTTTGTTCTTTGTTCTAAACCAATGATATAAATACTGTGGCTACAAGACCAGCTCGGAGGTTGGGGATTCAGCGACTGGTAACTCACCTCCTGACTCCCCAAAGCCTGTCCACCATTTACAAGGCACAAGTCAGGTGTGTGATGGAATCATCAAACACATTAATCTCACTGGATGGCATTTTCTCCCAGAGGTCCCCTGATCCCACCACTGTAAATTTGGGCAGTGGAATGGGAGTAGCTCCAAGAAAATTGCCAGCCATATGACCTGGGACATGAGTTTATAATTTATTTATTTATCAATCAATCAATCAGTCACAAGTAGGTTTACATTAAGACACAGGTTACATTACATTAAGACTGCAATGAAGTTACTGTGAAAAATCCCCTAGTCGCCACAGTCCGGCGCTTGTTCGGGTACACTGGGGGAGAATTTATCATGGCCAATGCACCTAACCAGCACGTCTTTCGGATTGTGGGAGGAAACTGGAGCACCCAAAAGAAACCCATGCAGACATGGGGAGAACATGCAGCCTCCATACAGGCAGTGACCCAAGCTGGGAATCAAACCTGGGTCCCTGGTGCTGTGAGGCAGCAGTGCTAACCACTGTGCCACCATGACTCCTAAAGGTGAGTGAGCAAAGCTTCAGGCACTTAATAATTCAGGAGAAAAGTCAAACCTGGGCACAAAAAAAGGATTCCTTGTTGTGTACTCATGCTGATTTACTTCAGGAAGGTATAAGGAGTTGCACCCTCTGAATATTATTACACTCTGCTTGACAAAAGCCCATCTGCTTGCATTTCACTAACAACACATTGTTATTCCCAATAGGGGATCATAGAAACAGTAAGGATTTTCTCCCAAAATCAAGATCTATTTTATTTAATCTTCAGTTCCATTTCTCTGGTTCTCATTAAAGTTAATCAATATAGCATAACAGCATTTGTTGGAAGTCCATTCCAAGAATTTACTAATCAGTGGAACAGCGAATGGCATCAGAGTTTCTTTTCTCGAAACAGGCCAGGAATATGTTAATTAGGGGCCCCAACAAATGTTGAAGGACCCCTGTGAGACCTTATTGTTCCCGATGAACAAGCCACATATCCCACATGTCACAATTTAACGTTTATTTTTTTATTAATGTCACAAGTAGGCTTACATTAACACTGCAATGAAGTTACTGTGAAAATCCCCGAGTCGCCACACTCCAGCGCCTATTCAGCTACGCTGAGGGAGAATTTAGCATGACCAATCCACCTAACCAGCACGGGTATGCCACATCCTGCAAAATGGGTACAATGTAATCCAGCTTCCAACTATTTTTGTTAAACCGACTGCACTTGGGCTTCCCAGGCAGTCTCCCACCCCAGTACTCAGCAGGCCTCAGTCTGCTTAGCTTCCAGATACTGTGGCTGCACGCTCAGACTAAATGAGCCTTGCCTGCCACAGGAGGTTGCCTTCAGGATAGAGGAGGCAATGGCCTCATGGTATTATCACTAGAGTATTAATCCAGAAACTGAGCCAATGTTCAGGGAACCTGGGTTTGAATCTCGCCTTGGTAAGTGACGGAATTTGAATTCAATTAAAAAGAAGTCTGGAATTAAGAATCTACTGATGACCATGAAACCATTGTCGATTGTCAGAAAAACCCACCTGATTCATTAATGTCCTTTAAGGAAGGAAATCTGCTGTCCTTACCTGATCTGGCCAACATGTGACTCCAGAGCCACAGCATTTATAAATGCATCGTGGTCTATTTTGGTAGGTCAAATGGGATGAAGGAGTACAATATAAAGGGAAAGACTCTTAGTACTGTAGAGGATCAGAAGGACCTTGGGGTCTGGGTCCATAGGACTCTGAAATCGGCCCCGCAGGTGGAGGAGGTGGTTAAGAAGGCGTATGGTGTGCTGGCCTTTATCAATCGAGGGATTGAGTTTAGGAGTCCGGGGTTAATGATGCAGCTATATAAGACCCTCGTCAGACCCCACTTGGAGTACTGTGCTCAGTTCTGGTCGCCTCACTATAGGAAGGATGTGGAAAAGATTGAAAGGGTGCAGAGGAGATTTACAAGGATGTTGCCTGGATTGAGCGGCATGCCTTATGAGGATAGGCTGAGGGAGCTCGGTCTTTTCTCCTTGGAGAGACGAAGGATGAAAGGAGACCTAATAGAGGTGTATAAGATGTTGAGAGGCATAGATCGGGTGGACTCTCAGAGGCTTTTTCCCAGGGTGGAAATGTCTGCTACGAGAGGACACAGGTTTAAGGTGCGGGGGGTAGGTACAGGGGAGATGTTAGGGGTAAGTTTTTCACAGAGGGTGGTGGGCGAGTGGAATCGGCTGCCGTCAGTGGTGGTGGAGGCGAACTCAATAGGGTCTTTTAAGAGACTCCTGGATGAGTACATGTAGCGTAATAGGCTGGAGGGTTATAGGTAGGTCTAGACGGTAGGGATGTGTTCGGCACAACTTGTGGGCCAAAGGGCCTGTTTGTGCTGTAGTTTTTCTATGTTTCAATGTGGTTGACTCTCAACTCAGGATGGGCAATAAATGTTGGCCAACCAGTAACGCCCATGTCCAATGAATTTTAAAAAAAATCAAATTTAACCATCTACTGTGGTGAGATTCAAACTTGGACCCCCAGACCATTGCTGTAGATTTCATGGTTGACCAGTTCAGTGACCTGCATCTTGAGGCCACAGGCGGTACACAGCTCCTAATCTGCACAACTTCAATGGACCCATTTTCTTTAGGTGTCCAAGCTGAATGCCTAAAACAGACCAGGAATATGCTAATTAGGGGCCCCAACAAATGTTGAAGGACTCCTGTGAGAACTTATTGTTCCCGAAGAACAAGTCACATATCCCACATGCCTCAGTTTAAAGTTTATTTTTTATTAGTGTCACAGGTAGGCTTACATTAACACTGCAATGAAGTTATTGTGAAAATCCCCTCGTCGCCACACTCCGGCGCCTATTCAGCTACACTGAGAGAGAATTTAGCATGACCAATCCACCTAACCAGCACAGGTATGCCGCATCCTGTTCCAAACTGATCTATCTGCCTCTGCATCCAATGTGCCACTTCAGTGACCTTGTAGCTGTACACTTCAGAGCTCATAACATTGAAAAAAGGCTCACCTGATCAAACTTTGGAGGCAAGCTTACAATTCCAAAATGCGAGGGTGACGTTAATATGAGTAATGTGGTGAAAGAGTCAGAGGTAAGATTAGGAGACTCCACTCTTTTTAATTTTAACCTTGGGCTTCTTTCTGGGCAGGAATTAGAGAATAGAACCACTCTGGCACAAAACATTCAAGCCATTGCATTCATGCGCTCCTGAGAGGCAATTCACATCCTGCCATTCCCCCGCTCTCTCCCTACATCCCTGCATGTTCAAAATATAGAAAGGTCGACAGCACAGTGGGAGGCCACTCTGTCCATTGTGGCCATAAAGGCTGTTTCACAACGTGCACCTTCACAGGACTTTTCCCAATACCAGGCTGTACCTCAGGAGGGGTGTCATGGTAGCACAGTGGTTAGCACTGCTGCCTCACAGCTCCAGGGACCCGGGTTCAATTCCCAGCTTGGGTCACTGTCTGTGTGGAGTTTGCACGTTCTCCCCGTGTCTGCGCGGGTTTCCTCCGGGTGCTCCTGTTCCCTCCCACAGTCCAAAAATGTGCGAGTTAGGTTAACTGGCCATGTTAAATTGCCCCTTAGTGTCCCAAGATGCGTAGGTTTGAGGGATTAGCAGGGTAAATATGTGGGGTTACGGGGATAGGGCCGGGGTGGGATTGTTGTCAGTGCAGACTCAATGGGCCGAATGGCCTCTTTCTGCACTGTAAGGCTTCTATGATTTCTAGGTCTCATAGCCACTCCCAAAACAGCTCAACATCTCTGCTCAAATATCCTTTCTCTCTTTCCTCCCTCATTCCATTGTTCTGACCACTTCTTTGACCTTGACTTTCCCAAATATATAAAAATTTATCAGGTTCTCTCTATTTCCCCACCTTTAAGGTCAAATAAAATTTAATAACCTAGCTTTATTTATTTATGACCAAGTTTCAGAACCTTTTATTTAACTGCTGAAAATCCAAACCCTTACTCATCTCCTTATGCAAATTTCTACCCACTGCTTGTTTACTGTTGCCTCACAGCGCCAGAGACCCGGGTTCAATTCCAGCCTCTGGTCACTGCCTGTGTGGAGTTTCCACATTCTCCCCGTGTCTGCGTGGATTTCCTCCGGGTGTTCCAGTTTCCTCCCACACTCCAAAGATGTGCAGGTTAGGTTGGTTGGCCATGCTAAATTAACCCTACTGTCGCGAGGATTAGCAGGGTAAATATGAGGGGTTACGGGAATAGGGCCTGGGTGGAATTGTGGTCAGTGCAGATTCGATGGGCTGAATGGCGTCCTTCTGCAGTGTAGGGATTCTATACACGGTAGCACAGTGGTTAGCACTGCTGCCTCACAGCGCCAAGGACATGAGTTCGATTCCCGGCTTGGGTCACTGTCTGTGTGGAGTTTGCAGGTTCTCCCCGTGTCTGCGTGGGTTTCCTCCGGGTGCTCCAGTTTCCACCAACATTCTGAAAGACGTGCTAGTTAGGTGCATTGACCTGAACAGGCGCCAGACTGTGGTGACTCGGGGAATTTCACAGTAACTTCATTGCAGTGTTAATGTAAGCCTTATTTGTGACTAATAAATAATAAATAAGCTTTATAGAGAATTCTCTTGGCCATATCTGCTTCAAATGCATGCCTTTAATACCCACACTCCTTTCTTGTCTCCAAACCTACCAAGCAACCAGCCCCTAGATTAATTAAATTGATTTCACACAGACAGATCCACAAACCTGATTTGCAGAATAACACAACAGACCCCAAAATATTTAAAATAATAACATGGCTCGTCACGGGAGATCGAAGGAGACATTAGGAGAAGGGGCTGAAAGATTTGTCAAAAGGGTTTATTTTTCAGGAGAATCTTAACGAAAGAGGCAGAGAGGTGAGACAGGTTTAGGGAAGTAATAGAAGCCAAGACAGCACTGTCAACAGCTGGGTGATGGAATTGGGGGGATGCACAGGAGGCTAGAAGTGGAAGAGTGGAGTGTTGGATGGGATTACAGAGACGGGGGAGGCGGTGGGGGTGGGGGGGGGGGGGGGGGGGGGGGGGGGAAGGTGGAAGGACAATTATACCGAGGTTAATGTCAATGACCCAGATTCTCCAGTGGCATGGGATAACACCAATGGGAATTCCCATTGACAGCAGCAGGACCAGAGAATCCCACCACCAGCAAACAACGCGACACCTCCCGCCGGCAGGAAACACCTGGCTGGGAGGCCGGAGAATCGCACCTAAAGTCTACAAAGTAAGATTTTTTTAAATGTTCACTTAAAAATCGGAAGTGAAGCATACTGGTCAAAGGTCTACACTCTCATGATTTTGAATATCTCCATCAAATCTTCTATCAATCTTCTCCTCTTTAAGGAGAACGATTCTAACTTCTCCGATCTGTCTTCGTCACTGAAGTTTATAGAATCATAGAATCCCTACAGTACAGAAGGGGGCCATTCAGCCCATCGAGCCTGCATCAACAACCCCACCCTATCCTCTTAACCCCAGATATTTGCCCTGATAATTCCCCCGAAACTAGGGACAATTTAGCATGGTCAATGAGCCTAACCCACATATCTTTAGACTGTGGGAGGAAACCGGAGCACCCGGAGGAAACCCACACAGACACGGGGAGAATGTGCAAACTCCACACGGACAGTGACCCAAACCGGGAATCGAACCCGGGTCCCTTGCGCTGTGGAGCAGCAGTGTTAGCCACTGTACTACCGTGTCGCACCACTAGGTAGGTTAGAGATTTCCATATTGATGCTCAAAATGAAAGAAGAATGGACAACGCACCTAACCAGCATGTTTTTCAGACTATGGGGGGAATTTGGAGCGCCTGGAGGAAAACCACACAGACACAGGGAGAATGTGCAGACTCCGCACAGACAGAGACCCAAGCCGGGAATCAAACCCAGGTCCCTGGCGCTGTGAGGCAGCAACGCTAACCACAATGCCCACTGCTCCTCATTTCTGCAACCATTCTCGTGAACCTGTTCCATAAGCTCTCTACCGCCTTCACATTGTTTCTGAAGTGTGGCGGCCAGAACCGAATGTGATACTCTCCTTGAGGCTGAACCAGCGTCCTATATAAGTTTAACAAAACTTTCTTGTTTTTATACTCTATGCCCCTGTTAATAAAGTCTGGGATGCTGTATGTTTTATTAACTATGCTCTCAATTTGTCCTGCCAATTCCAGTGACTCACACACTTGTACACCAGGTTTCTCTGTTCCTGCACCCCCTTGAGAATTTTATCCTTTATTTCGTATCGTTTCCCCATGTTCTTACTACCAAAGTTCATCATGTTACTCTACATAGTTCACGAGTGCAACGAGATCCAGTTCTAGGCCTTTATGTCCAAGCCAAGCTGCTGCATGATTTGCAGTGAAACCTGGAGGTGATGATGTTCCCATGATATTGCTGCTTTGTCTTTCTCAGAGCAGAGGCTGCAGGGCAAGGTGAAGCTGTCAAAGGAAGCATTGCAAGTTGCTTCCGTACTTCCTCCACCGCAGACACAGCGCTGAACGTCTACCCTGACGTTTCAGCCTCGTTATCTCACGGATCACCTGACCTCTCGCCCATTTTATCTTGGCAGGATTCTATCCGAAGACTCACACGGGAATTTACTCAACTTCTCTTCACCCCGTCCTCAATTTGAACACTGCACAACCACCGCAATCCATCTAACTTTAATGAACCTTGTGCTCATTCCTCTAATTTATGAAAAACAAACCATCTTTGCAATCCTCACTCAGCCTCCAATAGGGTTAACCAACCATTCCCGCCCAGGCCAAAGTCCACAGCACAGATTCAGTATCCGCATCATTTGACTCGGTCGGGTTCTCGCCAGTTCAAACATGAAAGATCATCATCACCAAAGGAGAAACAGCCTTGCAAGTAAACGTGGAAGGTACATTTGGGACTGTAAATATCATGAGGGAAAGGTCTTACAGTGATCCGCACTGCATTGCCTGAAAGGGTGGTGGACGCAGATTCATTCGCTACTTTTGGAAGGGAATCGGATAAATATACAGGCGTATGTATGAATTGGGATCAGGAGTAGGCCATTCGGCCCTTCGAGCCTGCTCCGCCATCCAATAAGATCATGGCTGACCTGACTGTAACCTCAACTTCACAATCCCTCCTGCTGCCACTGACCTTTCACCCCCTTGTTGCTCAAGAGTCTATCCAGTTCTGCCTTGAAAATATTCAAAGATCCTGCTTCTGTACTATGTACAGTTTTGGTCTCCTTACTTGAGAAAGGATATACTGGTACTGGAGGGGGTACAGAGGAGATTCACTAGATTGATTCCGGAGTTGAGAGGGTTGGCTTATGAAGAGGGACTGAGTAGACTGGGGCTACACTCATTGGAATTCAGAAGAATGAGGGGAGATCTTGTAGAAATATATAAGATTATGAAGGGAATAGATAAGATAGAAGCAGGGAAGTTGTTTCCACTGGCGGGTGAAACTAGAACTAGGGGGCATGGCCTCAAAATAAGGGGAAGCAGATTTAGGACTGAGTTGAGGAGGAACGTCTTCACCCAAGGGGTTGTGAATCTGTGGAATTCCCTGCCCAGTGAAGCAGTTGAGGCTACCTCATTGAATGTTTTTAAGGCAAAGATAGATACATGTTTGAACAGTAAAGGAATTAAGGGTTATGGTGAGCGGGCGGGAAAGTGGGGCTGAGTCCACAAAAAGATCAGCCACGATCTTATTGAACGGCGGGACAGGCTCGAGGGGCCAGATGGCCTATTCCTGCTCCTAGTTCTTATGTTCTTATGACTGTATTTTGAGGAAGAGAGGCTCACGACCCTCTGAGAGAAATTTCTCCTCATCTCTGTCTTAAATGAGCAAGCCCTTATTTTTAAACAGTGACCCCCAGTTTTAGAATCTCCAGCAAGAGGAAACATCCTCTCCACGTTCACCCTGTCAATACCCCTCAGGATCTTAACTGTTTCAATCAAGTCACCTGTAATATTATGGAAAGGGCGGTGACCCTCAGTATGATGGAGCCACTTTGCCCACGTACATATTATTCAACCCGTATAACATCTGATCCTTCTTCAGAATTGCTCTCTATGCTACGCACTGGAGCCAGGATTTCTTTTCCCTATCCCCGGGCAGCTCCTGCTCAGCCTCGTTCTTGCCCCTTTCTGCCCCAAAACATAACCCATTATTTCTACGAGTTCCTTGAAGGTTTTCATGTCAGGGACGTCTGGAGAAGACAAGCTCCTTATCAGGTTATGGGTTTGGAACTGCGAGCTGTGAACAGAATTACACTCTGCTTCTCCTCCCTCACTATCTCATTTGCTTTGAGAAGTATCGCGGGCATTCAACATATTGATGACCCAATCCTTCGAATTAGGGTTGAATGGATGAAGCTTTCTGAATAGAGGCATTCTGATAACTCTTTGACTGCTGAGTAGACGTGTTTCCAGTGACAACAAAAACAGAAAAACGCTGGTAAATCTCAGCAGGTCTGACAACATCTGTGGAGCCATGATGTGGAGATGCCGGCGTTGGACTGGGGTGGGCACAGTAAGAAGTCTCACAACACCAGGTTAAAGTCCAACGGGTTTATTTGGAATCACGAGCTTTCGGAGCGCTGCTCCTTCATCAGGTGAGTGACTCGCCTGATGAAGGAGCAGTGCTCCGAAAGCGCTGACAAGGAGACAATAAAATGGAGAATGAGATGAAATGAAATAAAATAAATGGAAATGGGGTGGAGGGGAGAGTTCAAGTTCTGAAGTGGTTGAACTCAATAAAAGCAAATTACTGCGGATGGTGGAATCTGAAACAAAAAGAGAAAATGCTGGAAAATCTCAGTAGGTCTGGCAGCAACTGTAAGGAGAGAAAAGAGCTGATGTTTCGAGTCCAGATGATCCTTTGGACAACGGGTCTTTTTCTTTTTTCTTTTTCTTTTGGTTGAACTCAAAGTTCAATCCGGAAGGCTGTAAAGTGCCTAATCGGAATAATGTGAATTGGAACTGTCATCCAGACTCGAAACATTGGCTCTATTCTCTCTCCACAGATGCTGTCAGACCTGCTGAGATTTTCCAGCACTTTTTCCGTTTTTGTTTCAGATTCCAGCATCTGCAGTATTTTGCGATTATCTCAGTGTTTCCAATGACTTGTACACAAGATTTACTCTGCGTTCCCATTGCAAAGGGAAAGAGCTCTGTTGATCCTCGTCACCAAATGTCATTTCATCTAATGAATGGTGACCACCAAGTGGACTAACTAAAGAGCTATTTGTAAACAGGAATAACTAGATGCAGAGGGTAAGAAAGATGTGCCCGATTACTTGGACTCCAGTCTCCACACTGTCCGCGCTCAGCCTCAGGATTCACACACTTTGGCCCAATTGGCCAACCAGGTCACATGACCCTCCAAAACCTCAACTCTTAAAGGGGCTTGCTACAGGGGGAGAGTATTTTCCAGGGACAAACACAGATAGAAGAGGGCTTACAAGAGGACCTTGTCTCTTGAGGCTGAGGGAAGACCTGATAGATGTCCAGCTTTGGAAGACAGTGCAAGGAAGGTTCACCAAGATATTGCCTGGTCTCGAGGGTGTTGGCTATGAGGAGAGGTTGAATAAACTAGGATTGTTTTCACTGGAAAGACAGAGGCTGAGGGGAGACCTGATAGAGGGCTACAAAATTATGAGAGGCATAGACAGGGTGGATAGTCAGAGGCTTTTTCTCAGGGTGGGAGTGTCAATTACAAGGGAGCACAGGTTCAAGGTGAGAAGGGGAAAGTTTAAAGGAGATGTGCGGGGGATGTTTTTCATGCAGAGTGTGGTGGGTGCCTGGGACGTGCTGCCAGAGGTGGTGGTGGAAGCAGGCACATTCGCAAAATTTAAGAGGCATCTGGATGGGTACATGTGGTGGACCTCAGTTGTGCCTTTGTCCTATATGGACCACCGTTGTGTGTGCTTGTCATACCTGGACACATCCCCTTCCAGTTTGGTTCCTCCCCTCGGCCCCTAGTATAAAGGTGGCTGTCTCCTCCCCCTTGTTCAGTCCAGGTTGGTTATTTGTTGGGATCTGCTCCTGATTCTGTTGTGAATAAAAGCCTACACTTGTATTGGCACACCGGTAGTCTTTCGCCTTATTGATAGCGCATCAGTACATGAATAGGGAGGGAATAGAGGGATACAGACTGAGTCAGGGCATTTTAGTTTAGTTAGGGCATCATGACTGGCAGGGCTTGGAGGGCCAAAGGGCCTGTTCCTGTGCTGTACTTTTCTTTGTACTTTGTTTCAGTGCATCAGTTGGGAGGTTATTTTCACTGAAAAGAACTACCAGCCTATAAATCAGGAGATGAATGTATTTAAATAGTTAGGATGTGCAGAAAGACGGTTAGCAAGCTGAATTATGACTTGCAGGGAAAGCCTTCAGGCCACACAACTCCCTTTATCAGATAGAATTCATGGAATCCCTACAGTGCAGAAGGAGGCCATTTGGCCCATTGAGTCTGCACTGACTACAATCCCACTACAGGCCCTATTCCCATAACCTGACGTATTTACCCTCCTATTCCCCCTGACACGAAGGGGAAATTTAGCATGGCCAACCAATCTAACCCCTCACATCTTTGGACTGTAGGAGGAAACCGGAGCATCCAGAGGAAACTCACGCAGACACGGGGAGAACGTGTAGACTCCACACAGACAGTGACCCAAGACTGGAATTGAACCTGGCTCCCTGGCATTAGCTGGTGAAGGTTTACCAGGCTGATTCCTGGGATGGCAGGGCTGCCATATGAGGAGACACTAAATCGGTTAGGATTATATTCAGTGGAGTTTAGAAGAGTGAGAGGCGATCTCATAGAAACGTATAAAATTCTAAGGGTTAGACAGATTAGTATCAGAAAGTATATTCCCAATGATGGGGGAGTCCAGAACAAGGGATCATAGTTTGAGGATAAGGGGTAAATCTTTTAGAACTGAGGTGAGGAGAAATTTCTTCACCCAGAGGGTGGTGAATGTGTGGAATTCACCACAACAGAAAGTAGCTGAGGACAAAACATTGCACGATTTCAAGAAGAAATTAGAGATAGCTCTTGGTGCTAAAGGGATTAAGGGATATGGGAGGAAGGATATTGAATTTAATGATCAGCCATGATCATAATGAATGGTGGAGCAGGCTCGAAGGACTGAATGCCCTGTTCCTGCTCCTATTTTTTATGTATAATGCATGGAGAGTAGTCTTCATGCTGTTGAACTCAGCATGATGGAGGATCTCGTTCTTGGTGATTTTTACCTGTTGTTAATTTCTCATGATGAACCTCAGCTGCCTTTGGTGGAAACATTCCACTGCTTGGATATTGAACCCATAGGGGAGCCAAGATTCTGTGCCAAGCAGCAGGGTGGACAGGGCAATGATCTGGCTGAGTTTGATTTTAGCCATCAGCATAATTCCAGATGGCTCCATGGAGTCAGTCGCAGGCAAAACCCGCCCCCTGGATGAGCACATGGATATCTTTACCAATAGTGGCCTGCCAAGGGAGTACATTACCGACGTATGAGAAACTGTCTACAGCCTTGAGACTGATGCCATCAACAATCACGCCTGCTGCTTCATAGCATGTGCCTGGTGCTGGCTGAAATATAAGGTACGATTTTCCAGTACACCCTTGACGGCATTGCCAAGGGCAGGTCTGGAAAACCTGGAGAGCTGCTAAACAACAGTAGCTTTCCAAATTTTCCTGCAATGATTCCTGCTGTGGTTGGAAAAACCCAAGAGACTAGAACCCGAGAGCACAACCTCAGAGTGAAAGGACGCTGCTTTAAAACTGAGATGAGGAGGAATTTCTTCAGACAGAGGGCGGTGAATCTGTGGGACTCATTGTCACAGAGGGTTGTGGAGGCCAAGTCATTGAGTGTCTTTAAGACAGAGATAGATAGGTTCTTGATCAATAAGAGGATCAAGGATTACAGAGAGAAGGCAGGAGAATAGGGATGAGAATCATATCAGCCATGATTGAATGGCGGAACAGACTTGATGGGCCGAATGGCCTAATTCTGCTCCTATATCTTATGGTTTCATGGTGTAAAAACTGGAAAATGAGATTAGAATGGACAGCTCTGTTGCAGGAGATGGCACCACTGCAGACACGATGGAATGAATAGCCCCTTTAGGGGCAATGTTTCTATGATTAATTAACATGATGCCCAGTCCCCCTTTGATGGTTTGAAATGTATATTTATGTTCTAACGTTGTTAAATGTGCTGGAATGTGCTGCCGGAGAAGGTGGTAGAAGCAGATACGATAGGAGGAGGCAATGGCCCAGTGGTATTATCGCTAGACTATTAATCCAGAAACTCAGCTAATGTTCTGGGGACCCGGGTTCAAATCCTGCCACGGCAGATGGTGGAATTTGAATTCAATAAAAAATATCTGGAATTAAAAATCCCCGGATGACCAAGAAACCATTGCCGATTGTTGGAAAAACCCATGTGGTTCACTGATGTCCTTTAGGGAAGGAAACCTGCCGTCCTTACCAGGTCTGGCCTACATGTGACTCCAGAGCCACAGCAATGTGGTTGACTCTTAAATACCCGCGGGCAACTAGGGATGTGCAATAAATGCTGGCCGGCCGGCGATGCCCATGTTCCATAAATGAATTTTAAAAAAGCAATGTTTAAGAGGCATCTTGACAGGTACATGAATAGGCAGCGAATACAGAGATACGGACCACATAGAGGCAAAAGGACTTTAGTTTTGAAAGGCGTTGTGTGTTGGTGCTGGCTTGGTGGGCCGAAGGGCCTGTTCCTGTGCTGTACTGTTGTACAGCATTGTTAAGTTTCTATGTTATCACAATATGAGTGTGTATTAACATTGTGGATAAAAGCAGGATGTGGGTTTGACAGTTAAGGGTCTCTGCTTTCCTGTGAAAGGTAATTTAGAAGCTGGCAGGGGTTCCCAGGCTTATCTCCTCCCTGGCACTGCTAAGAACTCTTTGCCACCACATTTCACAGGCGTTAGGGTATTTTGTGAAATCCTTGTCCTTGGGCATTGTTCACAATGTAATCTCATTGCAAAACTTGCCTCCGCTGCCTGCCCGTAATAAAAGCGCACAATAAACACAACAGTACTCTTGGAAAACTGGCCCCTCAGTGACGACTGTGCACAAAACACAGTCAGATTGCAAGAACAAGTGGGCCAGAAAATGAAAATGAAGCTCCTTACCTTCAGGGTAGTTTTCAGGTCTTTAGAGTACAGACTCACAAAGTGAAGTTACCATGCCAAGGAATTTTATTGCCCATCTGTTTGCATCCTTTCCAATGTCAGTGCAGTGAGTGTGCCAAGGTTGTATCCATTTTGTTTCTCTTCCTGCTGGTTGAATCCTAGTGGGGTTCAGTCCTGTCCCAATTGACTCAACCTAGGAAGGATGTTATAAAGCGCACAGAATCCTTTACAAACGGGGCAAAAGAGTACAAAAGCCAGGAAGATATGCCATGGCAGACCTTTATGAAATATAGACTCCCTACTGTGCCCAATTCTGGGCACCGGAATTCAGGAAGGATGCCAAGCCTCAGGTAGGCTGCAAATGACATTTACTAAGGATGGTGCATGGACACAGGGCTTTAATTACATGAAGAGACTAGAAAAGCTGGGTTTGTTCTGAGAATAATTCATAAGAACATAACAAAATAGGAACAGGAACCAACCATATGCCCCATCGAGCCTGCGCTGCCCTTCGATACGATCACGGCTGAACAGTGGCTTCAACTTCACATTCCCGCCTGTTGCCCATATCCCCTGTGATGCCTTGAGAGGACAAAAGCTGTCTTATCTCAACCTTAAATATATTCAACAATGGAGCACCCACAATTCCCTGGGATAGTAAAGTCCCAAGATTGACAACTCTTTGAGTGAAGGAAAGTGAGGCGCTAGATGATGGACCCTTATCCTGAGAGTGTATTCTAGACTCTGCAACCATGGGGAACAACCTCTTAGTGTCTATCCTGTACAAGCCCTTTCAAAGTCTTGTACCTTTCAATGAGATCACGTCTGGTTGGTCTGAACTCTGGAGAATATCGACCAATTTAGTCAGCCTCTCATCATAGGCCAATATTTTCGTCCCAGGGACCAGTCCCGAGTGAACCTTCACTGTTCTGCCTCCAATGCAGAGTATCCTCCTGAAATATAGAAAGTCAAACTGCACACTATGTTCGAGGTGCGGTCTCACCAAAGCAGTATGCAATTGCAGCAAGACTTTGTTATTTATCTACTCCAATACTCTTGCAATAATGACCACTAATATGCCATTTTCCTTCCTAATTGTGGTCTACCCACATGCTAGCTATCGGTATTCATTGCACAAGTTCACTCCAGTCCCTCTAATTAGCAACATTTACAAGTTTCTTTTAATATCCTGCTTTTCTCTTCTTACAACCAAAATGAAAGATCTCACACTTTGTTGCATTATACTCCACCTGCCACCCTCTTAACCTGTTTATTGAGATCATAGAATCCCTACAGTTCAGAAAGAGGCCATTCAGCCCATTGAGTCTGCACCAACAACAAGCCCACTAGGCCCTATCCCCGTAACCACACACATTTACCCCTAGCTAGTCCCCCTGACATTAAGGGGTAATTTAGCATGGCTAATCCACCTAACCTGCATATCTTTTGGACTGTAGGAGGAAACCGGAACACCTGGAGGAAACCCATGCAGATACAGGGAGTTTGTGCAAACTTCACACAGAATTGAACCCGGGTACCTGGGGCTGTGAGGCCTGTGAGGCTAACCACTGTGCCATCGTGCTGCCCTGTCTATATCTCTTTGCAACCTCTTAGTACCCTGCACAGTGGTTGCACATAAATTGCACATGAATTGACCCTTAGTACCTTCAGGGGGATTATCAGGGTGAACACATGGGGTTACGGGGATAGGGCCTGGGTGGGAATGTTGTTTGGTGCAGGCTTGATGGGCCGAATGGCCTCCTTCTGAACTGTAGGGATTCTATGGCTCTATGATCCTCCTCATTGCTTACATTCCTGTCTAGATTTATATCGTGGTGTGGAGATGCCGGCGTTGGACTGGGGTGAACACAGTAAGAAGTCTCACAACACCAGGTTAAAGTCCAACAGGTTTATTTGGTAGCAAATACCAAAAATACCATTTGCTACCAAATAAACCTGTTGGACTTTAACCTGGTGTTGTGAGACTTCTTACTAGATTTATATCATCAGCAAACTCAGATGCATTAATCCCTGCCTTTTTATCAGTTATTAATTATATTAATTGTAAGTAGCTGAGGCCCCACACTGATCTTTGCAGCATAGTTAAAGCCTGCCAACTTTAAATTGCCATTAAATTGTCCATTAAACAATCTTCTATCCATGCTAATAGTTTACCCCACCAATGCTTGAGTCCTTACTTTGTGCAATACCTTTTGTGTCATATTCAATCAAATGCTTTTAGAAATCCAAATGCACTACGTCCACTAGTTCCACTGTATCCACTGTACTAGTTAAATCCTCAGAAACCTCTAAAACCTCGCTGGCTGGCCAGCATTTATTGCCCGTCCCTACTTGTCCTCCCACGAATGAATAAAAATAGGGAAAATAGCTGCGGAGCTGTGGGTAAAGGTGAAGGGAGTGAGATAAACCAGACAGCACTTTCAAAGAGATAACACAGACATGATGGGCCAAATAACCTCCTTCTGCACAGTCTCAATCTATGATTCTTAGTGTGTTCAAATTTGAAAAGTGAAGCAGAAAAGTTACTACATATCCATTTTTTTAATGTATCAGTTGCCTCTTGCGAATGCAATGGTTCCAAACATGTACCAAACAATTGTATGTAACCTTCAATTAATAAATGTAAAGCAGGTCAAAAACACTGGGGGACAATCTTTTTGAGTCAAAAATACTACAAGTAGTACCAGTGAACGAAATCCAATCCATCACGCAAACCAGCCTCCCATCCATTGACTCTGTCTACACTTCCCGCTGCCTTGGCAAAGCAGCCAGCATAATTAAGCACCCCATGCACCCTGGACATTCTCTCTTCCACCTTCTTCCATCGGGAAAAAGATACAAAAGTCTGAGGTATGTACCAACCGACTCAAGAACAGCTTCTTCCCTGCTGCTAGGAATGTTGCCTGGTATGGAGGGGCTTAGTTATGAGGAGAGATTGGGTAAACTGGGGTTGTTCTCCCTGGAAAGACGGAGGATGAGGGGAGACTTAATGGAGGTGTATAAAATTATGAAAGGCATAGATAGGGTGAACGGTGGGAAGCTTTTCCCCAGGTCGGTGGTGACATTCACGAGGGGTCATAGGTTCAAGGTGAAGGGGGGGAGGTTTAACACAGATATCAGAAGGGCATATTTTACACAGAGGGTGGTGGGGGCCTGGAATGCGCTGCCAGGCAAGGTGGTGGAGGCGGACACACTGGGAACGTTTAAGACTTATCTAGATAGCCACATGAACGGAGTGGGAATGGAGGGATACAAAAGAATGGTCTAGTTGGACCAGGGAGCGGCACGGGCTTGGAGGGCTGAAGGGCCTGTTCCTGTGCTGTATTGTTCTTTGTTCTTTGTTCTTTGCTGTCAGACTTTTGACGGGACCTACCTCGCATTAAGTTGATCTTTCTCTACACCCTAGCTATGACTGTAACATCATATTCTCTCCTTTCCTTCTCCCCTATGTACTCTACAAACAATGTGTTTTGCCTGTATAGCGCGCGAGAAACAATACTTTTCACTGTATCCCAATAAATGTGACAATAATAAATCAAATCAAATCAACATCAATCAACCTGCAGGTCTTTACCTTCCAGATTCAACTGTGAGTCAAAGAATGACCTAGATAACTGCGACAAAACTTGGGAAAGTCTGAAAAGGTAACAATGTGAAATAATAGTGTCCCTTCATCAAATCCAGATTTATTTACAATAGTTAGTAATACTCAGAGAGGTACTTCCCAATACAGAGTATACAGCCTGCATGCCAGTAACCCCAACACTCCACATTATATACCTTTGTGTGGCTCCCCGGTTTGGACAGCATTAACTGCCTCAATCAGGGAGCTCATACTCAGATCCACCTCATGGACCTCATTAAAGCTATTATACAATGAAGAAAGAAAACTGCAAATTGTCTTAAAAATAGGCATTAACCTCTTTTGAATAGCACTGAAAACAGATAGAGTGATCCCGCTAGGGCCAAAGATGCTTTATGTAATTAAGTAGCTTCTAAATTATACTGTAGATAAATGCCACGTGTTGTTACTTACAAAGAAGTGGCATTAGTCATGACATCACTGCATGGCTGTTAATATGTATTATAATAATAACGAACAATTGCACGTTTCCAATGTCAATCTTCACTCAGTAATAATTAAATGCTAAATTTTAAGTACATGTTGATTAATTTTCTTTGTCACAATGCATTTCTTTCGCTCAATTTTTCAATGTTCAATTTTATTAGTGTGCGTAACTGCGCAATGGAATGATGCCTTTTTGAAACTGTCTGGGATATGTACTGCGGCTCTGATCAGCTGAGAATTTGTTATGCAGTGATGCCTCTCATGTTCATTAAGGGACTGTCAGTTTAAAGGAAAGAGGCTTGATAAACAGTTACTGAACCTTTCCTGGTTCTTGACTGACTTCACCTTATGGGACCGTGAGTCAACGTTTTATTAGAACTAATAATGTGAATAGTCAGAACAGATTGCAATATAATGAAATCTTATGTACAAGAGCAGATCTCAAAAGACGTTGTTCATGCTGGGTGAAAAGATAGGCGACGTTATAGCTTGCAAAATCCTCTCTGACAAAGTATGGGATGGCACGGTGGCACAGTGATTAGCACTGCTACCTCACAGCGTCAGGGACCCAGGTTTGATTTGCGGCTTGGATCACTGTCTGTGTGGAGTTGGCACATTCTCCTGGTGTCTGCGTGGGTTTCCCCCAGGTGCACCGGTTCCCTCCCATAGTCCAAAGATGTGCAGGTTAGGTGGATTGGCCATGCAAAGTTGCCCCTTAGTGTCAGGGGGACGAGCTGGGGAAATATGTGGGGTGACAGGGAAAGGGCCTGAGTGGGATTGTGGTTAGTGCAGGCTTGATGGGCCGAATGTCCTCCTTCTCAACTGTTGGGATTCTATGATTCGATGTCTCCCATTCCCGGAAATCCTGAGGTGGGAGGGAGAGGAGCCTGAGGTAGCGGTACATATTGGTACCGCTGATGTGGGTAGGAAGGGAGAAGGGGTCATGAAAAGGGAGTACAGGGAATTAGGGAGACAGCTGAGAAAGAGGAAAGCAAAGGTAGTAATCTCAGGATTACTGCCTGTGCCACGGGAAGGTGAGGGCAGGAATGGAGTGAGGTGGAGGATGAATGTTTGGCTGAGGGACTGGTGCAGGGGGCAGGGATTCAGGTTCCTGGACCATTGGGACCTCTTTAGGGGCAGGGGTGATCTGTATACAAAAAACGGGTGGAACTTGAATCACACGGGGACCAATATCCTGGCCGGTAGGTTGGCTAAGGCTACTGGGGAGAATTTAAACTAGATAGGTTGGGGGGAGGGGAGCTAGAAGAGTTGACTAGGATCAAGGAACTAATTGATGGGGGGGAGGATGCAGGGGTAAGGGGAATTACAAAATTAATGGTAGAGGAGAGGGTGCAAGTGAATGAAGGCGGTAATTTAGATAAGGGAGTAGAGGGAGAGGGTGTTCGCGACTCATCAAAGCGGGTCCAGATAAAAGCTGGAATAAGGACACTTTGCCTGAATGCACGAAGCATTCGGAACAAGGTGAATGAGTTGATGGTGCAAATCAGCACAAGTGGGTACGATCTAGTGGCCATTACAGAAACGTGGCTGAAAGGTGACCAGGACTGGGAGATGAATATCCAGGGGTATCAGGCGTTTAGGAAGAATAGACAGGAAGGAAAAGGTGGTGGGGTCGCGCTATTAATAAGAGATAATATCAGGGTAGTACTGAGGGATGACATAGGCTCTGAGGAACAAAACGTGGAATCATTATGGGTAGAGATGAGGAATAGTAGAGGGAGAAAGACACTAGTAGGTGCGGTATATAGGCCCCCAAATAATAATGTTGAGGTAGGGAGGGCTATAAACAAGCAGATAAGGGATGCGTGTAAAAACGGAACGGCAATAATCATGGGGGACTTCAACATGCACATTGACTGGCAGACTCAAGTCGGTAAGGGTGGAATGGAGGAAGAGTTCTTAGAATGCTGTCGGGATAGTTTCCTTGAACAGCATGTTACGGAACCGACGAGGGAACGAGCTATTTTGGATCTGGTATTGTGTAACGAGGTAGGTAGAATTAAGGATTTTATTGTGAAGGACCCTCTTGGGTCTAGTGACCACAATATGGTCGAATTTCTGATTCAGATGGAAGAGAGAAAGTTTGGTCTCAAACCAGTGTCCTCTGTTTGAACAGAGGGAAATATGATAGGATGAGGGATGAATTGGCTAAGGTAGACTGGGAGAGCAGGCTGGCAGGTAGGATAGCTGAGGAACAGTGGAGGATTTTTAAGGAGATCCTTTTCAGTTCTCAGCAAAAATATATTCCAGCAAAAAACAAGGATTGTAAGAAAAGGGAGAACCAGCCGTGGATAACGAAGGAAATAAAGGAGAGTATTAAAATAAAAACAGCTGCGTACAGAGTGGCCAAAAATAGTGGAGAAACAAGTGATTGGGAAAAATTTAAGAAACAACAAAGAGAGACTAAGAAAGCGATAAAGAAAGGAAGGATAGACTATGAAGCTAGGCTAGCAATTAATATAAAAAATGATAGTAAAAGTTTTTATAAATATATAAAAAGGAATAGAGTGACTAGAGTGAATGTTGGACCCTTGGAGGACGAGAGGGGGGAGTTAATAGTGGGAAATGAGGATATGGCTGAGTCTTTAAATAAGTTTTTTGTGTCGGTCTTCACGGTGGAGGACACAAATAGTTTGCCAAATATTAACGATAGAGGGTTGGCAGCAGGAGAAATACTTAATACAATTAATGTTACCAGAGAGGCAGTGCTGGGTAGACTAATGGGACTGAAGGTGGACAAGTCCCCGGGTCCGGATGGAATGCATCCCAGGGTATTGAAAGAAATGTCAGAGGTAATAGTGGATGCGTTAGTGATTATTTATCAAAACTCGTTGCATTCTGGGGTAGTGCCGGTTGATTGGAAAACGGCTAATGTTACGCCGCTGTTTAAAAAAGGAAGGAGACAAAAGGCGGGTAACTATAGGCCGGTCAGCTTAACGTCTGTAGTAGGGAAAATGCTGGAATCCATTATTAAAGAGGAGATAGCAGGGCATCTGGATAGAAATGGTTCGATCAATCAGACGCAGCATGGATTCATGAGGGGAAAGTCGTGCTTGACGAACATGTTGGATTTTTATGAAGATGTGACTAGGGCGGTTGATGGAGGAGAACCGGTGGATGCGGTGTTTTTGGATTTCCAAAAGGCGTTTGATAAGGTGCCCCATAAAAGGCTGCTGAAGAAGATTAGGGCACACGGAGTTGGGGGTAGTGTGTTAAAGTGGATTGGGGACTGGCTATCCGACAGGAAGCAAAGAGTCGGAATAAATGGGTGTTTTTCCGGTTGGAGGAAGGTAACTAGTGGCGTGCCGCAGGGATCGGTACTCGGGCCGCAACTGTTTACCATTTATATAGATGATCTGGAGGAGGGGACGGAGTGTAGGGTAACGAAGTTTGCAGACGACACAAAGATAAGTGGAAAAGTGAATCGTGTGGAGGACGGAGAAGATCTGCAGAGAGATTTGGACAGGCTGAGTGAGTGGGCGAGGATATGGCAAATGGAGTATAACGTTGAGAAATGCAAGGTTATACACTTTGGAGGAAATAATAACAAATGGGATTACTATCTCAATGGAAACAAATTAAAACATGCTACCGTGCAAAGGGACCTGGGGGTCCTTGTGCATGAGACGCAAAAGCCCAGTCTGCAGGTACAACAGGTGATCAGGAAGGCAAATGGGATGTTGGCCTATATTGCGAGGGGGATAGAATATAAAAGCAGGGATGTCTTGATGCACCTGTACAGGGCATTGGTGAGGCCGCAGCTGGAATACTGTGTGCAGTATTGGTCCCCTTATATGAGGAAGGATATATTGGCATTGGAGGGAGTGCAGAGAAGGTTCACCAGGTTGATACCGGAGATGAGGGGTTTGGATTATGAGGAGAGGCTGAGGAGATTGGGTTTGTACTCGTTGGAGTTTAGAAGGATGAGGGGGGATCTTATGGAGACTTATAAGATAATGCGGGGGCTGGATAGGGTGGAGGCGGAGAGATTCTTTCCACTTAGTAAGGAAGTTAAAACTAGAGGACACAGCCTCAAAATAAAGGGGGGTCGGTTTAAGACAGAGTTGAGGAGGAACTTCTTCTCCCAGAGGGTGGTGAATCTCTGGAATTCTCTGCCCACTGAGGTGGTGGAGGCTACCTCGCTGAATATGTTTAAAGCGCGGATGGATGGATTCCTGATCGGTAAGGGAATTAAGGGTTATGGGGATCAGGCGGGTAAGTGGTACTGATCCACGTCAGATCAGCCATGATCTTATTGAATGGCGGGGCAGGCTCGAGGGGCTAGATGGCCTACTCCTGCTCCTATTTCTTATGTTCTTATGTTCTTATATTCCTTCTTGCCTCAACTGAACAGGCTCTTTGTCTGCACAATCGCACACAAAGTCTTTGTTTTCCCCTCAAACCAGTTGTCGTCGAGACTATTCCCTCTGTACTGTGCTGAATGCTTCATTGGAGCTCAGCTAATAGCATGCTCAGTTCTGAGTCAGAAGACTATGGATTCAAATCACACTCCAGGGAGCTGTGCCCAAAATGTTCCTATTTCTTGGGTCTTTGTGTTCTACGGCACAGTAGCACAGTGGTTAGCACTGCTGCTTCACAGCTCCAGGGTCCCGGGTTCGATTCCTGGCTCGGGTCACTGTCTGTGTGGAGTTTGCACATTCTCCTTGTGTCTGCGTGGGTTTCCTCCGGGTGCTCTGGTTTTCTCCCACAGTCCAAAGATGTGTGGGTTAGGTTGATTGGCCAGGTCAAAAATTGCCCCTGAGATGCGTAGGTTAGAGGGATTAGTGGGTAAATATGTGGGGGTAGGGCCTGTGTGGGATTGTGGTCGGTGCAGACTCGATGGGCCGAATGGCCTCCTTCTGCACTGTAGGATTTCTATGAACTCCCATTTTTTTTATTCATTCGTGGCAGATGGACATCGCTGACTGGCAGTTGAAAGTCAACCACAGTGCTGTGGGTCTGGAGTCACATGTAGGCCAGACCCGGTAAGGATGGCAGATTTCCTTCCCTAAAGGACATTAGTGAACCAGATGGATTTTTCAACAATCACCAATGGTTGCATGGACATCAGTAGATTCTCAATTCCAGATATTTTCAATTGAATTAAAAATTCCGCCACCTGCCATGGTGGGATTTGAACCCGGAACATTGGCTGAGTTTCTGGATTAAGAGCCTAGCATTAATACCAATAGGCCATCACCTGCCATGGCTTAATGGGTGGCATGGTGGGACAGTGGGTGGCATGGTGGCACAGTGGTTAGCACTGCTGCCTCACAACACCAGGGACCCAGGTTCAATTCCCAGCTTGGGTCACTGTCTATGTGGAGTTTGCATGTTCTCCCCGTGTCTGCGTGGCTCCGGTTTCCTTCCAGAGTCCAAAGATATGCAGGTTAGGTGCATTGGCCATGCTAAATTGTCACTTAGTGTCAGGGGGACTAGCTAGGGTAAATGCATGGGGTTATGGGGATAGTGCCTGGGTGGGATTGTGGTCAGTGTAGACTCAATGGGCCGAATGGCCTCCTTCTGCACTGTAGGATTCTATGATTCTATCATTGTTTCCACTTGCGGGTGAGTCCAGGAGCAGGAGACATAAGTAGAAGATAGTCACTGAAGATGTAGTTGGGAATGTGGAATTCAATACACAAACAGATCAGCCATGATCTTATTGAATGGCAGAGCAGGCTTGGGGTCATAGATTTAAGCTAAGAGGTAAAAAGCTAAAGACGCGAGTTGAGGAGAAACTTTTTCACCCAGAGAGCAATGGGAGTCTGGAACTCACTGCCTGAAAGGGTGGTTGAGTTGAAACTCCGGTAACATTTCAGAAGTATTTAGACATTCACTTGTGCTGCCATAACCTCCAGGGCGATGGGCTAAGCGCTGGAGAATGGGATTAATGCAGTCTGATCTTGAAAGGTGTGGACACGATGGGCCAAATGACCTCCTTCTGTGCTGGAAACATCTGCGAAATCTATGAATGCCTCACAGAATCAACGATGATGACTTTGATGATGTTGATTTTGATGATGGACGAAGTAGAAAGGGTCGAGAGCTTCAGGTTTTTAGGTGTCCAGATCACCAACAACCTGTCCTGGTCCTCCCATGCCGACACTACAGTTAAGAAAGCCCACCAACACCTCTACTTTCTCAGAAGATTAAGGAAATTTGGCATGTCAGCTACAACTCTCACCAACTTTTACAGATGCACCATAGAAAGCATTCTTTCTGGTTGAATCACAGCTTGGTATGGCTCCTGCTCTGCCCAAGACCGCAAGAAACTACAAGAGTGTGAATGTAGCCCAATCCATCAAGCAAACCAGCCTCCCATCCATTGACACTGTCTACACTTCCCGCTGCTCTCTTCCACCTTCTTCCTTCGGGAAAAAGATACAAAAGTCTGAGGTCACGCACCAACCGACTCAAGAACAGTTTCTTCCCTGCAGCCGTCAGACTTTTGAATGGACTTACCTTGCATTAAGTTGATCTTTTTCTACACCCTAGCTATGACTGTAACACTACATCCTGCACTCTCTCGTTTCCTTCTCTATGAACGGTATGTTTTGTCAGTATAGCGCGCAAGAAACAATACTTTTCACTGTATGTTAATACATGTGACAATAATAAATCAAATTAAATCAAAAAACTACTGGAATTCATTGAAAGGCTGACTAGATTTTTGGGCAAATGGCATCGAGTCCATCGGGTTTCGTTCACCAAACTACAAAGAGTCGTGAACGTTGCTCTGTCCATCACGCAAACCAGCCTCACATTTACACTTCCCGCTGCCTCGGCAAAGCAGCCAGCATAATCAAGGACCCCTCGCATCCTGGACATTCTCTCTTCCACCTTCTCCCATCGGGAAAAAGATACAGAAGTCTGAGATCACGTACCAAGAACAGCTTGTTTCCTGCTGCCATGAGACTTTTGAATGTACCTACCTCACTGTGGTGAACCATCGTTGGTTCCCACCAGGTCGTACTGAGCCAGGGTCTGGCCAGTACTATGAGTCTGTATATATGTTGCTGTTGGGGTTAGGGTTGGGTTGTTCTACATGTTACTGTTGGGGTTAGGGTTGGGCTGTTCTACCTGTAATATAGTTATTATGGTACATCCCAGTCGGGCTCCGCCTCCTGGGAGAGGTATAAAGGTCACTGCTCTGTCTGGGACCCCTCAGTCTGGGATCGTGTATTATATATGGTAGCTCTATTGTAGTAGTCAATAAAAGCCTTTATTTCCTCGAGCATCTCTAGCCTCGTGAGTTATATCGCACGTCACTCGCATTAAGTTGATCTTTCTCTACACCCTAGCTATGACTGTAACACTACATTCTGCTTTCCTTATCTATGAACAGTGTGCTTTGTCTGCATAGTGCACAAGAAACAATACTTTTCACCGTATACCAATACATGGGACAATAAAATCAAATCAAAATATGATTTTCAAATTTAACAAAGTTCTACTTGGAGGACTGGTGAGGAAGTTTAACAGATGTTCAAAATTGTAACCCGACGGGTTGAAAATTGGCTCGGAACCTGGAAGCTCCCTCATATAAATCATGCCAACAGTTTTTGCCAATCAGGATTCAAGTCAGGTGAAGTTAGAAAACAATCTCAGTGAACTAGGAGAAAGACCCACTTGAAAGTAGATCGCATTCTGTCCCCATGACAACTGCCATTCTCAGCACCCGATTGTAAAACATGGTGAACAGAATACTTACAATTCAGCGGTGCACAATCCCACTGCTTGTTTATTTACTTATTTTTGGCAGAATCAATTGATATGAAAGCTGCAGAAGTGTAAAGGCCAGTGTTTCTTCTTCAGCGAAGCCTCAAGAGGGATATCTCTAACAAGATAACGTTATACAAGACCTAGTACTTCTGATTAAGCCAGGGACTTTTCCTGGCAATTTTAGTTCAATAATACGTCCTGGCGGTTTTCTCTAACTTATTTTAAAGTTGTGGTTGAAAATGCAGTGGTTGGCATTACTATGCGGGACCTTGTTAAAAGCCTGACTGAAGATTACATCAACTGCACTACCCTCATAGAAACATAGAAACATAGAAGATAGGAGCAGGAGGAGGCCATTTGGTCCTTCAAGCCTGCTCCGCCATTCATCACGATCATGGCTGATCGTCCAACTTAGTAGCCTAATCCTGTTTTTTCCCCATAATCTTTGATTCCATTCATCCCAAGTGTTATATCCAGCCGCCTCTTGGATACATTCAATGTTTTGGCATCAACTACTTCCTGTGGTAATGAATTCCACAGGCTCACCACTCTTTGGGTGAAGAAATGTCTCCTCAACTCCGTCCTAAATGGTCTACCCAGAATCCTCAGACTGTGACCCTCTGGTCCTGGACTACCCCACCATCGGGAACATCCTCCCTGCATCTACCCTGTCTAGTACTGTTAGAATCTTATAAGTCTCTATAGGATCCCCCCTCATTTGTCTGAACTCCAGCGAAAACAATTCTAACCTATACAATCTCTCCTCATACATCAGTCCCGCCATCCCCGGAATCAGCCTGGTAAACCTTCGCTGCACTCCCTCGAGAGTAAAAATATCCTTCCTCAGAAAAGGAGACCAAAACTGCACACAATACTCAAGGTGTGGCCTCACCAAGGCCCTGTATAATTGCAACAACACATCCCTGCTCCTGTACTCAAAACCTCTCGCAATGAAGGCCAACATGCCATTTGCCTTCTTTACCGCCTGCTGCACCTGCATGCTTACCTTCAGTGACTGGTGCACAAGGACACCCAGGTCCCGCTGCACACTCCCCTCTCCCAATTTACAGATATTCAGGTAGTAATCTGCCTTCTTGTTTTTGCTTCCAAAGTGAATAACCTCACATTATCCAAATTATACTGCATTTGCCATTGATTTGCCCACTCACTCAACCTGTCCAGATCATTCTGAAGGATCTCTGCATCCTCGTCACAGTTCACCCTCCCACCCAACTTGGTATCATCTGCAACCTTTGAGATGTTATATTTTGTTCCCTCATCCAAATCTACAACCTAGTCACCTCCTCAAAAAATTCAAATTTTGTTTGACATGATCTCCCTCTGACAAAGCCATGCTAACTAATTGGACTGGGGTAAGCACGGTAAGAAGTCTCACAACACCAGGTAAAGTCCAACGGGTTTATTTGGTAGCAAAAGCCACAAGCTTTCGGAGCGCTGCTCCTTCATCAGGTGAGTGGGAGTTCTGTTCACAAACAGGGCATATAAAGACACAAACTCAATTTACAAAATAATGAATGGAATGCGAGTCTTTACAGGTAATGAAGTCTTAAAGGTACAGACAATGTGAGTGGAGAGAGGGTTAAGCACAGGTTAAAGAGATGTGTATTGTCTCCAGTTAACTGTCCTAGCTGGAGACAATACACATCTCTTTAACCTAGCGACCATGAGGGGTGGTGATTGGGGGCGGTCCGGCAATCAGGGCCAACAAGGTGGGTGGGGATGTCCAGGAGTGTGATTGGGGGTGGGGGGTGTGCGATGTCCAGGAGAGTGCACTGGGAGAACACGGCATATGGACAATAGTGCCCCGACAGCTCAGCAGCTGGCTTCTTGGCATGAATAGGCTCCACCCACTCCCCCTGCTGGCATGAATCTCATTTTGCCTCCTTTTGTTTCTCAGTGCTACACGATTACAGTTTAAAGTTTATTTGTTATTGTCACAAGTAGGCTTACATTAACACTGCAATGAAGTTACTATGAAAATTCCCTCGTCGCCACACTCCGGTGCCTGTTCGGGCACACTGAGGGAGAACTTAGCATGGCCAATGCACCTAACCAGCATGTCTTTCAGACTGTGGGGGGAAACCGGAGCACCCGGAAGAAACCCACCCAGACACGGGGAGAACGTGCAGACTCCGCATAGATAGTGACCCAAGCCGGGAATCGAACCCAGGTCCTTGGCGCTGTGAGGCAGCAGTGCTAACCACTGTGCCACTGCGCCGCCCATCTGGCAACACACCCAAAAAAATGAGCATGATTTTCTCCCGTTTTCACGCTCATTCAGCGCTTAGAATTTTTGTGTAATATCATCCTCTATGACTCTATCTGCATTTTATCACATTATTAAATTTCCTGTCATTTCTTTTCCAGGAATGTCAATATTGAAATTCAACCCCATTCTTTTATCCTATCCACATTGCAAAGAGCAGGTTATCTTGTCGTTAATATATTGCTGGCTGTGAGATCTGCACATTCGCTGTATCGTAAGTAACACACTTCAAAAGTACTCAGTCAGCATTAAAGCACTTGGCAATGCCCTGAGGTCGTGAAAGGCGCTATCTAAATGCAAGCTATTTGTTGGTTATTATTGTCTGTTATTTTATTTGACTATGTCCTTTAAAACCTACTTTCACATTCGCGTCTCGCCTCCCAGCAGCTGACTCATTCCATCTGGATCCCAGCTTAATCCTCTTTTCCTCCTTTCAGGCTTGCTAATTACAGATTATCGAGCTGAAACATAAAAACATAGAAACGAGAAGCAGGAGGAGGCCATTCAGCCCTTCGAGTCCGCTCCGCCATTCATCTTGATCATGGTTGATCATCGAATTCAGATCAGATCAGATCAGCCATGATCTTATTGAATGGCGGAGCAGGCTTGAGGGGCTAGATGGCCTACTCCTGCTTCTATTTCTTATGTTCTTATGTTCTAATTCAATATCCTGATCCCCCCTTCCTCCCAAATCCCTTGATCCCTTTAGCCCCAAGAGCGAGATCTAATTTCTTCTTGAAATCAGACGTTTTGGCCTCACCTACACTCTATGGTTACTACACCCTTCCTTGCCTCTCTTGCCACAGAAGCTACCTGAGCGTTTCCAGTATTTTCTGTTCTTACCACACAAAAACAGCCAGCTGAACATCTTGTTCTGACCTTCAGGGTGCTTCTATCCCTTGCTGCTTCTTCTCATGCAGAGTTCCACCATTCTCCTCCACCTCTGCATCTGTGGACTCCCCTTAGACAATAGGAATTCCCCTGCATTTTGGCCTGCATAAGTAATGGGTACTTACTTAAAGATCTCCAAAAGTGGAGGGGCGTGTTAGTAGGGTGGTGAAAAAGGCATATGGGACACTTGCCTTTATCAATTTAGGCTTAGATTACAAAAGCAGGGAAGAGGTTTAACACAGATATCAGAAGGACATATTTTACACAGAGGGTGGTGGGGGCCTGGAATGCGCTGCCAGGCAAGGTGGTGGAGGCGGACACACTGGGAACGTTTAAGACTTATCTAGACAGCCATATGAACGGAGTGGGAATGGAGGGATACAAAAGAATGGTCTAGTTTGGACCAGGGAGCGGCGCGGGCTTGGAGGGCCGAAGGGCCTGTTCCTGTGCTGTATTGTTCTTTGTTCTTTGTTCTTTGTTCATGTTGGAGCTGTATAGAACTTTGGTGAGGCCACAGCTGGAGTACTGGGTGCAGTTCTGGTCGCCACATTATAGGAAGGATGTGAATGCATTGGAGGGGGTGCAGGGCAGATTCACCAGGATGCTGCCTGGGATGGAACATTTAAGTTATGAAGAGAGGTTGCTTAGGCTTGGTTTGTTTTCGCTGGAGCAGAGAAGACTGAGGGGGCGACCTGATTGAGGTGTTCAAGATGATGGGAGACCAAAAAAAGAGATTTTGAATATTTTCCAGCATTTTATTTTTAGGTTTCAGATTCTAGCATCCGCAGTAATTTGCTTTTGTAAGATGATGAGAGACATGGACAGGGTGGATAAGGAGCAACTGTTCCACTTAGTAGAAGGGTCAGTCACGAGGGGACATCGGTTCAAGGTGAGGGGAAAGTGGTTAAGGGAGAATGTGAGAAAAACTTTTTTTTACCCAGAGGCTGGTGACGGTCTGGAATGCGCTGCCTGGGAGGCGGGATGCCTCACTTCCTTTAACAAGTATCTGGATGCGCACTTGGCACATCATAACATTCAGGGATCTGGGCCAAGTGCTGGCAGATGGGATTAGGTGGGAGGTCAGGTGTTTCTCATGTGTCAGTGCAGACCCGATGGGCCAAAGGGCCATTTCTGCACTGTATGATTCTATGGTTCTATAACTCCAGGAGAAGGGTCCTGCTTGGGTTATCAATAGGGATACCTCCCAACCCCGCCCACACTTGCCTCCCTTACTTCATCTCATTCAGGAAATTTCCTCATGCCTCTCTCCATGGCGATAAACTCCTGGTGCGGGTATAAATCTAATGGTTCTTCACAGTCCCTTTCCCCTGGCTTCAATGTGCCTCCTATAGTGGGATACCCAGAACTGTACACAATCCTTCATCAATGACCTACCTGTTCCCAGCCTGCATTAACTGTCTCACCAGCAGAAATTCAAGATGGGCTCTTTAAAAATTGGTCAAGATTAAATCCTAAAGTGTAACTTCAAGCTAGCATGGGGAGGCGATGGCCGAGTGGTGTTATCGCTAGACAGTTAATCCAGAAACTCAACTAATGTTTTGGGGACCCAGGTTCGAATCCCGCCTCGGCAGATGGTGGAATTTGAATTAAGAAAAAAAAAATCTGGAATTAAGAATCTACTGATGACCATGAAACCATTGTCGGAAAAACCCACCTGGTTCACTAATGTCCTTTAGGGAAGGGAATCTGCCATCCTTACCTGGTCTGGCCTACATTTGACTCCAGAGCCACAGCAATGTGGTTGACTCTCAACTGCCCTCTGAAATGGCCTTGCAGGCCACACTGCTCAAGGGCAACTATGGGTGGACAATAAATGCTGGCCAGCCAGTGACACCCATGTCCCACGAATGAATAGAAAAAAATATAGAACTCTAAAAATTAGTAGAATCCTCAAGAACTTCCATTGTCTATACTCATGCTAATTGTGTCTGTCCCCTATGACCCAAATCCAGGTCCAAAAATGCAGTGGTCCTAATACCCACCCCCAAGGTACACCATTGTATGAAACTAACTGTTGTTTTCTTCCTTGACCAATTTCACTACCATATGGCATGGTGGCACAGTGGTTAGCACTGCTGCCTCACAGCGCCAGGGACATGGGGTCGGTTCCCGACTTGGGTTACTGTCTGTGTGGAGTTTGCAAGTTCTCCCTGTGTCTGCGTGGGTTTCCTCCGGATGCTCCAGTTTCCTCCCATACTCCAAAGATAGAGGTTTACAGCATGGAATCAGGCCCTTCGGCCCCAACTTGTCCATGCCTTGTGGGTTAGGGCTATTGGCCATGATAAATTATCCCATAATAACAGGGGGACCAGCAGGGTAAATACGTGGGGTTATGGGGATAGGGACCTGGGTGGGATTGTGGTTGGTGCAGACTCAATGGGCCAAATGGCCTCCTTCTGCACTGAGGAATTCTATGATTCTATGAATCTGCCACCACCCCTTTAATTGCTTCCACTTCAGTTTCCATAATTTTTCCAGAAAAAGCATTAGGAATTGTTTATCAGCTTTTCATGACATCTCGCATACATTCCTGCCCACATTCCTCACCAAATAATTTCAATGCCAGGCGATGATTTACATCTGCCTCCTACACTCCATTATTGTATGATCGTTGCTCGTGGGACGACCTCCTTCTGTTTAAGAAAGCAAATGCAGATCGAGTGACGCTTCAATGTGTTCGCAACCGGGGTTCCTTCTGGCCATCTAATGGTCCCTTACCCTGGGAAACCGAGGTGGAATGAGCCTTGGTGTTGCCCCCAGCTCCTCATGCAGTTCCTGAATCACTCACCCACCTTAACAAAGGTCTCACCGTTGCCTTGTCTGCGTGCAAATGATGTGAGTTGTCAGACCATACCACATCTCAGAGGTTACATGTCCCCCACCCAACAGCAGTAAGCCATCTTGGCTATCATCAGTGTTGATGCCAATAGTCAATATTACACAATACATGTGGGCGGCACGGTGGCACAGTGGTTAGCACTACTGCCTCACACCGCCAGGGACCCGGGTTCAATTCCAGCCTCAGGCTACTGCCTGTGTGGAGTTTGCACGTTCTCCCCGTGTCTGACTGGGCTTCCTCTAGAGACTCCAGTTTCCTCGCACATTCCTAAGATGTGTAGGTTAGGTGGATTGGCCATGACAAAATTTCCTCTTAATATCCCAAGATGTATTGGTTAGGAGGATTAGTGGGGTAAATATGTGGGGTTATGGGGATAGGTCCTGGGTAGGATTATGGTAAGTGCAGACTCGGTAGGCCAAATAGCTTCCTTCTGTATTGCAGGGATTCTAAGATTAATATGAATGATAGAATCCCTACATGCAGAAAGAGGCCATTTGACCCATCGAGTCTGCACTGACCACAATCCCACCCAGGCCCTATTCCCGTAGCCCCTGCTAATTCCCTCTGATACTAGGGTCAATTTAACATGGCCAATCAACCAGATCGTCACATTTTTGGCCTGTGGGCAGAAACCAGAGCACCCGGAGGAAACCCACGCAGATGTGCAGAGAATGTTTAAACTCCACACAGACAGTGACCCAAGGCCAAGAATTGAACCCAGGACCCTGGCGCTGCGAGGCAGCAGTGCTAACCACTGTGCCAACATGCTGCCCGCTGAAGAAGAAGTTCTGAAGAAGAGTAACATGGACTGGAAACATTAACACTGTTTCTCTCTCCACAGACGCTGCCAGACCTGCTGAGTATTTCCAGCATTTTCTATTTTTATTCAATTAGTGCATTAGAAATTGCTGACAAAATGACAGAGAGCTTGTTCCTTTGCTGGGAGGATCCAGGGTAAGGAGGCATAACCTCGAAATCAAACTGCAGGTTCAGGGGTGATATCAGGAATCATTTCTTCATATAAAGTGTGGTGGGAATCTGGAACTTTCCATCCTCCCAAAAAACATTGTTGAGGTTGCACCAATTGAAAATTTCAAGATTGGGGTTGATAGATTTCTGTTGGCTGACAATAAGTTGGGTTATTCAAGAAAATTACCTTTGATCCTTTTACAGCGATGTAAGCCCCGTAGGTGCGGAATTCAGGAACAGGGTCCAGAAGGACCTTGAGCAGTTTGACAGAGGAAATGGAGAGTTATTGGAGGCTCTGACAGACTTAAAAATGGACAAATTTCCAAATTTTTATTATTTAAACTTGGATGTAATAAGATTAACCAGCAAACCATAAAAGCTCTTATGAAGGTGTAGGTGGACGTAAAATATTCAACAAGTGTTTTCCAAACTGCTGCCAAGAGTAACTTGCTGCTTTGACAGAAGTGTTGATGATCCATTAAACTCCCCTACCATGGGAAAAGATGTTGATTATTTACCTCATCTGTGCCCCTCATTATTTTATAGACCTCTATAAGATCACCCCTCAGCCTCCTACGCTCCAGTGTAAAAAGTCCCAGTCTATCCAGCCTCTCCTTATAACTCAAACCATCAAGTCCTGGTAGCACCCGAGTAAATTTTTTCTGCACTCTTTCTAGTTTAATAATATCCTTTCTATAATAGGGTGACCAGAACTGTACACAGTATTCCAAATGTGGCCTTACCAATGTCTTGTACAACTTCAACCAGACGTCCCAACTCCTGTATTCAATGTTCTGACCAATGAAACCAAGCATGCTGAATGCCTTCTTCACCGCTCTGTCCGCCTGTGACTCCACTTTCAAGGAGCTATGAACCTGCATCCCTAGATCTCTTTGTTTTAGAACTTGCATAAGTCCTCTGGCACTTCCCCTGTGAATTAAATATTTGTGTTAGAGCCCCTGAAATTTCCTGCCTCACCTCCCACAGCCGTCTGGGAAGAAGTTGGGCAGCATGGTCGGTGCAGCCTTGGAGGGCCAAAGGGCCTGTTCCTGTGTTGTAATTTTCTTTGTTCTTTGTTCTTTATTCAGTTCATCCAGGTCTGGCATAGGTTTAAGGTGAGAGGAGAGAGATACAAAAGTGTCCAGAGGGGCAATGTTTTCACACAGAGGGTGGTGAGTGTCTGGAACAAGTTGCCAAAGGTAATAGTAGATTTTGTCTTTTAGAACATAGAACTTAGAACAGTACAGCACAGAACAGGCCTTTCGGCCCATGATGTTGTGCCGAGCTTTATCTGAAACCAAGATCAAGCTATCCCACTCCCTATCATCCTGGTGTGCTCCATGTGCCTATCCAATAACCGCTTAAGTGTTCCTAAAGTGTCTGACTCCACTATCACTGCAGGCAGTCCATTCCACACCCCAACCACTCTCTGCGTAAAGAACCTACCTCTGATATCCTTCCTATATCTCCCACCACGAACCCTATAGTTATGCCCCCTTGTAATAGCTCCATCCACCCGAGGAAATAGTTTTTGAACGTTCACTCTATCTATCCCCTTCATCATTTTCTAAACCTCTATTAAGTCTCCCCTCAGCCTCCTCCGCTCCAGAGAGAACAGCCCTAGCTCCCTCAACCTTTCCTCATAAGACCTACCCTCCAAACCAGGCAGCATCCTGGTAAATCTCCTCTGCACTCTTTCCAGCGCTTCCACATCCTTCTTATAGTGAGGTGACCAGAACTGCACACAATATTCCAAATGTGGTCTCACCAAGGTCCTGTACAGTTGCAGCATAACCCCACGGCTCTTAAACTCCAACCCCCTGTTAATAAAGGCTAACACACTATAGGCCTTCTTCACAGCTCTATCCACTTGAGTGGCAACCTTTAGAGATCTGTGGATATGGACCCCAAGATCTCTCTGTTCCTCCTCCGAAAAAACATTTTGACAGTTACATGGGTAAGATGGGTAAAAAGGGATATGGCCAAATGCGGGCAATTGGGACTAGCTTAATGGTAAAAACTAGATGCCATGGACAAGTTGGGCTGAAGGGCCTGTTTCCATGGAAACCTCTATGACTCCATGACTGGAGGGCGGCTAATTTCATTCCACTTTTCAAGAAGGGTGGTAGAGATGAACCAGGAAATTACAGACCAGTGAGTCCCACGTGAGTGGTAGGGAAACTATTGGCAAAAAATTCTGAAGGAGGGAATTAATATTCACTTGGAAATGCAAGGATTAATTAGGGATAGTCAGTATGACTTTGTCAGAGGGAGGTCATACTTAACAAATTTGTTAGAATTTTTCAAAAATGTGATTTTAACTGCCCCTCTGAAATGGCCGAGCGAGACACTCAGTTCAAAGGGCAATTAGGGATGGGCAACAAATGCTGGCCCAGCCAGTGTGTGGATGAGGGAAGTGCAGTTGATGTTATTTATATGGATTTTAGCAAAGCTTTTAACAGGGTCCTACATGGGAGACCGATTGAGAAGGTTAAAGCACATGGAATTCAAGGAAACTTGGTGAGATGGATCAGAAACTGACGTAATAGGACATAAAGGGTGGTGGTAGAAGGCTGTTCAAGTGGCGAGAGGCCAGTGTCCAGTGGTGTACCACAAGGATCAGAGCTGGGACCCTTAATGTTCGCTATATATAAATGATATCGATGAAAATGTGTTGTTCCTTTGTTTAAGAAGGGTAGCAAGAATAATCCAGGTAATTACAGGCCTGTGAGCCTTACATCAGTGATAGGGAAATTATTGGAGAGGATTCTTCGAGACAGGATGTATTCCCACTTGGAAGTAAGTGGACGTATTAGAGAGAGGCAACATGGTTTTGTGAAGGGAAGGTCGTGTCTCACGAACTTGATTGAGTTTTTCGAGGAAGTGATGAAGTTGATTGATGAGGGTAGGGCAGTGGATGTTGTCTACATGGACTTCAGTAAGCCCTTTGACAAGGTCCCTCATGGCAGACTGGTGCAGAAGGTGAAGTTGCATGGGATCAGAGGTCAGCTGGCTATGTGGATACAAAACTGGCTCGGTCAAAGAAGACAGAGGGTAGCAGTGGAAGGGTGCATTTCTGAATGGAGGGCTGTGACAAGTGGCGTCCCTCAGGGATCAGTGCTGGGACCTTTGCTGTTTGCAATATATATAAATGATTTGGAGGAAAATGTAACTGGATTTATTAGTAAGTTTGCGGACGACACAAAGGTTGGTGGATTTGCAGATAGCGATGAAGACCATCAGAGGATACAGCAAGACATAGATCGGTTGGAGGCTTGGGCAGAGAGGTGGCAGATGGAGTTTAATCCGGACAAATGTGAGGTAATGCATTTTGGAAGGTCTAATACAAATAGAAAATATACAGTAAATGGCAGAACCCTTAAGAGTATTGATAGGCAAAGGGACCTGGGTGTACAGGTACACAGGTCACTGAAAGTGGCAATGCAGAAGGTAGTCAAGAAGACATACAGCATGCTTGCCTTCATCGGCCAGGGCATTGAGTTTAAAAATTGGCAAGTCATGTTGCAGCTTTATCATAGAAAGAAATCATAGAAACCCTACAATGCAGAAGGAGGCCATTCGGCCCATCGAGTCTGCACCGACCACAATCCCACCCAGGCCCTACCCACACAAATTTACCCACTAATCCCTCTAACCTACGCATCTCAGGACTCTAAGGGGCAATTTTTAACCTGGCCAATCAACCTAACCCGCACATCTTTGGACTGTGGGAGGAAACCGGAGCACCCGGAGGAAACCCACGCAGACACGAGGAGAATGTGCAAACTCCACACAGACAGTGACCCGAGCCGGAATCGAACCCGGGACCCTGGAGCTGTGAAGCAGCAGTGCTAACCACTGTGCTACCGTGCCGCCCCTTAGTGCCGAACCTTAGTTAGGCCGCACTTGGAATATAATGTTCAATTCTGGTCGCCACACTACTAGATGGATGTGGAGGCTTTGGAGAAGTACAGAAAAGATTTACCAGTATGTTGCCTGATATGGAGGGCATCAGCAATGAGGAGAGGTTGGAGAAACTTGATTTGTTCTCACTGGAATGACGAAGGTTGAGGGGCGACCTGATAGAAGTCTACAAGATTATGAGAGGCATGGACAGAGTGGATAGTCAGAAGCTTTTTCCCAGGGTGGAAGAGTCAATTACTAGGGGGCACAGGTTTAAGGTGCGGGGGGCAAAGTTTAAAGGAGATGTACGAGGCAGATTTTTTACACAGAGGGTGGTGGGTGCCTGGAACTCGTTGCCGGGGGAGCTAGTGGAAGCAGATACGATAGTGACTTTTAAGGGGCATCTTGACAAATACATGAATAGGATGGGAATAGAGGGATATGATCCCTGGAAGGGTTGGGGGTTTTAGTTAAGTCGGGTAGCATGATCGGTGCAGGCTTGGAGGGTCAAAGGGCCTGTTCCTGTGCTGTAATTTTCTTTGTTCTATGTTCTTTGTGAAGGGAATGTTAAGCAAGTTTGCAGACAACACCAAAATTGATCGAGTGATTAATAGTGAAGAAGCTGATCATAGGCTACAGGAGGATATAAATGGACAGTGCAGTGGCAGATGGTATTTAACCCTGATAAGTGTAAGGTGATGCACTTTGGAAGAAGAAACAAGATGAGGGAGTATTTAATGAATGGCAGGACACTCGGTATTTCAGAGGAACAGAGGGATCTTGGGGTCATTGTTCATAGATCCCTGAAGTTGGCAGAGCAGGTGAATAGGGTAGTCAAGAAGGCATATGGGACGCTTGCTTTCATCAGTCATGGTATAGAGTATAGAGTAATGAGGTAAGGTTGGAGTTGTATGGTGTATTGGTTAAACCACAGCTGGAGAACTGTGTGCAGTTCTGGCCACCTCACTATAGGAAGGATCTGTTTGCACTAGAGGGGGTATAGAGGAGATTCACCAGGATGTTGCCTGAGATGGAGCACTTCAGCTATAGGAGACTCGATAGGCTTGGATTACTTCCTTTGGAGCAGAGAAGGCTGAGGAGGGGACATGATTGAGGTATATAAGATTATGTGGGGTATAGACAGGATGAGTAGAGAGCAGCTGGTGCCCTTGGTTGAGGGGTCAATCACGAGGGGGCATAGTTTTAGCGTGAGGGGCAAGAGATTGAGAGGGGATTACGCTCTTCCCCATAACCCCACACATTCTCCATGGCTAATCCATCTCAGGAGCAATTTAGCAAGGCCAACCCATCTAAACTGCACATCTTTGGACAAATCGCCTGTATGCTCAGTCTCCATTTTATCGCTCTCCTTCTTTCTGCCACCCCCCCCCCCCCCCCCTCCCCCCGCCACCGCCCCCCACTCCGCTTCTTCAGGCCAACTGTCACATTCCTCAGGCAGTCCTTTACCAAGCTGTATCTTTGTTTTGCCATTCACGCATTCTGATCACTTAATGGACACTTTCAACTCCTTCTCAGCCTTCTATATCCTCATCTACATTCCCTTTGTCCCATTCCACCAGTCTTCCCCACCCTCACCGTATAAATCTCTGCTGACTCTCTTTCCTCTCAGCTCTGACGAGAGGGTCATCCAGACTCGAAACATTGGCTCTATTCTCTCTCGTGATGTGGAGATGCCGGCATTGGACTGAGGTAAACACAGTAAGAAGTCTAACAACACCAAGTTAAAGTCCAACAGGTTTATTTGGTAGCAAAAACCACTAGCTTTCGGAACTGGCTGTTCCGAAAGCTAGTGGCTTTTGCTACCAAATAAACCTGTTGGACTTTAACCTGGTGTTGTTAGACTTCTTACTCTATTCTCTCTCCTCAGATGCTGTCAGACCTTTTCCAGCATTTCTCTGTTTTTGTTTCAGATTCCAGCATCCATAGTATTTTGCCTTTATCTCGAGGTGGCTTGGAGTGGGATTTGAACCCACGACTTTCTGACTCAAAAACAAGGGTGTACGTGCTACTACTGAGCACTGGCTGGTGCTTTGACATGGTGCCAAATGAAAATGACATCCAGGCCCCAGTATCTGTTGGTTTGAAAGTTGAATGGTTAATGTTCCACCGCAGCGTAACATTGCAGTGCTGCGGAGAATATGTACCCCTGCTTATTGTTAGTGGGTGAGAAGACAGGTCTATAACCAAGAGAATCCCTCTGAACTCAGGGCTGGGGTAGGCGATGCCTGGCCCTCCAAGCCCAAGCCTGAATCAAATGCAACAGCAATTCTCTGCTACTGACAAGAGGAGGAATGCAGCACTTGATCTGTTTGTTTCTCATGCAGGAGCTGGCAATGTGAACCAGCCAAGAACAGAACACTGCAAGTCATTTGTCAAGTGCCATAAAGCAAGAACGTATCCTCTTGAAAACTTATTTTGCTTCGATGAGTGACATGATCCAAATGAATTAATTGAAACTTGATATTGGAAGAACGTTCTGTGTCAGATCAGGACATGGAGTTTTTCTTTCATCTTATTGGCACTGCTTTTCATGCTATTCCTTAATTAAATCCAGTAACCCATCTATCCTAATATAATTAGATTTTACTCTATCGGGCAAACCAAACCTGATCATAATTTAATGAGAGCTCCATATTTCAAAAGGGATAATTTTGCTGGAGGATTTGAAACTGGTCGATCGTAATACTCCATTAGGTGGGGAAATGACCAACATAGAATTGCAGAATACATTTAAAACCATCTTTATATGAAAAGAAGTTACATATGTCCCTGGAGCTTAAGGAGATGTTTATTTTAAACCAAGGGCAAAATGGCTAATTGATCATGCGAAAGGACAAACGAGACCGAAGGGAAAATGCTTCCACAGATTTAGATAAAATAACATCAGGAGAATAGGATTAAGTATCAAACGCAGCTGAAGGCAGCTAAAACTGTTACCAGAGTGGGTAAATATCACGAGGGAAGAAGATTGCAGCTAATGCAATTGTTTTCAGCCATGTTAGATGTCAGAGGGTCATTAAGGATTATATAGAATCATAGAATCCCTACAGTGCAGAAGGAGGCCATTCGGCCCATCGAGCCTGCACCGACAACAATCCCATCCAGGACTTATTCCCGTAACCCCACATATTTACTGTGCTAGTCCCCCTGACACTGAGGGTCAATTTAGCATGGCCAATCATCCTAACCCGCACATCTCTGGGGTGTAGGAGGAAACCAGAGCACCCGAAGGAAACCCATGCAGACACGAGGAGAACGTGCAAACTCGGTACAGACAGTGACCCGAGACTGGAATTGATTGCATGGGGCCTTTCAAGGATTGCTCAGAGGCGATTCAGAAAGACTCCCAGGATGTTACAACGATTACAAATCACCACATTACATCTACCTTCACTCCACAGAATCCTAGAATTGACACGGCGCTGAAGGAGGCCATTTGGCCCATCACTTCTCAGCTTGCGCCATGTCCCGCACCTGCTTCCCGCAACCCTGCTGGTTCTTCCTTTTTAGGCAGCAGTCAGATTCCCTTTTGAATGCTTCAGTTGATCCTGCCCCCACCACACTCGGGCAGCACATTCCAAACTCCAACCACCCGCTACGTAGAAAAAAATTGCTCATATCACTTTTGCATTTTTTCCATCTAACGTTGAATCTGTGCCCTCTTGCTCCTGATCCTTTCAAGAGTGGGAACAGATCCTCCCCATTTCAGCTTTGACAAAGGGTTATCTGGACTCGAAACGTCAGCTCTTTTCTCTCCTTACAGATGCTGCCAGACCTGCTGAGATTTTCCAGCATTTTCTCTTTTGGTTTCTCCCTCTCTACTCTGTCCAGCCCCCTCATGATTTTGAACATCTCGATCGAATCTCCTCTCAGCCTTCTTTTCAGACCTAACTTCTTCAATCTATCTTCAGAAGTGAAGTTTCTCATCCCGAGAACCATTCTTATTAATCTCTTTTGCATCTTTTCCAGTACCTTCACATCCTTCTTAAAATGCGGCACCCCGAACTGCCCCAGGAATGGCACGGTGGCACAGTGGGTTAGCACCACTGCCTCACAGCGCCAGGGATCCGGGTTCGATTCCTGGCTTGGGTCACTGTTTGTGTGGAGTTTGCACGTTCTCCCCGTGTCTGCGTGGGTTTCCTCCGGGTGCTCCGGTTTCCTCCCACATTCTGAAAGACGTGCTGGTTAGGTGCGCTGGAGTGTGGCGACTCGGGGAATTTCACAGTAACTTCATTGCAGTGTCAATGTAAGCCTTACTTGTGACTAATAAATAAACTTTAACTGAACTGGGCAGAATAATCTAGTTGAGGCCAAACTAGTGACTTCTACAAATTCAACATAACCTCCTTGCTCCTGTATTCTATACCACTTTTAATAAAGTTCAGGATACTGTAGACTTGACTTACCACTCCATCACCTGCCCTGTTACCTTCTATAAGGCCATAAGCCAATAAGATGTAGGAGAAGAAGTAGGCCATTCGGCCCATCAAGTCTCCTCTGCCGTTTAATTAGATCACGGCTGATCTGACCTAACCCTCAACTCCACTTTCCCAACTACAGGGCGGCATGGTGGCACAGTGGTTAGCACTGCTGCCTCACAGCGCCAGGCACCTAGATTCAATTACTGGCTTGGGTCACTGTCTGTGCGGAGTCTGCATGTTCTCCCCATGTCTGCGTGGGTTTCCTCCGGGCGCTCCGCTTTCCTCCCACAGTCCGAAAGACGTGCTGGTTAGGTGCATTGACCATGCTAAATTCTCCCTCAGTGTACCCGAACAGGCACTGGGGTGTGGCGATTAGGAGATTTCCACAGTAACTTCATTGCAGTGTTAATGTAAGCCTACTTGTGACACTAATAAAACAAGCTAAACTTATCCCCATAGCCATTAATTCCCTTACTGATTAAAAATCTGTCTGTCTCAGCGTTGTAAGGAGTCTAACAACACCAGGTTAAAGTCCAACAGGTTTATTTGGTAGCAAACGCCACTAGCTTTCGGAGCGCTGCTCCTTCGTCAGATGGAGTGGAGTGAGATTTCCATATATTTGGATGGGGCAGTTTTTGTGCAGTGTGTGCGGGAGGGTTTCCTGACACAATATGTGGATGGGCCGACTAGAGGTGAGGCCACATTGGATTTGGTACTGGGAAATGAACCGGGCCAAGTGTTAGATTTGGTTGTGGGAGAGCAATTTGGAGATAGTGACCACAATTCGGTGTCTTTTGTTATTGCAATGGAGAGGGATAGGGCCGTACGGCAGGGCAAGGTTTACAATTGGGGGAGGGGTAATTATGATGCGATTAGGCAAGAATTAGGGGGCATAAGTTGGGAACAGAAACTGTCAGAGAAAGGAACTAATGAAAAGTGGAACTTTTTCAAGGAACAAATACTGGATGTCCTTGATAGGTATGTTCCTGTCAGGCAGGGAGGAAATGGCCGAGTGAGGGAACCATGGTTCACAAAAGAGGTGGAATGTCTTGTGAAAAGGAAGAGGGAAGCTTATGTAGGGATGAGGAAACAAGGTTCAGATGGCTCGATTGAGGGTTACAAGTTAGCAAGGAATGAGCTGAAAAAGGGGCTTAGGAGAGCTAGGAGGGGACATGAGAAGTCCTTGGCGGGTCGGATCAAGGAAAACCCCAAGGCTTTTTACTCTTATGTGAGGAATAAAAGAATGACCAGGGTGAGGTTAGGGCCGGTCAAGGACAGTAGTGGGAACTTGTGTATGGAGTCAGTAGAGATAGGCAAGGTGATGAATGAATACTTTTCTTCAGTGTTCACCAAGGAGAGGGGCCATGTTTTTGAGGAAGAGAAGGTGTTACAGGCTAATAGGCTGGAGGAAATAGATGTTCGGAGGGAGGATGTCTTGGCAGTTTTGAATAAACTGAAGGTCGATAAGTCCCCTGGGCCTGATGAAATGTATCCTAGGATTCTGTGGGAGGCAAGGGATGAGATTGCAGAGCCTTTGGCGTTGATCTTTGGGTCCTCGCTGTCCACGGGGATGGTGCCAGAGGACTGGAGAATGGCGAATGTTGTTCCTCTGTTTAAGAAAGGGAATAGAAATGACCTGGTAATTATAGACCGGTTAGTCTTACTTCGGTGGTTGGTAAATTGATGGAAAGGGTCCTTAGGGATGGGATTTACGACCATTTAGAAAGATGCGGATTAATCCGAGATAGTCAGCACGGATTCGTGAAGGGCAAGTCGTGCCTCACAAATTTGATAGAATTTTTTGAGGAGGTAACTAAGTGTGTTGATGAAGGTAGGGCAGTTGATGTCATATACATGGATTTTAGTAAGGTGTTTGATAAGGTCCCCCATGGTCGGCTTATGATGAAAGTGAGGAGGTGTGGGATAGAGGGAAAGTTGGCCGATTGGATAGGTAACTGGCTGTCTGACCGAAGACAGAGGGTGGTGGTCGATGGAAAATTTTCGGATTGGAGGCAGGTTGCTAGCGGTGTGCCGCAGGGATCAGTGCTTGGTCCTCTGCTCTTTGTGATTTTTATTAATGACTTAGAGGAGGGGGCTAAAGGGTGGATCAGTAAATTTGCTGATGACACCAAGATTGGTGGAGTAGTGGATGAGGTGGAGGGCTGTTGTAGGCTGCAAAGAGACATAGATAGGATGCAAAGCTGGGCTGAAAAATGGCAAATGGAGTTTAACCCTGATAAATGTGAGGTGATTCATTTTGGTAGGACTAATTTAAATGTGGATTACAGGGTCAAAGGTAGGGTTCTGAAGACTGTGGAGGAACAGAGAGATCTTGGGGTCCATATCCACAGATCTCTAAAGGTTGCCTGTCAAGTGGATAGAGCTGTGAAGAAGGCCTATAGTGTGTTAGCCTTTATTAACAGGGGGTTGGAGTTTAAGAGCCGTGGGGTTATGCTGCAACTGTACAGGACCTTGGTGAGACCACATTTGGAATATTGTGTGCAGTTCTGGTCACCTCACTATAAGAAGGATGTGGAAGCGCTGGAAAGAGTGCAGAGGAGATTTACCAGGATGCTGCCTGGTTTGGAGGGTAGGTCATATGAGGAAAGGTTGAGGGAGCTAGGGCTGTTCTCTCTGGAGCGGAGGAGGCTGAGGGGAGACTTAATAGAAGTTTATAAAATGATGAAGGGGATAGATAGAGTGAACGTTCAAAGACTATTTCCTCGGGTGGATGGAGCTATTACAAGGGGGCATAACTATAGGGTTCGTGGTGGGAGATACAGGACGGATATCAGAGGTAGGTTCTTTACGCAGAGAGTGTTTGGGGTGTGGAATGGACTGCCTGCAGTGATAGTGGAGTCAGACACTTTAGAAACATTTAAGCGGTTATTGGATAGGCACATGGAGCACACCAGGATGATAGGGAGTGGGATAGCTTGATCTTGGTTTCAGATAAAGCTCGGCACAACATCGTGGGCTGAAGGGCCTGTTCTGTGCTGTACTGTTCTATGTTCTATGTTCTATGTTCTATTCCTGATGCATCCCAGTGTCTGCAGCTCAGCCTCCAGCTCACAGACTCTGAGCTGAAGCTCCTCAAGCCGCAGATACTTACTGTAGACATGTTTGCCCTGCATCCAACTGGCATCCAGGAGTGCCCACATTCTGCAGTTGCAACATGACACCTTTCCTGCCATCTTCATTATGTGCTAATAAATTAACTTATCTCAATTCAGAAAGTCTTGTACTGCCAATAAACTTTATGACTGTTAGTTAAGCTTACTGGTCCTATTAAAACCTTCCAATTCCAGAAAAATGACATGGGTTTTGAAAAATAAATGAGCAAGATACTCACCAACCAATCACTTACTTGTTGTCCTGTGTTGTCACTCTTTTATCTTTCTCCGAGTTGGGTCTTACCGCAGATTGAGCTGGAGAGCTCTTCAAACCCCTCACCAGGTCTCTCCTTCTTTGGCGCTGTTTCTCTTATTGGAAATGGACATTGCCTGGCACTTGCCTGGCACCAATATTACCTTCCACTTATCAGACCAAGCTGAAATACAGTCCAGGCCTTGCTGTGTGCAGGCACAGAGGAATTCTGAATGTTATTGAACATTGTGCGATCATCAGTAAATATCCCTTCTGAGCTCAGGATCGAGGGAAGGTCATTAATGAAGCAGTTGAAGATGGATGGGCCTCGGACACTACCAGTTGCACGGGATCAGAGGTGGACTGGCAAGAACTGGCTCGGTCATAAAAGACAGAGGGTAGCAGTGGAAGAGTGCATTTCTGAATGGAGGGCTGTGACAAGTGGTGTTCCTCAGGGATCAGTGCTGGGACTTTTGCTGTTTGTAATACATCTAAATGATTTGCAGGAAAATGTAACTGGATTGATTAGTAAGTTTGCGGACGACACAAAGGTTGGTGGAATTGCGGATAGCGATGAGGACCATCAGAGGATACAGCAGGATATAGATCAGTTGGAGTCTTGAGCAGAGAGATGGCAAATAAAGTTTAAACCGGACATATGTGAGGTAGTGGAATACAAGGGCTTGGAGGGCTTGGAATACAAAAGCAGGGATGGACTTCTGAGGCTTTATAAAGCACTGGTTAGGCCCCATTTGGAGTACTGTGAGCAATTTTGGGCCCCACACCTCAGGAAGGACATACTGGCACTGGAGCGGGTCCAGCGGAGATTCACACGGATGATCCCAGGAATGGTAGGCCTGACATACGATGAACGTCTGAGGATCGTGGGATTATATTCATTGGAGTTTAGGAGGTTGAGGGGTGATCTGATACAAACTTACAAGATAATGAACGGCTTAGAAAGGATGGACGTAGGGAAGTTGTTTCCATTAACAGGGGAGACTAGGACGCGGGGGCACAGCCTTAGAATAAAAGGGAGTCACTTTAGAACAGAGATGAGGAGAAATTTCTTCAGCCAGAGAGTGGTGGGTCTGTGGAATTCATTGCCACAGAGGGCTGTGGAGGCCGAGACGTTGAGCGTCTTCAAGACAGAAATTGATAAATTCTTGATTTCTCGAGGAATTAAGGGCTATGGGGAGAGAGCGGGTAAATGGAGTTGAAATCAACCATGATTGAATGGTGGAGTGGACTCGATGGGCCGAATGGCCTTACTTCCGCTCCTATGTCTTATGGTCTTATGGTCTTATAGTGCATTTTGGAAGGTCCAATACAGATAGGAAATATAAAGTAAATGACAGAACCCTTAAGAATATTGATAGGCAGAGAGATCTGGGTGTACAGGTACACAGGTCACTGAAAGTAGCAACATAGGTGGAGAAGGTAGTCAAGAAGGCATATGGCATGCTTGCCTTCATCAGCTGGGGCATTGAGTTTAAAAATTGGCAAGTCATGTTGCAGCTTTATAGGAACTTAGGCCGCACTTGTTTTATAGTGTTCAATTCTGGTCCCCACACTACCAGAAGGATGTGGAGGCTTTGGAGAGGGTACAGAAAAGATTTACCAGGATGTTGCCTGGTATGGAGGGCATTAGCTATGAGGAGAGGTTGGAGAAACTTGGTTTGTTCTCACAGGAATGATGGAGGTTGAGGGGCGACCTGATAGAAGTCTACAAGATTATGAGAAGCATGGACAGGATGGATAGTCAGAAGCTTTTTCCCAGGGTGGAAAAGTCAATTACTCAGGGGCAGAGGTTTAAGGTCCAAGGGGCAAGGTTTAAAGGAGATGTACGAGGCAAGTGTTTTACACAGAGGGTGGTGGGTGCGGTCCTGGAACTCGCTGCCGGGGGAGGTAGTGGAAGCAGATTCGATAGTGATCTTCAAGGGGCATCTGGACAAATACATGAATAGGATGGGAATAGAGGGATATGGTCCCCAGAAGGGTAGGGGGTTTTAGTTCAGTCGGGCAGCATGGTCGGTGCAGGTTTGGAGGGTCGAAGGGCCTGTTCCTGTGCAATTTTTTTTGTTCTTTGTTCTCTGTACCCTGAAGAACTCCTGCAGTGATTTATTTATTTAATGGTGACACAAGTCGGCTTACATTAACACTGCAATGAAGTTACTGTTAAAATCCCCTAGTCGTCACACTCCGGCACCTGTTCAGGTACACTGAGGGAGAATTTAGTACGGCCAATGCACTTAACCAATAAATGCTAAGCTTCTAATAAATTTGTCTGCTTAATTGGATAAAGGGAATGTAAATGAGGATGCAGAAGGCTGAGAAGGCGCGAAAAGTGTCCATTAAGTGATCAGAATGTGTGAATGGCAGGACAGAGGTACAGATTGTTAAGAGACTGCCTGAGGAATGTGACAGTTGCCCTGAAGTGGGGAAGGGGGGGGGAGTGGGGGAGGTTGGAGGCAAGATGGAGAGGTGGAAAAATTGGAAGTGAGAATGAAGGATGATAAAAATGGAATGAAAAGAAGAAATAAAATAAGATAAATGGAAATGGGGTGAAGGCGGAGGAGAGGGTTCATGATCTGAAGTTGTTGAACTCAATGTTTAGTCCAGAAGGCTGTAAAGTGCCCAATCGGAAGATGAGGTCCTGTTGCTCCAGTTTGCGTTGGGGTTCACTGGAACGTTGCAAAAGGCCAAGGACGGACATGTGGACAGGAGAGCAGGGTGGTGTGGACAGGAGAGCAGGGTGGTGTGTTGAAGTGGCAAGCGACAGGGAGGTCTGGGTTCTGCTCGTGGACAGACCGAAGGTGTTCTGCAACGCAGTCAGAGTTAAGTCTCTGACTTAAGAAAAAATCCTAATGGCATTTTGTATGGTAATATAAGCCTTTAAGTCTGTCATTGAAATGAATGAATTGAGCATGGCCAGTGATTTTAAGGTGACTGCATATATAAATAACAATATCTTGATACATATTAATTATTAATATCCAGAATGCTGGAGCCGTTTTATCTTGACGTTGACATGTATGATTTATCTATCTGTCTGCACCTCGCCAGGTAATCAGCTTTGCCTCGCAAATGCCAACCATCCTCGTTGAGAAACCAAGCCTTCGCTAACAGATGCCACTTCTTGCAGCATTTCCTCTACTTCTGCACTAATTATTCTTCCTCTGGTGACCTTAAAGGTGGGCTCAGACCCTGCAAGTATCAGCCAGACTGTTCTGATATTCTTACTGCTCCCAACATGTCCTCCTGAATGTCAAAGCGTAGGTATGGGCCAAGTCGTAATAACTCAGCCATCTGCCCTCATTACTGTGGAGTTAAAAATCCGACACTCTCTCTCAGGGGGAACAGCCAGCACGCAGGTCAGTTTCAATTAAACCTCTGTAACATCTCACTCAACAGTTCACCCGAGTCACACCAAACATCAGGTCAATAATGGCTCTGGGCTCTTCATTTAGTGATTAAAACTCGCTGAGTACTCCAATATTTATTGCAGTGTGCACGCTTTGTGTAGAAAGTACATCAAGTGCGAACTTCAAGGACTGGGATCTGTCAGCGAACCAGTACAGCTGGGAGCAACCGACCATCAACTATTACTCCGTTGTCATTCTCTTCAGTGGGATTTCAATTTCAAGGGAGATTTGAACTGATTGAAAATCATCACAATCACAGTTGCTCAATAATTGATGTGCAATTTATTTTTAATTCAGACAAATTGTACAATTTATTTATATTGATATCAATTTCATAAAACAATATAGCATTGAAGGTACTAGCCATTGAGGTTTACAGCATGGAAACAGGCCCTTCAGCCCAACTTGTCCATACTGTCCAGTTTTTACCATTAAGCTAATCCCAGTTGCCCACATTTGGTCCATATCCCTCTATACCCATTTTACCCATGTAACTGTCTAAATGCTTTTCAAAAGAAAAGACCTGCCTCTACTACTACCTCTGGCAGCTTATTCCAGACTCTCACCAGCCTCTGTGTGAAAAAATTGCCCCTCTGGACAGTTTTGTATCTCTCCCCTCTCACCTTAAACCTATGCCCTCTAGATTTAGACTCCCTGACCTTGGGAAGTGCTATAAAATTATCATAGATTATAGAATCCTTACAGTGCAGAAGGAGGCCATTCAACCCATCACGTCTGCACCGACCGTCCGACAGAGCATGTTATCCAGATCCTATCCCCTTAACCCCACTTATTTACATCGCTAACCTACACATCTTGGGACTCTAAGGGACAATTTAGCCAATCCACCTAACCTGCACATTTTTGAACTGTGGAGGAAGCAGGAGCACCCGGAGGAAACCCACGCAGACACAGGGAGAACGTGCAGACTCCACAAAGACAGTTACCCAAGGCTGGAATTGAACCCAGGTCCCTGGCGCTGTGAGGCAGCAGTGCTAACCACTGTGTACCCATGTAAATTTCACCCTTTCAAATGGGTTTTGAATTCTCCTTTGAATGTCACTTTTGAATCTGCTTCCATTACATATTGAGGCAGCGTATTCCAGATTACAATTCACTCCATAGTTTAAAACAAATCCCCTTCCATCCCGCCCTCTCGCCCATATTCTTTGCGAATAGTTTTAAAATAATCCATCATCCAGTTAATGACCTTCCTGCCAGTGGAAACAGCATTGTGGGTGGGAAGTCAATATTCTTTCTTGCGCGCCATACAGAAAGTGCAGAATGTAGTGTTACAGTCATAGCTAGGGTGTAGAGAAAGATCAACTTAATGCAAGGTAAGTCCATTCAAAAGTTTAACGGCAGCAGGGAAGAAGCTGTTCTTGAGTCGGTTGGTACGTGACCTCAGACTTTTGCATCTTTTTCCCGAAGGAAGAAGGTGGAAGAGAGAATGTCCGGGGTGCGTGGCATCCTTAATTATGCCGGCTGCTTTTTCGATGCAGCGGGAAGCGGTGTCAATGGGTGGGAGGCCGGTTTGCGTGATGGACTGCGCTTCATTCATGACCCTTTGTAGTTTCTTGTAGGAGCCATACCAAGCTGTGATACAACCAGAAAGAATGCTTTCTATGGTGTATCTGTAAAAGTTGGTGAGAGTCGTAGCAGACATGCCGAATTTCCATAGCCTCCTCAGAAAGTAGAGGCGTTGGTGGGCTTTCTTAACTATAGTGCCTGCATGGGAGGACCAGGACAGGTTGTTGGTGATCTGGACACCTAAAAACTTGAAGCTCTCGACCCTTTCTACTTCAACCCCATTGATGTAGACAGGGGCCCTCCTCTGCGCTTCCTGAAAATCGATGGCTACCTCCTTCATTCTGTTGACATTGAGGGAGAGATTGTTGTTGCCACACCAGTTCACCAGATTCTCTATCTCATTCCTGTACTCTGTCCCATCATTGTTTGAGATCCGACCCACTACGGTGGTGTCATCAGCAAACTTGAAAATCGAGTTGGAAGGGAATTTGGCCACACAGTCATAGGTGTTCTGGGAGAAGTCAACTCAGTCACCTGGACTGAAGAACCCCTCCAGTGACAAACAAGAGAAAGATCATCCAACATTGGCCTGGTGCATTGGGCCCTGAAAGGGGTCAAGGAGGTAGGTTAAGTGGCCATTTTCTTCTTTGACACTGGCAGGCTGCACCCAAGGGTGCTGAGGTATATTTGGGTTGGGGACAAAATGTTTACCTCAGCACTCTCCTGCAGAATGACAGTCTCATGCGTGGCTGCCCCTTGTAGCCCTGGCAGACTGAAAATCATCCCTGGCATGGTGATTTCAGGAAGCTCTGTGACCAACATCTGCATTCCTGCCTGCCAGCTGTGAAAAATCTGAAGTGACCTGGTCACCGTGTCTCTCTGGATAGCTGGCAGGCTTTTAAATCACTGCTTGCTTTATTCTGCAGCAAAGATTTCCCTTTCTCTCTGTCAGAAGCTGCAAAAGAGGAAGTGAAACCACTTCTTCCCTTTGAAGGAGCCACACCTATCAATCAGGCTTAGCGTCTATGCAAACATTGCGGTTAGGAACAATGGGGAAATGAGATGCATTCAAGTGTGAAGAGAAACATAGTTGACTGGTGCCTGAGTATAAATCCATTAAGCAGTCAATGAAAGCCTATTTCAAAGAACTACATTATGAAATTGAAAGAGTCAAAGGTGTTCAATGAAATAGAGAGAGTTTCAAAGGTTTCAGCTTTCTAGGAAGGCTTAGAAACTTGGTGCTGACAATCATCCTCCCCCACCCCCCTTCACAACAGTGAAATTGATACCTCCTCTCTGTCAGATGACTACAAAGGGGTCTGCTCACACCTGAAGCTTCTGGCCATCTTTTTTTCTGAGGAGATCCCTTCAGCAGAGTACACAATCCCCATCCTGGTGTTGATGTTTCCATAGGTTTTCGCACTGAAAGGACTTATTGACAGAAGACCTCTGCAAATACTAAGAAATCAGTGAATTCTCCAGAACACAGAAATGCCAGAGGCTATTGATAAGTTAGCTCCAAACCACTCACTGCCAATCTCATTGGATCCAGTGCTGCACCAATCTCCTCAACCACAATGCAAGTGGATATGTTAAGTTAAAATTCTGCCCTATAATTTGATCATTGCCAGATATCTCATTATCATCAAATATTTCCCATTTTTAAAGTGGAGGTTAATAAATACTCTCCACTTGTCCAGTTGAATACAACTTCAACAACACTCAAGAGACTTAGCACCATCCAGGACAAAGCACTTCACTTGATTGACACCCCATCCACTACCTTAATTATTCACGCCCTCCACAACTGATGCACAGTGGCAGCCTTGTGTACCATCTATAAAATGCACCGCAGCAACTCACCAAGGCTCCTTCAATAGCACCTCCCAAACCCGCTACCACCTAGAAGGACAAGGGCAGCAGATGCATGGGAACACCACATTTGCGAGTTTCCCTCCAAGTCACTCACCATCCCGACTTGGAAACATATCACCGCCGCACCTTCGGGTCAAAATCCTGGAACTCTCTCCCTAACATCAGTATGGGTGCACCTACACCACATGGACTGCAGTGGTTCAAGAAGGTGGCTCACCCACCACCTTCTCAAGGGCAATTAAGGATGGACAATAAATGCTGACATTGCCATCCTGTGAACCAATAAATAAAAACAAACCTTCACAAAACTTCCAGGATTAACATCCTTCATGGATGTTACAAAGCAAAAGTTATATAATGATAACGTTCTCCCTCTTCCTGGAACAGATTAACATCTAATAATTTCAAGCAAGCCACAGCAAGGAATGGAATCGTATGAGGAACAGTTGAGGACTCTGGGTCTGTGCTCGAAGGATGAGGGGAGGCCTTATTGAAACTTAAAGGATACTGCGAGGCCTGGATAGAGTGGACATGGAGAAGATGTTTCCACTAGTAGGAAAAACTAGAACCAGAGGGCACAACTTCAGGCTAAAGGGACGATCCTTTAAAACAGAGATGAGGAAGAATTTCTTCAGCCCGAGAGTGGTGAATCTGTGGAACTCTTTGCCGCAGAAGGCTGTGGAGGCCAGGTCATTGAGGGTCTATAAGACAGAGATAGATAGGTTCTTGATTAATAAGGGGATCAGGGGTTATGGGAAAAAGGCAGGAGAATGGGGCTGAAAAAAATATTAGCCATGATTGAATGGCGGAGCAGACTCGATGGGCCGAGTGGCCCTATTCTTATGGTCTTATGGAAGCTGTGGCGAGAATGTCTGAGAGTTCTGGTGACATTGCCTCAACTGAACGAGACTGAATAAAGATCTTAAATCTCACGCGCAGAAAGGGAAAGGCTGCCCTGAGGAAATGGAGAAGGGCAAATATATATTTCAAGCCTCACCAACCAGGAGTCTCACTAATGATGCTAAACAAGACTGTAACATAATGATTCATTCCAACACAGCAGTTTCCATTTTCCAGGGATGCGGCTGAAGTCAAAACGCGACTGACTTGAATGCTAATGGGCGGAGGGATGCAGCCAGTGTATCAAACTTGTGTAAATGTTGCTGAGTCTGGCCCTGCTCTAACATGTCACGCCCACTGAAAGTTTTTAATATATCAACTTTATTCAACTTTATTCAATGTGGAATCTCATGGATCGACTTCTTCTTTTAAAATAGGTAACATGCTCTCTAACAGCACAGTGGGTGTACCTGCACCTAAGACCATAAGATATTGGAGCAGAATTAGGCCATTCAGCCCATCGAGTCTGCTCTGCCATTCAAACATGGCTGATAGGTTTCTCAATCCCATTCTCCTGCCTTTTCCCCACAACCTTTTATCCCCCTTACTAATCAAGAACCTATCTATCTCTGTCTTAAAGACACTCAATGACCTGGCATCCACAGCCTTCTGCGGCAATGACTTCCACAGATTCACCATTCTCTGGCTGAAGAAATTCCTCCTCACCTCGGTTCTAAAGGGTCATTCTTTTATTCTGAGTCTGTGCCCTCGAATCCTAGTCTCTCCTACTAGTGGAAATATCTTCCCCATGTCCACTCTATCCAGGCCTCTCAGTTTTCTGTATGAGATCCTCCCTCAGACCTCAAGGACTGCGGAAGTTCAAGAAGGTAGCTCACCATCACCTTCTCAAGGGCAATTAGAAATGGGTAATAAATGCTGGCCTCGCCAGTGACGACCACATCCCATGAACAAATTCTAAAAAGATGGCTGTCGTGGGTCAGGTGACCTGGTCTGTGTAGTCCGGTTATGTCCTAAGGACAGACAATAGGAGCATTCCAGATTAAAAGGTGTTAATTACTGAAAGACCATCAGAAGTCATTCTGGAATTGAATGGGTCTCTTCAGAAAGCAAGAAAGTAAATGCTTTAAACATAGAATCATAGAAATATAGAATATAGGAACAGGAGGAGGCCATTTGGCCCTTCGAGCCTGCTCTGCCATTCATCACAATCATGGCTGATCATCCAGCTCAGTAGCCTAACCTTGCTTTTTCCCCATAACTCATCAAGGTGGATGTCTTAAATCAAGGAGACAGTAATGCAGAAACAATAGCCGGTATTTTAGTGCCACACCTGCCCCGGAATCGGGGCGGGCACAGCTCGCAGAACGGAATTCTCCGTTGGCCTCCGGTGGGATTTTACGAGACTCGCCCGAGCGAGGTTGTACAATACCGGCCAATGTGCGAAACCTTAACAAAAAATGGTTGGTTCCACCTTGAAAAACGGTGTGCTTCTCTCCAGATCTTACCACATTCTGTCACAGAAAAACCAGGTTGGCACGGTGGCACAGTGATTAACACTGCTGCCTCACAATGCCAGGGACCTGGGTTCGATTCCTGGCTTGGGTCACTGTCTATGTGGAGTCTGCACGTTCTCCCTGTGTCTGCGTGGGTTTCCTCCGGGTGCTCTGGTTCCCTCTCACAGTCCAAAGACGTGCCGGTTAGATGCATTGACCATGCTAAATTTTCCCTCAGTGAACCCGAACAGGTGCTGGACTGTGGCGACTAGGGGATTTTCACAGTAACTTAATTGCAGTGTGAATGTAAGTCTACTTGTGACACTAATAAATAAACTGTTTCACACTGTCATGTACAGGGGCAGGACCAAAACAAACTGGCAAAGCCCGGCTGCACGGAGATCGGGTGCCCTTTTTAAAGGGCTCCCTGATCAGACCAAAAAATAACCTCCCCTCTCCCTCTCCCCCGACAATAAGGAGGTCTGAGGGGCTCCCTTACCCCACCCCCACACCCACCCACGATCAGAGCCAGCACCTTTTCTCTCCACCCCCACCCCCCTCAACATTCAATACCAGCACAACCCCCTCTTCCCCTGGTATCGAGGAACTGACATTGTGATCTATAGCAGGTCCTGCACTCGGAGGAAATCCTGCAAACAACAATGACATTGGCTGTTGAACTCACCTTGACTGCACTTCAGAAGTGAAGAAGGCCTTCAATCAGGCCTGCAGTCTACTCCTTCCAAAACCAGACACCTAGACGAATTGTGAGGTATTCCTTTCTTTATATCTATCAATTGTAGAAGTGAACTATTCTCTCCAACAGTACTTTCCTTGAGTGTGTGTGTGGTTGTGTGATTGGGTTCCATGGTGTGCAATTTTGAGGTGAATACTTAAATAAACAATTATCTTTCTTTGTTTAAAACCACAAGAAGCTTGCTGGTGGTTATTCAAATTGTCCACACGCTCAGGGGTTAAAATAGCCTGGGGAGACGATAGCCCAGTGGTATTATCACTAGACTATTAATCCAGAAACTCAACTGATGTACTTGGGACCCAGGTTCAAATCCCACCACGGCAGGTGATTGAATTTGAATTCAATAAAAAATATCTGGAATTAATAATCTAACATTGTTGTGAAAACCCATCTGATTCATTAATGCCCTTTCGGAAGGAAATCTGCCACCCTTACCTGGTCTGGCCTACATGTGACTCTAGAGCCACAGCAAGTAGTTGACTCTCAACTGCCCTGGGGCAACTAGGGATGGGCAATAAATGCTGGTCAGTCAGCGACGCCCATGTCCCATGAATTGAATAAAAAACACACCTTACATTTATATAGCAGAAAAGAATAAAGGTAAAATGCTGCCGATGTCTGGGATCTGAAACAAAAGCAGAAAAGCCTGGATAAACTCAGTAGGTCTGGCAGCATCTGTAGAGAGGGAACAGAGTGACTTAGACTCATGCGGACTCGAAACATTAACTGCATTTATGTAGCACCTTTCATGTAATAAAACACCAGAAGGTGCTTCGTGGAATTTCTGTCAAAGCTTGGTAAGCCATATAGGGAAATATTAGAGCAGGTAACCAAACATTTGATCAAAGAAGTATGTTTTAAGACCACCTCTACTTCCTCAGAGACAAAAGAAATTTGGCAGGTCCGCTATAACTCTCACTAACTTCTACAGATGCACCATAGAAAGCATTCTTTCTAGTCATCACAGCTTGGAATAGCTCCTGCTCTGCCCAAGGCCGCAAGAAACTACAAAAGGTTGTGAATGTAGCCCAGTCCAGCACACAAACCAGCCTCCCATCCATTGACACTGTCTACACTTCCTACTATCTCGGAAAAGCAGCCATCATAATTAAGGACCTCACGCACCCCGGACATTCTCTCTTCCACCTTCTTCATAGAAACATAGAAACCCTACAGTGCAGAAGGAGGCCATTCGGCCCATCGAGTCTGCACCGACCACAATCCCACCCAGGCCCTACCCCCACATATTTACCCGCTAATCCCTCTAACCTACGCATCTCAGGACTCTAAGGGGCAATTTTTAACCTGGCCAATCAACCTAACCTGCACATCTTTGGACTTTCCATTGGGAAAAAGATATAAAAGTCTGAGGTCACGTACCAACCGACTCAAAAACAGCTTCTTCCCTGCTGCTGTCAGACTTCTGCATGGACCTACCTCACATTAAAGTTGATCTTTCTCTACACCCTAGCTATGACTGTAACACTACATTCTGCACTCTCTCCTTCCCTTCTCTACGAATGATATGCTTTGTTTGTACAATGCGCAAGAAACAATACTTTTCACTATATACTAGTATATGTGACAATAATAAATCAAATCAAATCAAATAAAGGAGGAGAGAGAGAGGTAAAGAAGCAGAGAAGCAATTCCCATGTTTCGGGCCTGGATTGCTGAAGGCATGGGCAGCAATAGTGAAGCAAATTAAATCAGGGATGTAAAATAGGCCTGCAGCTGAGGAGTTATTGGCATGTTAAGAGTGGGAGGAGGTCACAGGGATAGGGAAGAGCTTTCAATGGGGAAAGAAAGCCTCGTGCACTATGACTGGTGGGGTGGCACGGTGGCACAGTGGTTAGCACTGCTGCCTCACAGCGCCAGGGATCCGGGTTCAATTCCTGGCCTTGGGTCACCGTCTGTGCGGAGTTTGCACGTTCTCCCCGTGTCTGTGTGGGTTTCCCCCGGTTTCCTCCTCAGTCCAAAGATGTGCTGGTTAGATGGATTGGCCATGATAAATTGCACCTTAGTGTCAGGGGGATTAACTAGAGTAAGTGCATGGGGTTATGGGGATAGGGCCTGGGTGGGATTGTGGACGGTGCAACACGATGGGCCAAAGGGCCTCCTCCTGCAATGTAGGATTCTATGATTCTATGATACCTACAGGGCTGTCTTTCCAAGATTGATCAGCATTCATCGATAGAAGATTTATGACATCTCCTGTGATTTAAGGGTTGGTTTAATAAGCTTTAAACTGTCCACTTCCCCCTCAGACCATTCATCCTGATTGATTTGCAAGATGATATGGGAGAGGAGGGATGCCCAGTTTCAATCACAGAAAATCCATGAGAGCACATATTTATAATTCTGCTTACACACAGGAATATAAGGAGATAGACGTAAGAACGTAGGCCAGAATTTTACATTGAACCTGCGGATATGTGCCCGAACCAGAATCGCGTGAAATAGCACGAGAAAGGCGCGTTTCAATGTTAATATGCATGCTTGCCTCATTACGGTTGTTGGACACGTGCGGGAGATGGAAGTGCGCCTGTTAATAATTAAGCCCATGAAGGAGCCAATAGTCAGTGGTTTTAGTGGCCCGTCCTCTTCTACGGTTGGCGGTTGGGCCGGTCAGGCGGGCGGCCTTCATGTTTTTGCTGCAAACGTCATCCAGGGCAGGATAAAATGTCCTGGGTTAAATAAAAGAAAAGAAGACCTTTGATGGATGCGATGTGGCCTGCGGTCAGGAGCTTGGATTTGCGGCATTGACACAGTTTGCAGCATTTTACTGAGCTTGTTTCATTTGTACAGGACTGCAGCGTCCAGAGGCGCGCCCGCCCACATGCCTCTTGGTAAACACCCTCTTCCTGCCCCCTCCCTCCCCGGCTGAGTTCACATCTCACACTGGCTGCCAGATAATTCGGGGGCTGATCGTGGCCGAAAGCATATAGAGTCAGAGAGTCATAGAGTCATAGAGGTTTGCAGCATGGAAACAGGCCATTCAGCCCAACTTGTCGATGCCGCCCCTTTCTTTAACCCCCAAGCTAGTCCCGCATTTGGCCCATATCCCTCGATACCCAAGTAATTATCTAAACGCTTTATATATCACATCCGCTCCCAGGCTCATCAATCGTGTGTGCCTGACAAGCGCAATGTTCAGGCCACAGGAGAAGGTGTTGGCCAATGAGCTCCTCAGGCCTGTCCCATCATTCATTGAAATCGTGGCTGATCTGTGACCTAACTCCACATACCAATCTTTGCCCCATACCCCTTAGTACCTACCTTTAGCAAAAATCTATCAGTCTCGGATTAAAAAGTAACCATTGATCTAGTATCAATTTCCATTGGCAGAAAAGTTCAAAGCTTCTACCAGTCTGAGTGTGAAGAAATATTTTCTAATTTCACTCCTGAGAGGTCTGGCTCTAATTTTCAGACTATGGGCCGGGATTCTACAATGTTATCAGTGTCACGGGACTTGTAATCTAATGGCCCCTGTTGGGGCGGCCTGGTGGCACAGTGGTTAACACTGCTGTCTCACAGAGCCAGGGACCCGGGTTCTATTCCCAGCTTGGGTCGCTGTCCGCACGTTTCCTCCGGGTGCTCCGGTTTCCTCCCACAGTCCGAAAGACATACTGGTTAGGTGCATTGGCCATGCTAAATTCTCCCTCAGTGTACCCGAACAGGAGCCGGAATGTGGTGATGACGGGATTTTCACAGCAACTTCAATGCAGTGTCAATGTAAGCCTACTTGTGACTAATAAATAAACTTTACTTTACTTTACTTTAATACCCTGAGTTCAAAACTTGCTCCAAAAGTTGGCGAAATTCAAATTAAATTAATAACTCTGTAATATAAGGCTAGTCTCAACAATGGTGAGCAAGAAGGTATCATTCATTAAATAATAGCAAAATACTCTGCTTGCTGGAAATCTGAAATAAAAACAGAATGTGCTGGAAAATCTCATCAGGTCTGGCAGCATCAATGGGGAGAGAAACAGAGTTAATGCTTTCTGTCTGACTCTTCTTCAGAACATTGTTGGTAAAAGTTGATCTTGTCCACTATGATGTCCATCGGGGAAGGAAAGCAGCCATCCTTATATGGTCTGATTTACACGTGACTCCAGTCCCACAGCAATGTGGTTAGCAGCGGTTAGCACTGCTGCCTCACAGCGCAGGGACCCGGGTACAATTCCAGCCTCGGGTGAATGCCTGTGTGGAGTTTGCACGTTCTCCCCATGTCTGCGTGGGTTTCCTCCGGGTGCTCCGGTTTTCTCCCACACTCCAAAGATGTGCGGATTAGGTTGATTGGCCATGCTAAATTGATCCTGAGTGTCACGGGGACTAGGAGGATAAATATGTGGGGTTACGGGGAGAGGGTGGGATTGTGGTTGGTGCAGGCTTAATGGGCCAAATGGCCTCCTTCTGCACAGTAGGGATTCGATGAAACTTTTAAGAACATAAGGATTAAGTTAGAATGTTTATTTATTAGTCATAAGTAAGGCTTACATTAACACTGCAATGAAGTTACTGTGAAATTCCCCTAGTCGCCACACTACGGCGCCTGTTCAGGTCAATGCACCTAACCAGCACATCTTTCAGAATGTGGGAGGAAACCAGAGCACCCGGAGGAAACCCACGCAGACACGGGGAGAACGTGCAGACTCCACACAGACAGTGACCCAAGCCGGGAATTGAACCCAGGTGCCTGGCGCTGTGAGGCAGCAGTGCTAACCACTGTGCCACCATGCTGCCCATTAATTAACTTAACTTTAAAACATTCAACCAGCGAGCTACTTAGTTGAAGGGCAATTAGGGATGGGCAATAAATGCTGATCTTACCAGTGATGCCCACATCCCATGAAGGATTTTTTAAAAATGAGCTTGTCTGGATTGGATTAGAATAGAATAGAGAGGTTCTGGATGGCCAGTGCAGCGATGATGGGCCAAAGGCTAGCATTTCATTAGAACTTTTGATGCTTTTCTGCACCTGTTCATGACATTTTCATGATCGATATACCCGGACTGCAAATCTCTTTGGACCTTCTCTGTTTCGAGCTTTTCACCACTTAAAATGACTCCCTTCTATCCTTTTTAGATTCAAAGTGGATTACCTCATATTTGCTGACACTAACCTCCATTGGCCCTGGTTTTGTCTACTTTTTAAATCCATCAATATCCCTTTGTGTCTCTTTGCTTCCATCTAAACGGCTTTAAATCAGTGGATATGTCGCATTCTATCCCATCATTGAAATTGTTGATAAATGCAGCAAACAGTTGAAGTCCAACAACTGTCCTTATTTCACAGAAAGGTTACAGCACAGAAGGAGGCCATTCAGCCCATCGTGTCTGCACCAACTCTCCAAATGAACAATTCACCTCGCTCCATTCCCCTGCCTTCTCCCTGTAACCTTTCTTCCTTTTCAGATAGCGATCGAATTTCCCCTCGAATGCCTTGATTCAATCTGCCTTCACCACACTCTCAGGCAGTGCCTTCCAGATCTTAATCGTTTAATCACTGTGTGAAAGGTTTTTCCTCATGTTGCTTTTGCTTCTTTTGCCCACGACTTTAAACCTGTGCCCTCTTGTTCGCGATCCTTTCACGAGCGGGAACAGTTTCTCCCTATTGTGCACCATGGCACAGTGGTTAGCACTGCTCCCTACAGCGCCGGGGACCCGGGATCAGTTCTGGCCTTGGGTGACTGTGTGGGGTTTGCACGTTCTCCCCGTGTCTGCGTGGGTTTCCTCCGGGTGCTCCGGTTTCCTCAGCTTCTTCTCTGCTGCCATCAGACTTTTGAATGGATCGACCTTGCACTAAGTTGGTCTTTCTCTACACCCTAGCTATGACTGTAACACTACATTCTGCACTCTCTCCTTTCCTTCTCTATGAACGGTATGCTTTGTCTGTATAGCGCGCACGAAACAATACTTTTCACTGTATACTAATACATGTGGCAATAATAAATCAAATCAAATCAAATCAAAAAACCCAGATGATTATATCAACTCTGTCTGAATGACCAATGGGGCTCGTGTTAATACTATTAACCCCGTCAATATTCTTCACATTGTTGGTCTGCGCTGAGAACTGAGTTTCCGACATACAACTGAGTTTCACCTTGGTTCATGGGGTAATGCGTTAAATGAGTGTTATCATGCCTCTTCCTGGCATGCTCCCAGGAATGCACAGGTCTAGTCTATCCAAGGTTGTGTGTGATACAATGACACATGCAATGAACGGGTCGATAAGAGCAATTGGAAATCAATTTGAAATCACAGAATTGATGTAAATTTGCACTTTTTGACCGTATTCTCGTTATGAATCAACCCCTTGATAAATGTAAGTCTTTCTGAATGAGGTGTAACTGGGTTTGAACCAGCGCACAAGTTCATTGATGAAGAGCGACCCAGGCCCTGAAAAGCTCATTTTATATATGTAGAACCTCAGGTTTCACTATTCCCTGATAAATACATTTCCAAAGGAAAAATAACTTTTAAAGTTTGTTTTTTGATATTTTAGCTTCTACCTTAATCCCAGGTGTACGTCCCAAATATACATTCTTCACTCAGAGAGAAGTAAGGGCGTGGAATGCCCTGCCTGCAGCAGTAGTGGACTCACCAACATTAAGGGCATTTAAATGGTCATTGGATAAACATATGGATGGTATTGGAATAGTGTAGGTTAGATGGGCTTTAGATTGGTTTCACTGGTCGGCGCAACATCGAGGGCCGAAGGGCCTGTACTGCGCTGTAATGTTCTATGTTCTATTTTGAGTTCTGTAAAATTATAAAAAGTGACTTTTCTTCTATTCATCTGCACGTTCTCCTCGAGTCTGCGTGGGTTTCCTCCGGGTGCTCCGGTTTCCGCCCACAGTCCAAAGACGTGCTGGTTAGGTGCATTGGCCACGCTAAATTCTCCCTCAGTGTACCCGGACAGGCGCCGGAGTGTGGCAACTTGGGGATTTTCACAGTAACTTCATTGCAGTGTTAATGTAAGCCTACTTGTGACACTAATAAATAAACTTTAAGACTTTAAGAATCCCTGCATTGCAGAAGAGTCCGTTCAGCCCATCAAGTCTGTACGGACTTTCTGACCGAGCATTTTACCCAGGCTCTCTCCCCTACCCTTTTATGCAACCCCACGCATTTACCATGGCCAATCCACCTAACCTGCACATCTTTGGACAGTGGGAGGAAACCAGAGCACCCAGAGAAAGCCCATGCAGGGTGAAAGTGTAAACTCCACACAGACAGTCACCTAAGGCCACAATTGAACCCGTGTCTCCAGAGCTGTGAGGCAGCAGTGCGAACCATTGTGCCACTGTGCTTCCCATTCATTCATGGGATGTGGGCACCACTGGCTGGACCAGCACTTATTGCCCATCCCTAATTGCCCTTGAGTGCAATTCAGTGTCAACCACATTGTTTTGGATCTCGAGTCACATGTAAGCCGGGCATTATGAACCAGATGGGTTTTTACAACGATCAACAATGGTTTCAAGGATTTTAATTACAGATTTTTATTGAATTCAAATTCCGCCATCTCCCATCTGCCAGAGTTCAAACTTAGGTCTCCAAAGTATTACCCTGGGTCTCTGGATAACCAGTCTAGTGATAATACCACTCGCCATTGCCTGCCCTTCTATAGTGAAACCTGGTTGTTCTTTCATGATTCGCTTTGAGAATTCTTCAGCATGATTGGCTGCTTGCCTGCTTGATGGCATCACTGATTTGATTTGACTTGATTTATTATTGTACAAATACATGTACTGGGATACAGTGAAAAGTATTGTTTCTTGCGCGCTACACAGACAAAGCATACCGTTCATTGAGTATATATGGGAGAAGGAAATGAGAAGGTGCAGAGCAGTGTTACAGTCATAGCTGGGATGTAGAAAAAGATCAACTTATTGCAAGGTAGGTACATTCAAATGTCTGATGGCAGCAGGGAAGAAGCTGTTCTTGAGTCAGTTGGTACGTGACCTCAGACTTTTATATCTTTTCCCCGATGGAAGAAGGTGGAAGAGAGTATGTCCAGGGTATGTGGGGTCCTTGGTTATGCTGGCTACTTTTCCGAGGCAGCGGGAAGTGTAGACAGAGTGAATTTTATCATCCCGCCCACCACGGGAACTGGAGCAGGTGAGAGGTGGACCATGGAAAGGTCCATTGACCTTGGGTTGATTTTCTGGTTTCGGGGCGAGCGAGGCCGGAACATTCTGCCCGATGGATGGGATGCTGGTTTGCGTGATGGTAGTTTCTTGTGGTCATGGTCAGAGCAGAAGGCACAGTGAGCTGTGATACACCTGGATAGGATGCTTGCTATGGTGTTCCATCACTGTAATTGGGCACAAGAGATCTCCTGGACGTGGTTTCAAAATTGAATTAATGTTGGGAAAGGTGAAATACATGCCACAGAGATGGTTCAATATTGGTCAGAGACATTTTGACACTGACCACACTGACCACAAAACCCAACCTATTATATCAGCTGTGTTTGAATTATGGCGGGTCTGGTGTTAATACTATTAACCCATCGATATTCTTCACATTGTTGACCTGCCTAAAGGTGTGAAATTCTGTATGCTATCTAATGCTATCTTGTTGCATGGGGAAATGCATTAAGTGAGTGTTAATTATCTTGCGTCTTCCTGGCATGCTTCCAGGAATACATGAGTCTAATCTATTCAAAGTTGTATGTAATACAATAACGTACCAATGAAGGAGACAATAACATCAGCTTAGTTCTGATGGAAGGTCATCAGTCTGAAACACTTGGCAGGATGTTGGCATCAGGTCCCCATCTTTGAAGTAAAACATGGGAGTTACAGCATGGCAATGTTTTACCTTGAATCAGTCAATTAGTAACCAGAGGACAGGCTTACTGTCCAATTAAAGATGACGGTTGGGATGGATAGCCAATAGGAGGTGCCCTGTGACTGGAAAAATCCATAAGCTGACATTATTTGGTCTTTAATTTCCATTAATTGGCTACCTGTTGCTTGCAGGTGGCGAGTCCTGCTGCCCAATCCCATCGCCAGAAAAAAGAGCCATGGAGGGGATGGTATCGACAAACCGGCATGCCAGCAGGTGGAAATTTTTGTGCCATGTCTGCGTTCATGCTCGTTTCCCCCATTAGCAGTTAAAGATCCGGGGGGGGGGGGGGGCGATCTTATCGGCTCGTCATGCCAGTCAATCGACATGACGGTAAGATCAGACGAGAGGCAAAAAGTTTGGTTTGCGCCCAGTTTATCGCCTTTTGCGATGTACCCGGCCCCGTTCCGCCAGCGAAATCAGCCTCACTCAGGTGCACTTGGAGATTGGAGTGGCTGCGCAATGGCGCCCCTAGAGCTCAGAAGCCGGCTTTCTGGCGTGAATAGGCTCCACCCCTCCCCCTGCTGGAGAGAATCACAACTGGGTTCTTTATTTCTCATCAGGTTCTTTATTTCCCATCAAACAGCACTTAGAGAAAAGTGGGAGCTCGCCCAAAAATTGGATGCGATTCTCCCCTATTTTCAAGCTCATTCAGCACTTACAATATTTTAGGTAAGATCACACACCCCCACCCCACCCCCATTTGTTAACACTGTTCCTCTCTCCATAGATGCTGCCTGACCCAGTGGGCAGGATTTTACAGCCTCGCTGGAGCGAGACCAGAAATTCCTGCCCAAGGTCAACGGACATTTCCATTGTCCACCCCTCGGCCGCTCCGATTCCATGGCGGGAGGGCGAGTAGAATTCCAGCAACTGGGTAATTCCAGGTTTTATCTCAGATTTCCAGCATCTGCAGGAATTTGCTTTTCCAATAACGATGAGATGCTCTGTGGGATATGTCGCTTGATAGAGTTAAGTGTTCCTCCGATTGTTTTCAAATTGCAATATTGGTTCCTGGGGCAAATGGAAAACCTTATTCAAAAAAAAATCCAAGTGGGTGAAGTTCGACTTGCTACATAATAGAAAAAAAATAGAAGAAGGTGGCTGGTTGAAAGAGAGGAGGAGGAGGTCATAAATATCAAAATTGTTTCACAAAAGGGCGAAACCCCATCTCTTTCATATCAGTATGCTGCCTCGTGTGCTATCAGCTGGAGACACAAAATCAGCATTCCTTTTTATTAATTTGTGGGACATGGGCATCGCTGGCCGGCCAACATTTATTACCCATCCCCCGTAGCCCGAGGCCAGCTGAGAGTCAACAACATTGCTGTGGATCTGGAGTCACATGTAGCCAGGCCAGGTAAAGATGGCAGATTTCCTTCCCTAAAGGACATGAGTGAATCAGATTGGTTTTCCCGACAATTGACAATGGTTTCATGGTCATCAGTAGATTCTTAATTCCAGATTTTTTTTATTGAATTCAAATTTCACTATCTGCCATGGTGGGATTCGAACCCGGGTCCCCAGAACATTAGTTGAGTTTATGGATGAATAGTCCAGCAATAACGCCATTGCCTCCCCAAAATAAATAACTGCTGCACTTACCTCGTGGACCATTAACAATACTGAACGCCATTTTGGTATGTCAGTCCAGGGGGGACTTCTAATGATGTGCAAAATGGCTGCTATGTTCACCTGATTATTCACCTGTGCACAATTATATTTTCTGGTTTGATGACAGTGGCCCAAAAATTGACACTTATATACTCTTAGCAATTATTATGATGTGACACTGCCTTCTTCAGTTGGAGAATGGGGTGGACAAAGAAGCACTGGGCAGTGCAAAGGGAGTGGGACCAGAAGGGGCAGGGCATACTGGGGGCGCGGCCTACTGGGTGGTGATCAGTGCTGGGGGGGACCCACTGCCACTCTGCAATGAGATGGATTGGAGAGGGAGTGAGGGGGCGATGGGGGCTGGCCAGGCGGAAGGGTCAGTGCTGGCCATGGGGGGGGGAGAGTCAGGGCGAGCCATCAAGGGCTCAGGGCTGACAATGGGGGGGAGATCAGAGCTGGTGGGTGTGGGCGGGGCTGGAGATGGGAAGGGATCGGGGTTTGCCATGGTGTGGGGGGGTCGGGGCTCGCCGGGTGAGGGGAGGGGAGGAGTCCGGTAGGCCAATGATCAGGGGGAGGAGGCCAGTGATTGGGAGGGGGAGGCCAGCGATTGGGGAGGGGGTGGGGAAGATATCAGAAGGCCTGCGATCAGGAGGCCAGTGGTGGGGGGGTCAATGTGCATCCGCCAATCTCCCCACTGACAGATCGGTGCATACGCAGTGGCTCGCGCAGCACGCTGATTCCCGCCTCTCAAGTGGGATGAAGGCCTGTCCCTCCACTTTCCAGTGTGAATCCCTCTGAGGTACTTACTCTGCATTCATGATGTGGAGATGCCAGTGTTGGACTGGGGTAAACACAGTAAGAAGTTGAACAACACCAGGTTAAAGTCCAACAGGTTTATTTGGTAGCAAAATCCACTCGCTTTCGGAGCGCTGCTCCTTCATCAGGTAAGTGGGAGTTCTGTTCACAAACAGGGCACCAGCATCCCCCACAACGATGGCATTGCTGCAACTGCCTCAGTACTCAGCGCCGACAACTGCCAGTCTCCAGATGCAATTTTACAACTCATCCGCTTCATCCTGGACCACAATGTCTTCACCTTCAACAACCAGTTCTTCATCCAGACACATGGACCAGCCATGGGGACCAAATTCGCACCTCAATATGCCAACGTCTTCATGCACAGGCTCGAACAAGACCTGTTCACCGCACAGGACCTTCAACCGATGCTATACACTAGATACATAGATGACCTTTTCTTCCTTTGGACTCATGGTGAACAATCACTGAAACAACTACATGATGACATCAACAAGTTCCATCCCACCATCAGACTCACCATGGACTACTCTCCGGAATCGGTTGCATTCTTGGACACACGCATCTCCATTAAGGATGGTCACCTCAGCACCTCACTGTACCGCAAACCCACGGATAACCTCACGATGCTCCACTTCTCCAGCTTCCACCTGAAACATGTTAAAGAAGCCATTCCCTACGGACAAGCCCTCCGTATACACAGGATCTGCTCAGATGAGGAGGATCGCAACAGACACCTCCAGACGCTGAAAGATGCCCTCATAAGAACAGGATATGGCGCTTGACTCATCGATCGACAGTTCCGACGCGCCACAGCGAAAAACCGCACCAACCACCTCAGAAGACAAACACGGGACACGGTGGACAGAGTACCCTTCATCGTCCAGTACTCCCCCGGAGCGGAGAAGCTATGACATCTTCTCCGGAGCCTTCAACATGTCATTGACGAAGACAAACATCTCGCCAAGGCCATCCCCACACCCCCACTTCTTGCCTTCAAACAACCGCACAACCTCAAACAGACCATTGTCCGCAGCAAACTACCCAGCCTTCAGGAGAACAGTGACCACAACACCACACAACCCTGCCACAGCAACCTCTGCAAGACGTGCCGGATCATCGACACGGATGCCATCATCTCACGTGAGAACACCATCCACCAGGTACACGGTACATACTCTTGCAACTCGGCCAATGTTGTCTACCTGATACCCTGCAGGAAAGGATGTCCCGAGGCATGGTACATTGGGGAGACCATGCAGACGCTACGACAATGGATGAACGAACACCGCTCGACAATCACCAGGCAAGACTGTTCTCTTCCTGTTGGGGAACACATCAGCGGTCACGGGCATTCGGCCTCTGATCTTCGAGTAAGAGTTCTCCAAGGCAGCCTTCACGACACACGACAACGCAGAGTCGCTGAGCCAAGACTGATAGCCAGGTTCCGCACACATGAGGACAGCCTCAACCGGGATCTTGGGTTCATGTCACATTATCTGTAACCCCCACGACTTGCCTGGACTTGCAAAATCTCACTAACTGCCCTGTCTGGAGACAAGACACATCTCTTTAACCTGTGCTTAACCCTCTCTCCACTCACATTGTCTGTACCTTTGAGACTTGATTACCTGTAAAAACTCGCATTCCAACCATTATTTTGTAAATTGAGTTTGTGTCTTAATATGCCCTGTTTGTGAACAGAACTCCCACTCACCTGACGAAGGAGCAGCGCTTCGAAAGCTGGTGGATTTTGCTATCAAATAAACCTGTTGGACTTTAACCTGATGTTGTGAGACTTCTTATTGTACTCTGCATTGTGCAGTGTCAGAGATTCATTCAAGTAAGTACACCCAAAAAAAGGGAAGAAATTCTCTCGTTTTCCCACCCATTGGGTACTTAGTTTTTTTTGAGTGAACACTGGCCTTTTCTGTATGGTCCATTCTCCGACACACATGGAAATGATTTTAAAATGGGGACATTCGTAAAATGTTTAATTTTATTTTAATCGCTATAGATGGTTTTCAAATAAGAAATGTTCTTTTGAGTTAGATTCCAGATTGGTTTGGACTTGTCGAGTAATAATTGCCCCACTAATCGGACATAGAAACATAGAAACTAGAAGCAGGAGTAGGCCTTTCGGCCCTTTGAGCCCTGCTCCGCCATTCATTTTGATCATGGCTGATCGTCAAATTCAATATCCTGATCCCCGTTCCCCCCAAATCCCTTGATCCCTGTAGTCCCAAGAACTGTATCTAATTTCTTCTCAAAATCACACAACGTTTTGGCCTCAGCTACTTTCTGTGGTAGTGAATTCCACACATTCACCACCCTCTGGGTGAAGAGATTTCTCCTCACCTCAGTTCTCAAAGGTTTATCCCTTATCCTCAAACTATGGCCTCGAGTTCTGGACTCCCCCACCATTGGGAACATTCTTTCTGAATCTACCCTGTCTAATCCTGTTAGAATTTTATAAATTTCTGTGAGATCTCCTCTCACTCTCCTAAATCCAATGAATATAATCCTAACCAACTTAGTCTCTCCTCATATGACACACCTGCCATCCCAGGAATCAGCCTGCTAAAACTCCGCCATACTTCCTCTATAGCAAGGACATCCTTCCTCATATAAGGACACAAAACTGCACACAATACTCCAGGTGTGGCTTATTGCTGATTTAGTGATCAGAAGGTCGAGGGGAGAGCTTATTCTAGGCAATGGATTTGTTAGGGGGTTTTCCAGGGGACTTCCCTTTGGTTCTATGTGTTGAGCTGAACACAGCAAATACAAAGACTCGCGAGAGACAGTATGTGGTTAACAACGTTCTTTATTTGACCCATGCGCATTGGGAGAGAGACAGCCGGAGGATTCCAACGTCTATCGGACGTTACAGCACATTTGTAAAGCAGATATAGCTTTTCAAAGATTCATTTCTCCCGCCCAACATGTCATCCAAACTGGACGATCCAATTATATTAGTGTACATTATTTACCTTGGCCAATAGCATTCTACCTTCTAGCAGAACTGAGAATTCATTGGTCAACCAGACCCAGACGTTCTTCCCCCTCATTGCCTGGCAACCTTACCTACACAAATCCGGTAGGTTCAAGGGTCGCCCTCACTACCTGCAAACCATGGGAACGGAGAGGGAGTCATTTCCCTCTGCCTGTGAGCTGCCTCCTTATCAGTAAAAGCTGAGTGTGCCTATTCACTGCACACACAAGCGAAATGCCTCCATTCATTTAAAAACCTTGATAGCTTGTAGCTCAGAGTCTCTTACTGATAATAGTGAATATATTCCACACTTTATTGTTTCCAAAGAATGTGGCCTGTCTAATTCTGCTCATTTCCCATTATGCTTTGGGGCAGGCTGCATCTTGGCCAAAGCTTACAAGGCATTTGCAAATACATTTCAAATCTACAATACTTATTCAAGATTCTCTACCAATGATTATATATGTGTCTTCGTATGATATATATATATGCGAGGCACTTTGTGATTCCTTATTGTATATATAAGGCACACTGTGACCCCGATTCTAAACTAGCCTACTTTGTTTTAATGGTCTTCAAAATCCTCGGGATTTCTGTACCCACCTCTACAGAGTTGATAAGACATGGGATACCTTCCCAAAAACCGATATCGACAAGAGTAGGGTGAATGAACAAAGAGAACATAGAACAAAGAAAAGTAGAGCACAGGAACTGGTCCTTCAGCCCTCCAAGCCTGTGCCAATCATGATGCCCAAATTAAACTAAAAAAAACTTGGTGCCCTTACTTGGTCCTCATCCCTCTATTCCCTCCCTATTCATGTACCCATCCAGATGCCTCCTAAGCATTGCTAATGTGCCTCTTCCATCACCTCCTCCGGCAGCACGTTCCAGGCACCCACCACTCTCTGCGTGAAAAACGTCCCCCACACATCTACCGTAAACTTTCCCCCTCTCACCTTGAACCTGCGCGCCCTTGTAATTGACACTGCCACCCTGGGGAAAAAGCCTCTGACTATCCACCCTGTCCATGCCTCTCATAATTTTGCAGAATGGGTCCAAGTGGTTTTTCAGAGAGCAAAAGGCACAATGGAAAATCTTTTTATGCCGTAGTTCTTCAGCCAAACTGGCACTGCTTAAACAGTTAAAGACCACCTGGTGAAGTCTGCGCAGGCCATTGAGATGCTGTGTCGACAGGGTGACTTCTGAGACTTTTCCACAGCACCACCCGAACAATCAGGTCAAAAGACTTCTCGAAGGTAATTGGAATACAGTCCGGTCAAGGACACCTTTATCATGTGATTGATGAATGCAGTTTGTGAATTTCAGTAAATGAGATTGTGTCTTGGTTACATCTGAAAGCAAATTGTTTGACATTGAGTATCTGATTACAATTTAGATATTCACAGTCACGGTTGTAAGTCATCCCGAGATCTGACAGAGACTGGTATTAAAGAGGTTGGTTTGCAATTAACTTGCATCTGACATAAAATCTGACTTAATGATGGAAAAATATCCATATTCATCCCTGTTGAAATAAACATGATTTGAAAGGCAACTTTGTGATGCAAGTAGGAACACACAACTGATTCTGGTGGAGAACAAATAAGGCCGCAAATGAAGTTGCTACTGTTAATGTAGAGGGCCAACATTATACTGATTTGCTGAGCACCTTTCAACTGGATGTATCAGATTACAATGTACTACACAAAATCCACAGTGCAAACACAAACCAATCAACTCAACAAGTCCATACCAGTGTTAATGGAGGGAGGCGATGGCCTAGTGGTATTATCGCTAGATTGTTAATCCAGAAACGCAACGAATGCTCTGGGGACCCGGGTTTGAATCCCACCGGCAGATGATAGAATTTGAATTCAATATAAAAATTTGGAAGTAAGGATCTACGGATGATCATCAAACTATTGTCGATTGTCAGAAAAACCCATCTGGTTCACTAATGTCCTTTAGGGAGGGAAATCTCTCATCCTTACCTGGTCTGGCCTACATGTAACTCCAGAGCCACAGCAATGTGGTTGACTCTCAACTGCCCTCTGAACAAGGGCAACTAGGGATGGGCAATAAATGCTGGTCAGCCAGTGACGCCCAAGTCCCACAAATTAAAAAAGAATAATACTCCCCCATTATGGGCCTCCTCCCATCCTTTCTCACCATTATTTTCAACATATCCTGCTCCTCCCTTCCTCATGCACTTGTCTAACATCCCCTTAAATGCATCTATACTCGTCACATCAACTACTCACCATAGCAGAGATTTCCACATTTTAACCATACTCCGGGGAAGGAAATTTCCCCTGAATTCCCTATTGGATTTATCAATCTTGTGTCCATGGTCTTACTTCAGGTCTCCTCCACAAGTGGAAAAATCTTCGCTACACCAACCCTACAAAACTCTTTCATATAAACAGAAAATAGAAGCAGGAGGAGGCCTTTAGGCCCTTCGAGCCTGCTCCGCCATTCATTCTGATCATGGCTGTTCATCCAACTCAATAGCCCGAACCTGCCTTCCCCCCCCCCCAAACAATCTTTGATCTCCTTCACCCCAAGAGTTAAATTTACCTCCTTGAAAACATACAGGAGGCAACGTTACCAAAAAGACTCCAAGTGCCAAACGAATGTGACAACGGGATAAATTTGTGCTTTTTTTTGGGTGACTTAAAAATTGAATCTAACAACACTTGAAATTCGCCATGATGTGGAGATGCCGGCGTTGGACTGAGGTAGGCACAGTAAGACACCTCACAACACCAGGTTTAAATCCAACAGGTTTATTTGGTAGCTCGAGCTTTCGGAGCGCTGCTCCTTCATTAGGTGAGTGGTGAGACTCACCTGATGAAGGGGCAGCGCTCCAAACGCTCGTGCTACCAAATAAACCTGCTGGACTTGAAATTCGCCAGTAGGGGGAATGTGCAGGGCCTAAATCACCTGAAAACCGGCTGATAGCAGCAAAGGGCATGATTGTGCATGTGCACGTTTCTGTGTTCTGAGCGCAGCAGAGGCCTGTCACTGCCTCTGCTGCTATAGCTGGCCTGCTTGGCCTAAACCTGCCCCCCCCCCCCGCCCCCCCCCCCCCTCCCCCCCCCCCCCCCCCCCCACTACTGTGGGGCCCCATGGCCGATCGCAAACACCCTCTTCCCATCTGGATTGATTGAAACCTCCCACCCCCACCGATTGCCGTTGCACAGCGGTTCCCTCCTTCCTCTCCCCACTGATCTGGCACTGCCCAAGAGCCCCCCCACTGCCCCTGACCCCCCAGGGGTTCTCAATGGCCTCTGGTCCAACTGGTGAGGCCATCACGTCTGGTCCCATTGATAGGAGTGCATAGATGAACGGTGATACATTTCCAAGTCAGGGTGATGAGGGGCTTGGAGGTGAACCTGCAGGTGGTGGCATTCCCATGGATCTGATACCCTTGTCCTTCTAGGTGGTCATGGGTTTAGAAGGTGCTGTCTCAGGGGAGCCCATCCCGGGGGTCGCCTTGAGCAGGGCTGAAATATCCTGCCAGCTGGAAGGGCCGGAAGATTCCACACAGAAATCTCACCAACACCTCTGCTTTCTTAGGAGACAAAAGGAAATTTGGCATGTCAGCTACAACTCTCACTAACTTTTACAGATGCATCATAGAAAGCATTCTTTCTGGTTGTATCACACCTCGGTATGGCTCCTGCTCTGCCCAAGACCGCAAGGAGCTACAAAAGGTCGTGAATGTAGCCCAATCCATCACGCAAACCAGCCTCCCATCCATTGACTCTGTCTACACTTCCCGCTGCCTCGGCAAAGCAGCCCGCATAATCAAGGACCCCCACGAACCCTGGACATTCTCTCTTCCACCTTCTTCCGTCAGGAAAAAGTTACAAAAATCTGAGATCACATACCAATCGACTCAAAAACAACTTCTTCCCTGCTGCCATCAGACTTTTGAATGGACCTACCTCACATTAAGTTGATCTTTCTCTACACTCTAACTATGCTATGACTGTAACATTACATTCTCCACTCTCTCCTTTCCTTCTCTATGAATGGTATGCTTTGTCTGTATAGCGCGCAAGAAACTATACTTTTCACTGTATACTAATACATGTGACAATAATAAATCAAATCAAATCAAACATGTACAACTCAATTGTTAAACTGTGTTGTGATTGCTATTTCCTGGATGTTCCTGTCAGCATCCGGGCTGGATTCCCCGACCTCGCCCGCAGCTGGGATTCTCCAGCCCCGCTGCAGTGAAGGGAGATTTGGCTGAGCGCCAAATCCTCCATTCTCGCTGGCAGCGAGGCATGTAGTGGGGCATGAATGGCCGGAGAATTCTGGATTACTTCTCACATCTGTTCAGATTCATTTTGAATTACTAGATTGAAGAGTTCGTCCTCTCTGGTGGGTGTTTTGCTGAGAAAGCAATTAGTGCTGCATACATTGTAAAAATTCCATTCCACGAAATACGTTTTCAATCCCGTCTTGCCAATTTATTTGAGGATAGTTAAAACCTCCCCCGATTATTATGCTACGTCCTTTGCTGATTTTGGAGGTAAAAATAAATATGAGTGCAAAAGCTGGAAATCTGAAATTAAAACGGAAGCATTGGAAATGTGTAGGAAGCACTCGAAAACAATGACAAGAAAAAGATTCATTTCAGGGAGCGATAAAAATAGATAGAGAATGATCTGAAGTCCCGCTTAAAGGGCAAAATAAGGAGGGAATCAAAAGTAACAGAAAATACCTTGGAATGGGTGTCAAGTAGGTGTACCAGAACGATACCAGGGACGGGTGGCACAGTGGCACAGTGGTTAGCATTAATGCCTCATGGCGCCAGGGACACGGGTTCGATTCCCGGCTTGGGCCACTGTCTGTGCGGAGTCTGCACGTTTTCCCTGTGGGTTTCCTCCGGGTGCTCCGATTTCCTCCCACAGTCCGAAAGATGTGCTGTTCAGGTGCATTGGCCATGCTAAATTCTCCCTCAGTGTACCTGAACAGGTGCCAGAGTGGCGACTGGGGGATTTTCACAGTAACTTCATTGCAGTGTTAATGTAAGCCCACGATTGACAATAATAAATGAATAAACTTTTATGTGGGACTTCAGTTACATGCAGAGACTACAACAGTTTGGATTGTTCTCCTTGGAGCAGAGAAGGTTAAAGGGGGATCTAATAGAGCTGTTTAAAAATTTATGTGGTTTTGAAAGCGTAATTAACAACTTATATTCATATATCTCTTTTAATGTAGTAAGACATTGCAAGGAGCTTCACAGCAGAGTAATGAGATTAAAAAATAATTGGTACAGAGATAATGAAGGAGACATGTGGGGTAGGTACGGGACAGAGCAGCACGGTGGCACAGTGGTTAGCACAGCTGCCTCACAGCGCCAGCAACCCGGTTCAATTCTGGTCTTGGATGACTGTCCGTGTGGAGTTTGCATTTTCTCCTGTGTCGGCGTGCATTTCCTCCGGGTGCTCCGGTTTCCTCCCACTCTCCGAAGATGTATGTGTTAGGTGGATTGGCCATGCTAAATTGCCCATTAGTGCCCCAAGATGTGTAGGTTAGATGGATTAGAAACATAGAAACATAGAAAAACTACAGCACAAAACAGGCCCTTCGGCCCCACAAGTTGTGCCGAACATATCCCTACCTTCTAGGCCTATCTATAACCCTCCATCCTATTAAGTCCCACGTACTCATCCAGGAGTCTCTTAAAAGTCGCTATTGAGTTTGCCTCCACCACCACTGACGGCAGCCGATTCCACTCGCCCACCACCCTCTGTGTGAAAAACTTCCCCCTAACATTTCCCCTGTATCTACCTCCTAGCACCTTAAACTTGTGTCCTCTCGTAGCAACCATTTCCACCCTGGGAAAAAGCCTCTGAGAGTCCACCCGATCTATGGCTCTCAACATCTTATATACCTCTATTAGGTCTCCTCTCATCCTACGTCTCTCCAAGGAGAAAAGACCGAGCTCCCTCAGCCTATCCTCATAAAGCATGCGACTCAATCCAGGCAACATCCTTGTAAATCTCCTCTGCACCCTTTCAATCTTTTCCACATCCTTCCTGTAATGAGGCGACCAGAACTGAGCACAGTACTCCAAGTGGGGTCTGACGAGGGTCTTATATAGATGCATCATTATCCCCGGACTCCTAAACTCAATTAGCCATGGGAAACATGTAGGGTGAGAGGGATAGGGTGGGATTAGAGGGACTGGGTAAGGTACTTTGTCAGAGTGGTGGTGTAGACTTGAAAGGCCTCTTCTGCACTCGAGGGATTCTATGAATCTGGGCGATTGGTCAAAATATATGTTAAGGTGGAGAGGCAGAAAGATTTAGGGAGGATGTTCAAGGCTGAAAAATTCAATAGTGAACAAAATGCCGTTCTCGAAAGGGAGGTAGGGACAGATTCAATGATAACTTTCAAGAGAAATTGGATGTATATCTGGAAAATGAATCATTTACAGAGCTATGTGAAAGGAGCAAGATGGTTGATCCTGATTGGTCAGCTCTTTCAAAGTGCTGGCACAGCACAATCAGTTAAACGGCCTCCTTCTGTGTCACATGACAAAATGGCAGAATTGTTACAGTGCAGAAGCAGGCCATTTGGCCCATCACGTCAGCACCAGCTCCCTGAATGAGCATTTCACCCAATGCAATTCTCCTGCTTTCTCCCCGTGACCCTACTGGTTATTTCTTTTTAAAATAAAACAATCATCTATGCTGTCTTGCATGCCTCAGGGAGAGGCGATGGCCTAGTGGTATTATCGATAGACTATTAATCCAGAAACTCACCTAACATTCTGGAGACCCGGGTTCGAATCCCGCTAGGGTAAATGGTGGAATTTGAATTCAATAAAAGATTTCTGGAATTAAGAATCTACTGATGACTGTGAAACCATTGTCGATTGTCGGAAAAACCGTCTGGTTCACTAATGTCCTTTAGGGAAGGAAATCTGCCATCCTTACCCGGTCTGGCCTACATGTGACTCCAGGGCCACAGCAATGTGGTTGACTCCCAACTGTCCATGGGCAACTAGGGATGGGCAATAAATGCTGACCAGCCAGTGATGCCCATGTCCACAAATGAATGAAAAAAAATTTAATCAGGCTCCACTAGACCGTCAGGGAGTGCATTCCCAATTCTAATTCCAGATGTTTTGATGAAGTGCATTTAATTTCCAAAGGTATCCTGGTGGAAGTTGAACCTGCACCCACAGAGGGTTAGCCTGAGTCTTTGGAATTATTAGTCCAGTGAGATTGCTACACGACACCACCGCTCTCTCCTGCCTGCATCTACCCCATCTTGTAGATACATGCAGCAAATCTCCAACAAAATAAAATGATTGCTATTGTACTAATTGAGGGGTTGTTTAAATTGGCATCTATTGGTCAGAAAGATAGCTCATTACAGAGATAGGCAAAGATTGTCAAATACTTCAGAACCAGGAGAGAGACTTCAATGACACACAATACAGCCTAACTATTCTAATTTACTGCAAACACGTTAAACCTTTGGGTACTGACAGGTAAGCGTTCTCCAAGGCGGCCTTCACGACACACGACAGCGCAGAGTCGCTGAGCAGAAACTGATAGCCAAGTTCCGCACACATGAGGACGGCCTAAACCGGGATGTTGGATTTATGTCACATTATCAGTAACCCCCACAGCTTTCCCCCTGATCTTGCAGAATCTCACTAGCTGTTCTGTCTGGAGACAATACACATCTCTTTAACCTGTGTTGAATGCTCCCTCCACCCACATTGTCTGTACCTTTAAGACCTGGCTGGCTGTAGAGATTCGCATTCTAATTAGTATTCTGTAACTTGATTTCTGTGTCTGTGCCCTGTTGGAGAACAGATATCCACTCCATCTGATGAAGGAGCAGTGCTCCGAAAGCTTATGGTATTTGCTACCAAATAAACCTGTTGGACTTTAACCTGGTGTTGTGAGACTTCTTACTGTGCTTCCTGTCAGTGGACAGAGTATCTCCTTGTTTACTCCATCAAAGCCCCTCATAATTTTAAACATCTGAACTGAACCTCCCCTTACCTTCTCCGCTCTGAGCAGAATAAATCCAGATTCACGATACAACTAATATCCCCCATCCCTTCTACTCTTTTAGTAAATATTCTCTACACCCTCGCAAAGGCCTTGACATTTTTTCTAAAGTGTGGCGTTCCAAAGTGAAAACATTGGGCAGGAATTTACAGCCTCGCTCATCCCAAAACCGTAAAATCCCGCCTGGGGTCAATGGACTTTTCCATGGTCCGTCCCTCGCCCGCTTCAATTCCCGTGGCGGATGGGACGGTCCAATTCCGGCCAATATCCCTGCTGCTTCAATAGTGACTTATGAAAGATGAGCATAATTATTTTCCATTTGGTGCGGCACGATGGCACAGTGGGTAGCTTTGCTGCCTCACAGCGCCAGGGACCCGGGTTCAATCCTGGCCTTACGGCAACTGTCTGTGTGGAGTTTGCACATTCTCCCCGTGTCTGCGTGGGTTTCCTCCGGGTGCTCTGGTTTCCTCCCAGCATCCAAAGATGTCCGGGTCAGGTTGTTTGGCCATGATAAATTTCCCCATAGTGTCAGGGGGATTAATTAGCAGGGTAAATATGTGTGGTTATGAGGATAGGGCCTGGGTGGGATTGTTGTCAGTGCAGACACGATGGGCCAAATGGCCCCCTTCTGCACTGGAGGGATTCTATGATTTTATGATTCTATCACTCACTATTCCTCTCCATATAAAGTCAAGGATCCTGTACTTTTTCAAAATAACCTTCTCAACTTGTGGGTGGCACGGTGGCACGGTGGTTAGCACTGCTGCTGCACAGCGCCAGAGACCCAGGTTCAATTCCGGCCTTGGGTCACTGTCTGTGTGGAGTCTGCACGTTCTCCCCGTGTCTGCGTGGGTTTCCTTTGGGTGCTCCGGTTTCCTCCCACAGTCTGAAAAACGTGCTAGTTAGGTGCACTTACCCGGACAGGCGCCGTAGTGTGATGACTAGGGGAAATTCACAATAACTTCATTGCAGTATTAATGTAAGCCTGACTTGTGACTAATAAATAAACTTTTAACTTGTCCTGCCACCTTCAGAGATTTGTGTTTGTGACCCTCCAGCTCTCAGTTCCTGCACCCACTTTAAAATCTTACCAATTGCTTTATTCTCTTTTTCCCTTCCGAAATGCGCCAGCACGTAATCACATTTCTCTTTTTGTGCAACCCCTTTAACATTATTTCCTCCATATTAAGTCGCAGTCCCCTTGGTTCTGCTGACATCCTTTCATTATTACTGAAAATCCATTGACTCCAATGGAAAGAAAGTTCGGTTATGAATATAAATCAAGCGGCACGGTGGCACAGTGGTTAGCACTGCTGCCTCACAGCGCCAGGGACCCGGGTTCGATTCCCGGCTTGGGTCACTGTCTGTGTGGAGTCTGCACGTTCTCCCCGTGTCTGCGTGGGTTTCCTCCGGGTGCTCCGGTTTCCTCCCACAGTCCAAAGATGTGCGGGTTAGGTTGATTGGCCATGATAAATTGCCCCTTAGTGTCAGAGGGATTAAATGCGTGGGGTTGTGGGGATAGGGCCTGGGTGGGATTGTGCAGACTCAGTGGGCCGAATGGCCTCCTTCTGCACTGTAGGGATTCTATGATGGTCTATGATTCTATGGCTGACCCATATGTATATATATATATATACCAACAGGCAGGTTGTGTTAAAATGACCGTTTAGCATCACCGTGATAGCTGATGCCATGAATAAATAATGTGGGTATCTGAGCCTGGACTAAAAGACACTGACACAGTGTTCTTGATTGGAGAAATGATTGATAATGCATTATTCTGGCCTCTAAAATAATGGGAGCCATTAGATGCCCAACTGGAGGGCCTGCTTCTGAAATTTACAATCATCAACTGAGACTAAAGATGAGAAGGAATATATTTTTCCCCCATTAAATATTTATAGAATAGATTCCCAATAAAGAAACAGTGTTGATTAAATCCATTAAAACACAGGATAATACTCATAATAAGAATGAGGCTTTATTAAGGAAATGTGTGGACTCAGCGCTTTTGAGAATAAATTGATTCTTGTGTTGCTGGGGTCATTGATGTACATTCTGTGGAATGCACCCAGTCAGTAGTCCAAGGGGGCGGTCTCGAGCCCACGTTTGCCGTCTGTGCGAATGCCGGCGGGGGCTCAAGATCCGGAACTTGCCGTTCTCGCCGTTGAGATCGCGGTCTCGAATATTACCCACCCCTTGCTGGTGACATCATCAGGTCCACGCCCACCTTTCAAGTCTGGGGCCAAAAATTCCCCCGTCCCGCCCACCACGGGAATCGTAGCGGGTGACACAGAAGATTCGGTGAACCGTTCAGGGTCTGTTGAGCTCGGGCGGGAACCTCCGGTCTTGGGGCGCACACGGCAAAGGAATCCCGCCCTGGACGTCCAGACTTGAAACCTTAGCTCTGTTCTCTCCCCACAGATGCTGTCAGACTTGCTGAGATTTTCCAGCATTCTTGTAAATGTTAGTATAACCAGAGCACCACTATAGAGACATTAGGGTTACTCAGGCGTGGAACTGGATATTGAAGGATATTTGGCATTTCAAAAAGATGGGAACTAGGAATAGGTGGTGGGTAGCTTTTTTAATTAAGGATGTCATTAGTATAGTGGTACAAGTTTACCTTAACTCAAAGGAGTCATACAGTCATAGAGTTTTACAACCTACAGAAAGAGGCCCTTCAGCCCATCGTGTCTACACCAGCCATCAAGCACCTATCTATTCGAATCCAATTCTCCAGCACTTGTTTCATAGCCTTGCATGCTGTGGCGGTTCGAGTGCTCATCTAAATGTTTCTTAAATGCTGAGGTGTTCAGCCATCAGTTTTTGTTATTTCAATCAGTACATCCTACTCTCTGGAAAACCTTCTGTGATTCCTTCCACATTTCCATTCCTACGCTCTGTAAGGTATCCTGTTCATTTGTTCGTGTGTGTGTGTGCATATAATGTATAGATATATGTGTGTGTGTGTGTGTGAGTGTGTGTGTGTGTGTGTAATATTGAGGTCATAGAGGTTTACAGCATGGAAACAGGCCCTTCGGCCCAACTTGTCCATGCCGCCCTTTTTTTAAAAAAAACCCCTAAGCTAATCCCAATTGCCCACATTTGGCCCATATCCCTCTATACCCATCGTACCCATGTAACTATCTAAATGCTTTTAAAAAGATAAAATTGTACCCGCCTCTACTGCTACCTCTGGCAGCTTGTTCCAGACACTCACCACCCTCTGTGTGAAAAAATTGCCCCTCTGGGCACTTTTGTATCTCTCCCCTCTCACCTTAAATCTATGCCCTCTAGTTTTAGACTCCCCTATCTTTGGGAAAAGATATTGACTATCTACCTTGTCAATGCCCCTCATTATTTTATAGACCTCTATAAGGTCACCCCTCAGCCTCCTACGCTCCAGAGAAAAAAGTCCCAGTCTATTCAGCCTCTCCTTATAACTCAATCCATCAAGTCCTGGTAGCATCCTAGTAAATCTTTTCTGCACTCTTTCTAGTTTGATAATATCCTTTCTATAATAGGGTATATGTAGAGATATATGTGTGCGTACATGTAAGGCAAATGGAATGTTGGCCTTTATCGCGAGAGGGATGGAGTATAAAAGCAGGGAGGTCATGCTGCAACTGTACAGGGTACTGGTGAGGCCGCACCTAGAGTACTGTGTACAATTTTGGTCCCCTTATTTAAGAAAGGATATATTAGTTTTGGAGGGAGTACAGAGAAGGTTCACCAGGTTGATTCCGGAGATGAGGGGGTTAGCTTATGAGGAGAGATTGAGTAGACTGGGCCTGTACTCATTGGAGTTTAGAAGGTTGAGGGGAGATCTTATAGAGACATATAAGATAATGAAGGGGCTCAACAGGGTAGAAGCAGTGAGGTTATTTCCACTTACAATGGAAACAAGAACTAGGGCGCATAGCCTCAAAATACGGGGGAGTCAATTTAGAACAGAGTTGAGGAGGAACTTCTTCTCCCAGAGGGTAGTGAATCTTTGGAATTCTCTGCCCAATGAAGCTGTAAAGGCTACCTCGTTAAATGTGTTTAAGTCACAGATAGATAGACTTTTAACCATTAAGGGAATTAAGGGTTATGGGGAGTGGGCGGGTAAGTGGAACTGAACCCACTATCAGATCAGCCATGATCTTATTGAATGGCGGAGCAGGCTTGAGGGGCTAGATGGCCTATTCCTGCTCCTATTTCTTATGTTCTTATGTTCTTATGAATGTTGGTACGGGCTCGAAGGGCCAAATGGCCTACTCCTGCACCTATTTTCTATGTTTCTATATAGATATATATGTGTGTGTGCGTGCATATAATGTATAGATTTATGTGTGTGTGGGTGTGTATGTGTGTGTGCGTAATATTGAGGTATATGTAGATATATGTGTACGTACATGGAACATATAGGTATATGTGTGTGTGTGCATATAATGTATAGATATATGTGTGTGTGGGTGTGAGTGTGTATGTGTGTGTGCATAATATTAAGGTATGTGTAGATATATGTGTGCGTACATGTAACATATAGATATGTATGTGTATGTGCATGTAATGTAGAGATATATATGTGTGTGGGGGTGTATGTAACATATAGACATGTATGTGTGTGTGTTTGTGTGCATGTCATATACAGATATATATGTGTGTTTGTGGAGGATTAGGATTTGGTTTAATCAGATAAGATTCTGGTTTATATTTTACTTTAATTTGTGGACGGCTTATGGATCTGTACTGCAGCTAGAAATATGATAATGGTTAAGCACTTTTCAATCTGAACATGCTTTGGGTTTTGTTGTATCAGCGCGCAGATTAGCTGACTGTGTTGTTTCTCATGTACGGAAGTGCTTGATGTGTGATTTATGCCTGTTGATGAAACTTTATCACTGCAATCGACCGAGATAGTAATAGGAAATTAGATTTGATGGGTGAATGGCCTCCTTAATGCCTTTATGTTGCCATGATGCATTCCATGGATGCGATTTTGTTCCCACAATCTGCCAAGAGAGCAAAAGGTGGCAAAATGTCACGAGACTCAAAAAATGAGAATCACTCCTGCGAGGTCGCGACTTCATATTTACCACACCCTTCGCGGTGATGTAATGAGGTTCCCACACAGGTAGGTTAATGCTGGCTTCAACTCCTTTACCGAGATGGGGGTCTTGTGCTAAACTGGCATTTCAACTTCGAACCTCAACTTGGTCAGTTCCTTACCTTTTTAAAGCTTAAAGAATTCAGCAAACAATCATATTCATGAAATCACAGCTGGTAAACCTTTCATGGTAAGAAGTCTCACAACACCAGGTTATGGTGTTTTCATGGCCTTTCATGGTGTTTCATGGTGAACCTTTCATGGCCATTCGTCCTTGGAGTGTTAGCTTCCTGGATGCTGAAAAGGACTTCAGAAGCATGTTGATACCTGGAGATATCACGTTCCTCAGTATGGGAAGGCGGTGTTGTCGTGGTATTGTCACTGGACTCGTAATCCAGAGACCCAGCTAAATGCTCTGGGAAACCTGGGTTTGAATCCCACCATGGCAACTGGTGAAATTTAAATTCAATAAGAAGAATACCTGGAATTAAAGATCTTTAACTTGTAAAAACCCATCTGGTTCCTTTCAGGTAAGGAGCAATCTGCCATCCTTACCCAGCCTGACCTCCGTGTGACTCCAGACCCTCAGCAATGTAGTTGACTCTTAACTGCCCTCTGAAATGGTCTCGTTACCACATTCAGTTCAACGACAATAAACACCTACATCCCAAGAATGAACAAAATTTTAAGCAATGTCATGTGGGATTTGTAATTAGGCCAGGCTAGATGGATCACATTCCATACTCTCTTATATTCCCAAGCAATAATGAGAACACTAACTATAGTGTGTAAAATGGGGTTTGTGGTCATTTTTCACAGTGTGATATTAAAGTCTAAAGTTTCAAAGTGTATTTAATAGTTTCAGCTTAAAGTTTATTAATTAGTGTCACAAATAGGCTTACGTCACAGCGCCAGGGACCCAGGTTCGATTCCCGGCTTGGGTCACTGTCTGTGTGGAGTCTACATATTCTCCCCGTGTCTGCGTGGGTTTCCTCCGGGTCCTCCGGTGTCCTCTCACACTCCAAATGAAGTTACAGTGAAATTCCCCAAGTCGCCACACTCCGGCGCCTGTTCGGGTCCACTGAGGGAGAATTTAGCATGGCCAATGCCCCTAACCAGCGCATCTTTCGGACCGTGGGAGGAAACCGGAACGTCCAGAGGAAACCCACGCAGACACGGGGAGAATATGTAGACTCCACACAGACAGTGACCCAAGCTGGGAATCGAACCCGGGTCCCTGGCGCTGTGAGGCAGCAGTGCTAACCACTGCGCCACCCAGGTGGATTTTATGATAAAGCAACTTAATGTGGGATCTGTACTTGGATCAGGCTAGTTAGACCACATTCCGTACTTTCTTATGTTCCCATGCAGGAGTGAGAACACTAACTATAGTTTAGACTGTGTACAATGTGTTTTGTGGTTATTTGCACTGTGCGATATTCGCACACATTCTGCAGAGTGGACTACATCTCATTTTCTAGCTGACAAATTTATTGAAGGGCAGACTAAACAAAAAGAACAGCGCACAATAAATCATCTCAAATTTTGATCAGATCATGGGCCGCCCATTTGGCTCCTCCTGCAGTTCTACCAACCATCTTTTTAATGCATTTAGATTAGGAACTGATCTTCCCTGACTCCCCTTTAGGTACATGTGCACGTGCATAGCACGCTCGCACGCACACACACAGCGGCACAGTGGTTAGCACTACTGCTTCACAGCTCCAGGGACCCGGGTTCAATTCCAGCCTCAGGTCACTGTCTGTGTAGAGTTTGCACATTCTCCCCATGTCTGCATGGGTTTCCTCTGGGTCCTCCGGTGTCCTCTCACACTCCAAAAACGTGTGGGTTAGATGCATTGGCCATGCTAAATTGCCCCTTAGTTCCCCAGGATGCATAGGCTAGAGGGAATAGAGGTGTAAATATGTGGGGTTACGGGGATAGGGCCTAGGTGGGATTGTTGTCAGTGCAGACTCAATGGGCTGAATGGCCTCCTTCTGCACTGCAGGGATTCTATGATTTCTATATATGGATGCACAGATGCACCTGCAAACACCATAATCCTTAAGGTGGACTTCTTTACAGGAATGTTGCTCATCAAAGGTCTTTGAATATTAATACAATTAGCTTATTCCTTTTACTGAATTGATTTGGGAATGGCAGCAACTATTGCTTTCTTTGAGGTGCTGTCATCAATTGTAAAGTAACTTTTCCTTGAGTTAAGGAAAGCAATTTCTTCTTCCGAATGCTAAATATCATTGCCAGTTACATCAAGTGTTCTTTGTTTGTGAGTATTTACTGGAATCATTTTAATCCCTTGTGCAGATTCTGTCAAATGGATTTTGACTCATGAGATGATTTCAGAGGGAAAAGAGTTGGTGGTGAGAAAAATAACAGAACCCCAGGAGGATAAGGGATAGGGTTGTTTGGCTGCAAGTGTACAGGGTGTTGGTGAGGCCACACCTGGAGTATTATGTGCAGTTTTGGTGCCTTTATCTGAGAAAGGATGTCCTTGCTATAGAGGGAGTATAGCAAAGATTTACCAGCTGCTTCCTGGGATGGCAGATCTGTCATATGACTGTCATAAGGACTAAATCCTTTAAGGATTATATTTATAGAATCATAGAATAGAATCATAGAATCCCTACAGTGCAGAAAGAGGCCTTTCGGCCCATCGAGTCTGCACCGACAACAATCCCAACCAGGCCCTATCCCCGTAACATCACATCTTTACCCGACTAATCCCCCTGACATCCCCCTAACACTAAGGAGTAATTTAGCATGGCCAATCAACCTAACCCGCACATTATTCACTGGAGTTTAGGAGACTGAGAGGGGATCTCATAGAAACTTATAAAAATTCTAACAGGGTTAGACAGGGTAGTTTCAGAGAGAATGTTCCCAATGGTGGGGGAGTCCAGAACTAGGGTTCATAGTTTGAGGATAAGGGGTAAACCTTTTAGAACTGAGGTGAGGAGAAATTTCTGCACCCAGAGGGTGGTGAATGTGTGGAATTCACTACCACAGAAAGTAGTTGAGGTCAAAACATTGTGTGATTTCAAAAATAAATTAGGTACAGCTCTTGGGGCTAAAGGGATCAAGGGATATGAGGGGGGAAGAGGGGGATCAAGATGTTGAATTCAATGATCAGCCATGATCAAAATGAATGGCGGAGCAGGCTCGAAGGGCCGAATGGCCTACTCCTGCTTCTAGTTTCTATGTTTCTATATAAGTCACTGAGCTTTGATGGCACGCTCCCACAGTTATTGTATTAAGTCACAGAGGAGACGATAGGGGCTCAATCTTCTTTCATTCCACCCTAAATGCATATATTGTGCTGTGGGATGGAGAGGAGCTGACAGAACACATTTTATCGAGAGAGAGGAAACATGTCAAAAAAGTAACCATAGGCCTGTTAGTCTGATGCCAGATGAAGGTAAAGTGGTAGAATCCATAATTTGAGACAAAATTAATAGCCATTTAAAAATGCATGGATTAAACAAGGACAGCCAGCATTGATTTATTAAAGATAAGTTGTTCTTGCCAAATTTAACAGTATTATTTTGAAGGAGTCTTCATTTGGAAATATGAGGAGAATGTATCAGATATGGGGGGAGGTGGGGCAGTGATTCTCCCAGTTAGCTGCGCTGGGGCGGTGCAGTGGTTAGCAATGCTGCCTCACAGCACCAGGGACCCAGGTTTGATTCCCAGCTTGGGTCACTGTCGATGTGGAGTTTGTACATTCTCCCCGTGTCTGCGTGGGTTTCCTCCGGGTGCTCCAGTTTCCTCCCACAGTCCAAAAAAAATATGCTGGTTAGGTGAATTGGCCATGCTGAATTCTCCCTCAGTGCACCTGAACAGGCACCAGAATGTGGCGACTCGGGGATTTTCTCAGCAACTTCATTGCAGTGTTAATGTAGGCCTGTTCGTGACACTAATAAATAAACTTTAAAAACTGCTTCTGTGGCGCAGCGGGTTGGGACACTCAAGCAGTGGCCGTTTCATGGACTCCCCCCTGGGCGTCATGGCCTCCGCGAGTCTCTGGTAGCCAGATTTCTGGTGGCGTCAACTCCGCGCCAATTCCTGGCGCAGAGATCTCCAAATTATTCAAATTCTCATTTAAATATGTTTCATATGTGATCAATGGGACTGAAGTCTCTGGGCCCGCTAGCCTCACCCCAACACCCCCTCCCCCCCTCCACCCCCAGGTGTGGGTCCCTCCAGCGAGGTTTACAATAGCTCTTCACTAATGGGGAACTGGTGGCCCGACCCCACTGGAGTGAAGGGGGGGGGCCATCATGCATCGTGGCCCACCCATGAGATTGGGCGTCGGAGGGGGGTGCCCCCTGGGTATTGCCAGCTTGGCAGTGCCAGCCTGGGTCCCCTGGCGCCACTGAAGGGGCAAAGTGGCAATGCCCAGGGGGATCTTGGCACTCACTGCCCACCGGGCATCAGAAAGTGGCAAGGGGGTGGGGCCTAATGGGGGTTGCGGCCTCTGGGGGGAGGAGATCAATGGGGTGGGGGGCTCCCGCTGCGACTCTGCAGAGGGATCGCGAGCAGAGGGAGGAAGGCCAGCAAGCAGGGCTGGCATCAGGGTGGGAGGGGTGGCCTGCCTGCGAGGGGTGTCATGACTGTGGAGGGGAGGGGGGGGGGGTTCGGCGGGGGGGTCAGGGCTGCGCGTGGGTGGGGAGAGATCAAGGCTGCCCAGACATGTCCGGGAAGCCAGCGATCAGGCTGGGGGGGGTTGCAAGGCCAGCGATGCGGGGGTTGTGGGGCTGGCCAGCGATCGGGAGCCCGGCAATGCGGGGCTACTGCGCATGCGCCAATCTCAGCGCTGACAGATCCGCACATGCGCAGTGGCTCACTCAGCGCTATGCTGCCGGCCTCTCCAGCGGGAATAGGCCCCACCCACTGAGTTTCAGTGTGATTCACACTAAGACATTCTGCAGTGCACAGAGTGTGGGAGATTCATTTTGAAACTCCCGCTGAAAAAAACAGCAGGATTTACTCCAGTTTTCATGCGAATGCGACACTTAGAATTGTTTTTTGGGAGAATCCGATTTTCTGAAGAAGGTATCTCAAAACAGGCTGATTTTTAAAAAATGCATGTGTAGTTTTCTTTTTATTCATTCATGGGATGCGGACGTTGCTGGCTGGGCCAACATTTATTGCCCATTCCTGAGGGCATTTAAGAGTCAACCACATTCCTGTGGATCTGGAGTCATGATGTGGAGATGCCGGCGTTGGACTGGGGTAAACACAGTAAGAAGTTTAACAACACCAGGTTAAAGTCCAACAGGTTTATTTGGTAGCAAAAGCCACACAAGCTTTCGGAGCTGCAAGCCCCTTCTTCAGGTGAGTGGGAATTCTGTTCACAAACAGAGCATATAAAGACACAAACTCAATTTACATGAATAATGGTTGGAATGCGAATACTTACAACTAATCAAGTCTTTAAGAAACAAAACAACATGAGTGGAGAGAGCATCAAGACAGGCTAAAAATATGTGTATTGTCTCCAGACAAGACAGCCAGTGAAACTCTGTGGGGGTTACAAATAGTGGGACATGAACCCAATATCCCGGTTGAGGCCGTCCTCGTGTGTGCGGAACTTGGCTATCAGTTTCTGCTCAGCGACTCTGCGCCGTCGTGTGTCGCGAAGGCCGCCTTGGAGAACGCTTACCCGAATATCAGAGGCCGAATGCCCGTGACCGCTGAAGTGCTCCCACCCTGGTCCGGATGGGATTTATCCAAGGATTCTCTGGGAGGCAAGAGAAGTGATTGCAGAGCCTCTGGCTCTGATCTTCAGGTCGTCGTTGGCCTCTGGTATAGTACCAGAAGATTGGAGGTTAGCGAATGTTGTCCCATTGTTTAAGAAGGGGAACAGAGACTTCCCCGGGAATTATAGACCGGTGAGTCTCACTTCTGTTGTCGGCAAGATGTTGGAAAAAATTATAAGGGATAGGATTTATAGTTATTTGGAGAGTAATGAATTGATAGGTGATAGTCAGCATGGTTTTGTGGCAGGTAGGTCGTGCCTTACTAACCTTATTGAGTTTTTTGAGAAAGTGACCAAGGAGGTGGATGGGGGCAAGGCAGTGGACGTGGTATATATGGATTTTAGTAAGGCGTTTGATAAGGTTCACCATGGTAGGCTTCTGCAGAAAATGCAGATGTATGGGATTGGGGGTGATCTAGGAAATTGGATCAGGAATTGGCTAGCGGATAGGAAACAGAGGGTGGTGGTTGATAGTAAATATTCATCATGGAGTGCGGTTACAAGTGGTGTACCTCAGGGATCTGTTTTGGGGCCACTGCTGTTTGTAATATTTATTAATGATCTGGATGAGGGTATAGTTGGGTGGATTAGCAAATTTGCTGATGACACCAAAGTCGGTGGTGTGGTAGACAGTGAGGAAGGGTGTCGTAGTTTGCAGGAAGACTTAGACAGGTTGCAAAGTTGGGCCGAGAGGTGGCGGATGGAGTTTAATGCGGAGAAGTGTGAGGTAATTCACTTTGGTAGGAATAACAGATGTGTTGAGTATAGGGCTAACGGGAGGACTTTGAATAGTGTGGAGGAGCAGAGGGATCTAGGTGTATGTGTGCATAGATCCCTGAAAGTTGGGAATCAAGTAGATAAGGTTGTTAAGAAGGCATATGGTGTCTTGGCGTTTATTGGTAGGGGGATTGAATTTAGGAGTCGTAGCGTTATGTTGCAACTGTACACAACTCTGGTGCGGCCGCACTTGGAGTACTGTGTGCAGTTCTGGTACCCACATTACAGGAAGGATGTGGAGGCTTTGGAGAGGGTGCAGAGGAGGTTTACCAGGATGTTGCCTGGTATGGAGGGGAGATCCTATGAGGAGAGGCTGAGGGATTTGGGATTGTTTTCGCTGGAAAGGCGGCGGCTAAGAGGGGATCTTATTGAAACATATAAGATGATTAGAGGTTTAGATAGGGTGGATAGTGATAGCCTTTTTCCTCTGATGGAGAAATCCAGCACGAGGGGGCATGGCTTTAAATTGAGGGGGGGTAGTTATAGAACCGATGTCAGGGGTAGGTTCTTTACCCAGAGGGTGGTGAGGGATTGGAATGCCCTGCCAGCATCAGTAGTAAATGCGCCTAGTTTGGGGGCGTTTAAGAGATCCGTAGATAGGTTCATGGACGAAAAGAAATTGGTTTAGGTTGGAGGGTCACAGTTTTTTTTTTTAACTGGTCGGTGCAACATCGTGGGCCGAAGGGCCTGTTCTGCGCTGTAATGTTCTATGTTCTATGTTCTATGAACAGTCTTGCCTGGTGATTGTCGAGCGTTGTTCATTCATCCGTTGTCGCAGCGTCTGCATAGTTGCTGCGACAACGGATGAATGAACACCGTTTGACAATCACCAGGCAAGACTGTTCTCTTCCTGTTCGGGAGCACTTCAGCGGTCACGGGCATTCGGCCTCTGATATTCGGGTAAGCGTTCTCCAAGGCGGCCTTCGCGACACACGACGGCGCAGAGTCGCTGAGCAGAAACTGATAGCCAAGTTCCGCACACACGAGGACGGCCTCAACCGGGATATTGGGTTCATGTCCCACTATTTGTAACCCCCACAGAGTTTCACTGGCTGTCTTGTCTGGAGACAATACACATATTTTTAGCCTGTCTTGATGCTCTCTCCACTCATGTTGTTTTGTTTCTTAAAGACTTGATTAGTTGTAAGTATTCGCATTCCAACCATTATTCATGTAAATTGAGTTTGTGTCTTTATATGCTCTGTTTGTGAACAGAATTCCCACTCACCTGAAGAAGGGGCTTGCAGCTCCGAAAGCTTGTGTGGCTTTTGCTACCAAATAAACCTGTTGGACTTTAACCTAGTGTTGTTAAACTTCTTACTGATCTGGAGTCACACATAGACCATAAGATATAGGAGCAAAATTGGGCCATTTGGCCCATCGAGTCTGCTCCTCCATTCAATCATGGCTGATATGATTCTCATCCCCATTCTCCTGCCTTCTCCCCGTAACCCTTGATCCCCTGATTGATCAAGAACCTGTCTATCTCTGTCTTAAAGACACTCAATGACCTGGCCTCCACGGCCCTCTGTGGCAATGAGTTCCACAGATTCACCATCCTCTGGCTGAAGAAATTCCTCCTCATCTCAATTTTAAAGGAGCGTCCCTTCACTCTGAGGTTTTACCCTTGAGTTATAATCTCTCCCACTAGTAGAAACATCCGCTCCACGTCCACTCCATTTAGGCCTCTCAGTATTCTGTAAGTTTCAATTAGATCCCCCCATCATCCTTCGAAACTCCATCAAGTATAGACCCAGACTCCTCAACTGCTTCTCACATTCCTGAGATTATTCTTGTGAACCTCCTCTGGACCCCCTCCAAGGCCAGCACACTATTCCTTAGATATGGGGCCCAAAAGTGCTCACAATATTCCAAATGGGGTCTGACCAGAGTCTTATACAGCCTCAGCAGTAGAAATGAGGAAAGAGGGTTTAAGGGAAATAAAGTTGGGTTCAGTTTAAGCATCCTGGTCAAGGATGGAACATCAAGAGAGGACTGGACATGGTGAAGATGGGTGAGTTTGGTACATGGTGTACAACAGAGAGTAGTTAGAGTATGGGTGTGCTGAGGTTGAGACAGACACAGGGCATGACAGGATTAAGTGAGGTAAAGCTGGTTGGTCTACAGAGGGATATGAGGAAAGATGGGATTGAATTTGCTGACGTTAAAGCTAAATACAATTAGTGCTGATGCACTGTGGGATTTGTTTACAAAAATAGATCTATAGAAATGATGCAGCATAGAAAGGGGCCATTCGGCCCACCTTGTCCATACCGACCCAAAGACACCCTTTCCTAATCCCACCTTCCTGCACATGGTCCATAGCCCTGCAACGTCCCGCACTTAAGGTGCAGATCCACGTACTTTTAAATGAGCTTAGAGTCTCTGCCTCCAACACCACCTCGGGCAGCGAATTCCAGACTCCCAGCACCATATGTGTGCAAAGGTTTTCCCCCATGTCCCTTCTGCACCGACTGCCACGTTGATTGAATCTATGACCCCTGGTTTTTGAACTCTCTGCCCAGGGAAACAGGTTCCTCCTGTCTACCCTCTCCCCGCTACCCCTCACAATTTTATATACCTCAATCATGTCACCCCTCGGCTGGAACATTGTGTGCAGTTATTGTCTTCTTTTTGAAGTAAGGATATATTTGCCATAGAGCAAATGCGGCAAAGGTTCACCAGACTGATTTCCTGGGATGGCAGGATTGTTGTATCAGGAGAGATTGGGACTGTATTCACTGAATTCTGAAGAATGAGAGTGAATCTAATTGTGACATATAAATTTCTGATAGGGCTGGACAGACCAAATGCAGGGGTGTTGTTTGCTCTGGCTGTGGGGCCTACAAGGGTGTCGCACTCTCAGGATATGGGATAGGCCTTTGAGGACTAAGGAGAAATTTCTTCACTCAGTGGGTGGTGAACCTATGGAATTCTCTACCACAGAAGACTGTGGAGGCCAAGCCACTGAATGGCAGAAAATAGACTTCGAGACTCCAAAGATGTCAAGGGGGGGCATGGCGAGAACACTGGAGTATGGCATTCAGATAGAGGAATAATCATGGTCATGTGAAACGAGGAATTGACCCTGTCTACACTTCTCATTGCCTCGGAAAAGCAACCAGCATAATTAACGACCCCACGCACCCCGGACATTCTCGCTTCCACCTTCTTCCGTCGGAGAAAAGACACAAAAATCTGAGGTCATGTACCAACCGACTCAAGAGCAGCTTCTTCCCTGCTGCTGTCAGACTTTTAAATGGACCTACTTTGCATTAAGTTGATCTTTCTCTACACTCTAGCTATGACTGTAACACTACATTCTGCACTCTCTCCTTCTCTCTGAACGGTATACTTTGTCTGTCTAGCGCGCAAGAAACAATACTTTTCACTGTATGTTAATACATGTGACAATAATAAATCAAATCAAATCAAATCAAAAAGCAGGCTCAAAGGGCCGAATGGCCTACTCCTGCTCCTATTTTTCAATGTTTCCAGGTGCCTATGGTCATTCATGGGCAATGGCCATTTACCAAAAATTTACAACCTCAGAATGGTCCAGGAAGCTACTCAGTTGATGAAATACTTTTGAACAGTAATCACTCCTTCAACGTCGGAAACAGTCAATGTGTGCATAGCAAGGGCCCCCATAAAAACAATAAAGTACATTTGCAGATCAGCTATTTTCGGTGTTGTTTGAGGTTTAAAAGTTGGCAAGAACACCAGTCATTCTCACCCCTTCTTTTTGGAAGGGGTAAAGATATTTTTAAAAACTGCCTTTTAAATCTAAGGGCAAGGAGTATAAAAGCAAAGAGGTAATGTTAATCTTATACAATATGCTTCACTCAAGTCTGCTCCACCATTCATTTTGATCATGGCTGATCATCAAATTCAATATCCTGATTTCCACACCACCCCCCCACCCCCCCTCCCCCAACCCCCCACCACTTCCCCCCATATCCCTTGATCCCTTTAGTCCCAAGAACTATATCCAATTTCTTTGGTTGCCATCCGTTGCTTGTCTAATCCGTGAACAAGGTTCAGAATAAATTGACTAAGATGCTATCTTTTGCAAGAATTGAGAACAAGAGTTGGGAAACCATGTTGCAGTGATATGAAACCTTGGTTAGGTTGCATTTGGAGTATTGTGTGCAGTTCTGGTCACAACACTACCAGAAGGATGTGGAGGCTTTGGAAAGAATGCAAAGAAGGTTCACCAGGATGTTGCCTGGTCTCGAAGGCTCTGGCTCTGAGGAGAGGTTGAATAAACTAGGATTGTTTTCACTGGAAAGACGGAGGCTGAGGGGAGACCTGATAGAGGTCTACAAAATTATGAGAGGCACGGACAGGGTGGATAGACAGAGGTTTTTCCAAGGGTGGAAGTGTCAATTACAAGGGGGCACAAGTAGTTTAAGGGAGATGTGTGGGGAAAGCTTTTCAAGCAGAGAGTGAAGGGTGCCTGGAACGCACTGCCAGAGGAAGTGGTAGCCATGATGTGGAGGCTTTGGACTGGGGTGGGCACAGTAAGAAGTCTCATAGCACCCGGTTAAAGTCCAACAGGTTCATTTGGGATCATGAGCTTTTGGAGCGCAGCCCCTTCATCAGGTGAGCTGAATAAACTAGGATTGTTTTCACTGGAAAGACAGAGGCTGAGCGAAGACCTGATAGAGGTCTACAATGTTTCTCACCAGACTCACCAGAGGAGGTGGTGGAAGCAGGCACATTAGCAGCACTTAAGAGGCACCTGGATGAGTACAAGAATAGGGAGGGATTGGCAGGATAGGGACTGAGTAAAGGCAGAAGGTTTTTTTCATGATCAGCACAGGTTTGGAGGGCTGAAGGGCCTGTTCCTGTGCTGTACTTTTCTTTGTTCTTTGTGCTGTTTAATATATAAAGTCGCTATACTCCCAGAAGACCACAGGCTGCTGTCTCCTTTGTAAGGGGAAGGGGGGTGGGGGGGGGGGTGGGGTGGGGGGAGGTGAGCTGACTAAACGGTGATTTAACCTGAGGGGTTCATCATTAGGTTGAGAAGACGGAGCCTTCATGAATAACCTCAGCCAGAACAGGAATTGAACCCGTGCTGTTGGCATCGCTCTGCATCACAAACCAGCCGTCCAACCGACTGAACACAGTTGGGGTAAATTCTTTGAGAGAAGATGCAGAGTAAAAGGTTAACATCAGGAGCACCTGATGTAATTACTGATGGTGCAATGTCACGTGACTAAGAGACAGTTCTGGTGCAAAGCACAAGTTAACATTGTGAGATGTACATGGACCTGTGACTGAACAAGAATGGTTTCTTATGAATATCAGTCAATGGTAGCACTCTGAGGGTAATCCCATCTCGACTCTGTGAAGAGGCATTAATTCTGAGGAAAGATTAAATTATCTGAGCTCTACTCTGCAGCTCAGACAAACTGTAGAATTGTGCTACTGGAATCAATGATGCAAAACCCATAGTACATTTTGAAAAGGAAGAAAGTTAACACAGTCGGGTGTAAGGGCAGGGGATTGGGACTAAGTAGTTTAGTGGTTTAGCTCTTAGAGCTGGCACAGATGTAACGGACCAAATAGCCTCCTCTCACATTGTAAAAGTCTACAGTTCCATAGACCATAAATCTATAGACACTTATAACACTGAGGCAGACTAATCAGCCCATCAGCAGAGCTGCCTGTGCCAACTCTTCACTAAAGCACTCAAAATCAAATCCACATTGCACTCCACTTCAAATGTTCCTTTACCTTTTCGTCCCCATTCCCTGTGATAAAGCAGTTCATGCTGTAACTTCCTGAAACTTCACCGAATCTTACCCATCACTCCCTTGGTGTTTTATTAATTCTAATTCAATGATACCTCGCCACTATCCAGTCAAAAGAAAAGTTGTCCTTCCCTCGTATTGATCCCTCAATCAATGCTACTAAAACAGATTAGCTGGCCATTCAGCTATGATCCTAGCTCAGATCCCCAAATTTTTGGTAAGATCTGATTACAGATTTATTTGTTAAAGTACACAAAATTTAAGATTCAAGAGACTTGCTGATTGATTCATTCATTCATTTATTATTGTCGCATGTATTAGTATACAGTGAAAAGTATTGTTTCTTGCGCGCTATACAGACAAAATATACTGTTCATAGAATACATAAGGGAGAAGGAAAGGAGAGGGTGCAGAATGTAGTGTTACAGTCATAGCTAGGGTGTAGAGAAAGATCAACTTGCAACTTGCCATGGCCAATCCATCTAACCTGCACATCTTTGGAATGTGGCAGGAAACCGGAGCACCGGGAGGAAACCCACACAGACACGGGGAGAATGTGCAGATTCCACACAGGGAGTGATCCAAACCCGGAAACGAACCTGGGTCCCTGGCGCTGTGAGGCAGCAGTGCTAACCAGTGTGCCACCGTGCCACCCTAATGCAAGGTAGGTCCATTCAAAAGTCTGATGGCAGCAGGGAAGAAGCTGTTCTTGAGTCGGTTCGTACGTGACCTCAGACTCTTGTATCTTTGTTTCAACAGAAGAAGATGGAAGAGAGAATGTCCGGAGTTCGCAGGGTCTTTAATTATGATGGCTGCTTTTCTGAGGCAGAGGTAAGAGTCAATGGATGGCATTGAAAAGATGGAGAGGAAAAGCGAACACATGAACAGCCCAGACGATTTAGCATTCTTGTCAGAAGAAGCATTTTATCCAAGAGACGATAATGATCCCAAAAAAGTAGTCTCGGAAGTCCTACCACTTTTTTTTTTGCATGGAAGATTCTGACCAACATTGCAAAATTTGGATTAAGTTGCATCTATTTCAATGCAAGATGGTTGACAGGTAAGGCTGATCAACTCAGGGCATGGATAGGTGCATGATAGGTGACTGGGATATTATAGCCAGAACTGAAACATGGCTAAGGGAGGGACAGGACTGGCAGCTTAGTGTTCCAGGGAACAGGTGGTTTAGGTGGGACAGAGGAAAGAGAGGAGGGAGAGTTGCATTTTTGATTAAGGGGAGCATCATAGCAGTAGTCAGAGATGAAATAACCGAGGGATCATCCATTAAGGCTTTGTGGGTGGAACTAATAAATAAAAAGGGGACGGTGGCCTTATTGGGGTTGTACTATAGGCCCCCAAATAGTCAACAGGAATTAGAAGAACAAATATGCAGGGAGATTGGGGAGACTTGCAGGAGTAATAGGGTTGTCATAGTCAGGAGTTTTAATTTTCCTAACGTAGACTGGGACTGCCATAGTGTTCAGGACTAAGATGGGTTGGAAATTGTTAAGTGTGTTCAGGAATGTTTCCTCAGGTGGTATGTGCAGGGTCCTTCTTGGGAAAGGGCAAAATTTGTCCTATTCTTGGGAAATAGGTCAGGGCAAGTGACTGAGGTGATGGTGAGGAACCACTTTGGGATCATAAGACCTTAAGATACAGGAGCAGAATTTGGCCATTCAGCCCATCGAGTCTGCTCCGCCATTCAATCATGGCTGATGTGATTCTCATCCTCATTCTCCTGCCTTCTCCCCGTAACCTTTCTATCTCTGTCTTAAAGACACTCAATGACCTGGCCTCCACAGCCTTCTGTGGCAATGAGTTCCACAGATTCACCACCCTCTGGGTGAAGAAAATCCTCCTCAACTCAGTTTTAAAGGAGCGTCCCTTCACTCTGAGGTTGTGCCCTCAAGTTCTAGTCTCTCCCACATCCTTCGGCCCACCAAGCCTGCTCCGACACATAACGTCTTTCTAAACTAAAGACCTTTTGCCTCTACGCGGTCCATTTTCCTCCATTCTCTGCTTATTCAGGTATCTGTCAAGATGCCTCTTAATTATTGCTAGTGTATCTGCTTCTACCCCTTCCTCTGGCAGTGCACTCTGTGTAGACAATTTGCCTTTCACGTCTCTTTTAAGATTTCGCCCTTATACCTATGTCCCCTAGTAATTGACATTTCTACTCTGGCATAAAAAGACCCCATTCTACCCATGCCTCTCATGATTTTGTAGACTTCCATCAGGTCGTCCCTCAGCGTCTGATATTTAAGTGAAAACAAACCAAGTTTGTCCAATCCTTTTTCTGTACCCTTTCCAAAGCCTCCACGTCCTTCTGATAGTGTGGCGACCAGAACTGTGCGCAATATTCCAAATGTGGCCGAACCAAAGTTCTAAACAGCTGCAACCTGAGTTGCCAATTTTTATATGCCCCAACTGATGCCATACGCTTTCTTGACCACCTTATCCACCACTTGTGTTGCCACTTTCAGGGGTTACAATCGCTTCATGATGTTATTGCTAAATAATTAATCCAGAAATTCAGCCAATGTTCTGGGGACCTGGGTTCGAAATCATCATAGAATCATAGAATCCCTACAGTACAGAAAGAGGCCATTCGGCCCATCGAGTCTGCACCGACCACAATCCCACCCAGGCCCTACCCCTATATCCCTACATATTTTACCCACTAATCCCTCTAACCTACGCATCTCAGGACACTAAGGGGCAATTTTAGCATGGCCAATCAACCTAACCCGCACATCTTTGGACTGTGGGAGGAAACCGGAGCACCCGGAGGAAACCCACGCAGACACGAGGAGAATGTGCAAACTCCACACAGACAGTGACCCAAGCCAGGAATCGAACCCAGGTCCCTGGAGCTGTGAAGCAGCAGTGCTAACCACTGTGCTACCGTGCAAGCCATTCAGTTCAAAGGCAACTAGGGATGGGCAATAAATGCTGGCCAGCCAGCGATGCCCATGTCCCACCAATGAGTGAATTTCAGGGAACTGTTGACCTGTATGCCTAGATCCCTCTGTATGTTAATAAGAATATAAGAATGTAAGACCTTGGAGCAGGAGCAGGCCATCTGGTCCCTGGAGCCTGCTCTGCCATTCAATAAGATCTTGGCTGATCTTTTTGTGGACTCAGCTCCACTTACCCGCCCACTCACCATAACCCTTAATTCCTTTACTGTTCAAAAATGTATCTATCCTTGCCTTAAAAACATTCAATGAGGTAGCCTCAACTGCTTCATTGGGCAGGGGATTCTACAGATTCACAACCCTTTGTGTGAAGAAGTTTCTCCTCAACTCAGTCCTATATCTGCTCCCCCTTATTTTGCTTCTAAGGGTTCTGCCATTGACTGCATACTTCCCTCCTGCATTCGAACCAATTTTCCACCAGACAAGAAGATCCCAAGAATATCTTGGACAAGCCTCACGACCAATGAAGAGACACTCACAAAATCTGAGAGCAAAAGAACTTGCTGACTAAGGTCAGGATGGGACAGCTGGAATTTTTTGGGTGATCAGAAAATGACGATTTAGAAAGTCTGATGGGAAAGGTCAATGGGAAAAGAGATCCAGGTGCACAAAGAACTGTCTTTTTCAAGAGCTTCACAAACTGGTTAAATGTACCACCAACAAAGATGATTCATGCTTCTAGAGCAAGATTAAAATGGAGGTCCTGATCGGCAATGCCCCCTTAGTGCATGGGACCTGAAGAAAGGGAGAGACTTACCAACCTCAGTGGTTGGTAAGTTGATGGAGAGGATCCTGAGAGACAGGATTTATGATCATCTAGAGAAGTTTAGTATGATCAAAAGTAGTCAGCACGGCTTTGTCAGGGGCAGGTCGTGCCTTACGAGCCTGGTTGAGTTCTTTGAAAATGTGACCAAACACATTGACGAAGGAAGAGCGGTGGATGTGGTCTATATGGACTTCAGCAAGGCGTTCGATAAGGTCCCCCATGCAAGACTTCTTGAGAAAGTGAGAGGGCATGGGATCCAAGGGGCTGTTGCCTTGTGGATCCAGAACTGGCTTGCCTGCAGAAGGCAGAGAGTGGCTGTGGAGGGGTCTTTCTCTGCATGGAGGTCAGTGACCAGTGGAGTGCCCCAGGGATCTGTTCTGGGACCCTTGCTGTTTGTCATTTTCATAAATGACCTGGATGAGGAAGTGGAGGGATGGGTTGGTAAGTTTGCTGACGACACCAAGGTAGGTGGTGTTGTGGATAGTTTGGAGGGATGTCAGAAGTTGCAGCGAGACATAGATAGAATGCAAGACTGGGCGGAGAAGTGGCAGATGGACTTCAACCCGGATAAGTGTGTAGTGATCCATTTTGGCAGATCCAATGGGATGGAGCAGCAGTATAAAATGAAGGGTACCATTCTTAGCAGTGTAGAGGATCAGAAGGACCTTGGGGTCCGGGTCCATAGGACTCTTAAATCGGCCTCGCAGGTGGAGGATGCGGTCAAGAAGGCGTATGGCGTACTAGCCTTCATTAATCGAGGGATTGAGTTTAGGAGTCGGGAGATAATGCTGCAGCTTTATAGGACCCTGGTTAGACCTCACTTGGAGTACTGCGCGCAGTTCTGGTCACCTCATTACAGGAAAGATGTTGAAGCCATTGAAAGGGTGCAGAGGAGATTTACAAGGATGTTGCCTGGATTGGGGGGCATGCCTTATGAGGATAGGTTGAGGGAGCTTGGTCTCTTCTCCCTGGAGAGACGAAGGATGAGAGGTGACCTGATAGAGGTTTACAAGATGTTGAGGGGTCTGGATAGGGTGGACTCTCAGAGGCTATTTCCAAGGGCTGAAATAGTTGCTACGAGAGGACACAGGTTTAAGGTGCTGGGGGGTAGGTACAGGGGGGATGTCAGGGGTAAGTTTTTCACTCAGAGGGTGGTGGGTGAGTGGAATCGGCTGACGTCGGTGGTGGTGGAGGCAAACTCGTTGGGGTCTTTTAAGAGACTTCTGGATGAGTACATGGGATTTAATGGGATTGAGGGCTATAGATAGGCCTAGAGGTGGGGATGTGATCGGCGCAACTTGTGGGCCGAAGGGCCTGTTTGTGCTGTGGCTTTCTATGTTCTATGTTCTATGAGATAGAGAGTCCCTTGTTCCAGAACGCAATTTTGTAATTTGCAGATCAGCACAAAGCTTGGAAATGTAGTAAAGAATGGGGAAGATAATGTTAGACATGGATAGGCTGCTGCAATGGACAAATATGTGGCAATTGAAATTCAACACATATATTGTGGTAGGAGGGATATTTATACATGCTAAATGGTGCAATTTGAAAGGGGTGCCAGAGATGAGGGTATTTATATGCAAATCTTGGAAGCTGACAGGCCAATTCAACAAAGCAATGAATGAAGCCCATGTGATCCCAAAAATTATAAATAGAAGCAAAAGCCTCTTCTCAGAAGGCTAAGGAAATTTGGCATGTCAGCTACAACTCTCACCAACTTTTACAGATGCGCCATAGTGTGGTGAACCATAGTTGGTTACCACTATGAGTGCTGAGCCATGGATGGTCAGCACTATGGGGTTTGTAGATATGTTACTGTAATTACTGTTGGTGTTAGGGTTGGGCTGTTCTACCTGTTGATATTGTTCTGTGGTACACTCCAGTTGGCTCCGCCTACCAGGGGAAGTATAAAGGTCACTGCACTGCCTGGAGACCCTTTAGTCTGGGAATGTATTGTATATAGTGTGCTCCATTCTTGTTAGTAATAAAAGCCTTTATTTCCCGGGTACAATCTAGCCTCCCGAGTGATTTAATCGCGCATCACATAGAAAGTATTCTTTCTGGTTGTATCACAGCTTGGTATAGCTCCTGCTCTGCCCAAGTCCGCAAGAAACTACAAAGGGTCGTGAACGTAGCCCAGTCCATCATTAAAACCAACTTCCCATCCATTGACACTGTCTACACTTCCCGTGCCACGGAAAAGCAGCCAGCATAATCAAGGACCCCACATGCTTCAGACATACTCTCTTACACTTTCTTCCGTTGGGAAAAAGATACAAAAGTTTGAGGACACGTACCAACCAAGTCAAAGACATTTGAATGGACCTACCTTGCATTAAGTTGATCTTTCTCTACACCCTACTTATGACTGGAACACTACATGCTGCACCCTCTCCTTTCCTTCTCTATGTACGGTATGCTTTGTATAGCACACATACTTTCATGTATACTAATGCATGTGGCAATAATAAATCAAATCAAGTCTTGTAGAGCAACATGGCTACTTCCTTTTAAGTGTAATAGATTTTAAGCTGCTTTAATTGCATTTATCCAATTTTCTACAGTTAAACTGGAATTCTTAAAACTTATAACTATATACTAACATACATAAACTAAATGCTTGAAACAGTAGTTCCTAGTAATAATATTCAACAATTAGAATAAAGATTGTATTTTGCTGTCAAACTGTTGTGACAGGTGTGGCCAATATTTCAATGTTCATGAGTTAGAAAAATAAATTACGGCACTGACAAGAAGCTTTAATCAGTAAGGAAATGCTCATGTTGGGGCGGCACGGTGGCACAGTGGTTTGCACTGCTGCCTCAGTGCTCTAAGGACCCGGGTTCGATTCTGGCCTTGAGTGACTGGCTGTGTGAAGTTTGCACATTCTCCCCTTGTCTGTGTGGGTTTCCTCCGGGTGCTCTGGTTTCCTCCCACAGTCCAAAGATGTGTAGATTCGGTGGATTGGCCATGCTAAATTGCTCCTTTGGGCCCTATTTTACCATTGCCTGCGCCCGTTTTCGGGCGTGAAAACATGGTAAAGTCGGGTGAGAGGCCATTAACGGGATCCGCGCCCGCGTCCGCACAGATGGCCACTTTACCGCGACCCAGGAATGGCAGCGATCCGATTCGTGCCCGAAACGGGCGCAATGGCGATTTAAATGCATTTGCATGCATATCAATTGAATTAATGAACTGCCTGCCCAACTTTATCAGCATTTCCCCCTTTACCACCGCATTCGCCGATCCGGAATCGCGCCAAAATGGACCTGCTGAATAAAAGGGCCTGATTTTACCATTTTCATTCTAAGTGCTGAATCTGGGCATAATTCAGATCCAACTTGGAAATCTGCTTTCAGGCACCCCGATACGCACTCAGCCCGAAAAAGAAATCACGGGTCCCATTCGCCCTGTGGGCGGGGCTTAGCGCGCCCGAAATGATCGGAGCTCTGAACTGCGCATGCGCAGTTGGAAAGAAATTTGAAAAAGCGCGCCCGTGTCAGATCGCTCCCGGGCCACAGAGAGCAGAGAAAGCAGCCTGGGAGTGAAAAGCGGGAGCGATGGCCCCCACAGACATCACTGTCCCCCTTATCCACCCACCCCCCCCCCCCCCGCTACCCAGACCGATCGTGACCCCCTGCCCCTTCCCCCCCACCACCGATCACCCGCAGAGTGGCAGCGGAGCCCCCTGCCCCCCCCACCCCTCGCCCTACCAGAGATCCATCTGACCAGCCCCACCACCACCAGTGAGCGATCGGGCCTCCGCCCACCCCCCACCCCCCCACCAGGGATACATCCGCCTCCCTCCCCCCCTCAGAGAATGATCTGGCCTCACTCACCCCCCGCCCCCAGAGAATGGTCTGGCCTCACTCACCACCCCCCCACTCAGAGAAAAATCTGGCTTCACTCCCCGCTTCCCCCCCCCCCCCACCCCCCAAGAGAATGGTCTGGCCTCACTCACCTCCCCCCCCCCCCACTTCAGAGAATGATCTGGCCTCACTCCCCCCCCCAGAGAATGATCTGGCCTCACTCCCCCCCCAGAGAATGGTCTGGCCTCACTCACCCTCCCCTGCCTCAGAGAATGATCTGGCCTCACTCCTCCCCCCCCAAGAGGAACATCTGACCCGCCCCCTCCCCCCCCCACCACCAGACAATGATCAGCCGTCC